>NC_069385.1:6545833-6871666 GCF_027475565.1 Acinonyx jubatus | reverse complement strand
TGGATTTATCTTTTTCTTCCTTTATGCTCACACATGGACAGACTTTTTTTTCCTATATCTTTTGAAAGTAATTTGCAGATATTGTTATATGTGACTCAACACTTCAGCATGGATGACCTAAGAATAACTCCATTATTCTGCACTATAAAACCTTTTTTATACTGATTTAAAAATTTTTTAATTTGTTAACATACAGTGTTATATTAGTTTCAGGTGTACAATATAGTGATTCAACACCTTCATACAACACCTGGTGCTCATCACAGCAAGTGCACTCCTTAATCCCCATCATCTATTTAGCCTACCCCCCTCTCGTAAACATCTCTTTGTTCTCTATAGTTAAGAGTCTGTTTCTTGGCTTGTCTCTCTCTTTTTTCCACTCTGTTCATTTGTTTTGTTTCTTAAATTTCATATATGAGTGAAATCATATGGTATTTGTCTTTTTCTGACTTATTCCTCTTCGCATTATACTCTCTAGCTCCATCTACGTTGCTGCAAATGGCAAGATTTTATTGTTTTTATGGTTAAATAATATTCCATTGTATATATACCACATCTTCTTTATCCACTCATCAATTGATGGACCCTTGGGCTGCTTCCACAATTTGGCTATTTTCACCCCTAAGTAAAATGAAGTTATTTAAATAAAATAATTTTACCTAACACGTAATACATGTTAAATTTTCCCATTTGTCACCAAATGATCTTTAATACTGCCCATTTATTTTTTCAATCCAGTTTCCAAACAGTCCTGGATTGAGCTGCTTGATATTTCCATTTTGTCTTTTCAAAGTCAGGAACGATCCCCTGGTACTGTTGACTTATTTAAATTATTACAAGTGTATTATTTTTGAAAGGAGAAAGCCATGATTCTCATACAAATATAAAATAAACATGTGTCAAAGATATTATTTAACTTACCAATCTTTAAGGGAACAGCAAAATGTTAAAAACCAGTTCAGAGGAGAGCCCTGAGAGCAGCCACACGTAGGCAGTAGGGATGTCGAAATGTACAGGGAGTGTCTAATGTGTCTGAGAAACCTGGGTTGTAGGCATAGCCCTAAGGGGCTATAGGTAGCCTTGCAGAAACTAACAGATGCAATACCGGCTTTTTTGTAGGGAGGAAGGGACAAAATCCACGTGTATATCTTTATATAAACAAGTAATTCACATTAATTTCCAGGTTTTTAAAATAGGTCAGAGGTGCCTGGGTGGCTCAGTCAGTTGAGCGTCCAACTTTGGGTCAGGTCATTATCTCACAGTATGTGGGTTTAGGCCCCACATCCAGCTTTGCACTGACAGTGCAGAGCCTGCTTCCATTCTCTGTCTCCCTCTCTCTCTGCCCCTCCCCCACTTGTCCTTTCTCTCTCAAAAATAAACATTAAAAAAATTAAATAGTTCAAACACAATGAATGGTGTAGACCGCCATAGAACCAGATAATGTAATGTGGTCAGCATGCTAGACAGGTCTAGCATTCCACAAAACTCTCAGTGATTTACATATCTAGATCTAGATAGATATATATTGTATATCTATCTATATCTAGATATATATATTGATCTATATATATATATATATATATATATATATAAAAATATATATATCTATCTTGCTATTTCCAAGCCATTCATATTTTTTCCTGTCTCTCCTGGCTTATGATAATAATAATCACAAATATTAATAATGCTCACTAAACAGACTGGTGTTAGACTTTAGGCTTGGCCTGATTATGTATTCAGGTGGGGCAGGAATGTTAATTTACTATATAGGCTTCCTTGACTTTGCTTCTCAAGTCTAGTACCATACAATATAAGTAACTACTAAAAAGCCATCACATTGTTCATAGCTTTCGTAAGGCGTTTCAGACTGGATTTTTTGTATCTCTACAATTTGCTATTCTTGGACTCTAAAACTAAGCTCAAGACTCTCCCCACCAGATAACACCTTCATAACATAGAAATTTGGGTGAACTCTTCTCTTGGAGTTCTGAAAATGTGCTAAGGTTCATAGCGCGTCAGGAACGGATCTGTCTTTCTACTTGCAAGGCTGGTGTCCTACAAACTAGGTGAGAGGATAATCTTCTTGCGAGTGGTAGGTGGTCCCATAGAGTCAACAATTATTCCCTAAAAGATTTGTCAGTTTTGGTTAAATAAGATTCATTCTCAAATATGATATTTCAGATTGTCCATAGCTGTACACTTTATTTGTCCAATTATACTCTGGAAAAAAAAAAACAAAACAACTTCATCCGATCTCTGCAAACTATTATATTGCCATGAAAAGTAAGGGAAGTTTAGTAAGAATATCTGAATTCTGCAGCGGCAGTAAAAATCAGATATTATTTTGAAAAGTTTGATTTTGGTATAGACAAATAGAGTCTACTGGATGTTTGTACAGAACAGAAAGTTTAAAATGACAAAGGGCTTTGTGAGATATTCAGAAAATTGAATAATATTACATCAACAATATTGCAAGCCAATAATGAAGATAAAATTGTCTTCCTCAGTTCATTCAATCCTAAGTAATGACACTTGTGTTGGGGAATCTTGGATTAGGAGTCTGATTCCATTTGAAAGAATCCTAGAAATCCTGACTCAGTCCACTGATACATCTGATATTTGTCTTAGCATTGTCAGCTTAAAAACCTACACCCAAGAGACGGTTATTTGAAACATCAGTAGTTTAGAGAAACTGACAACATATTTTTATTATTATTATTTCTTAGATACTCAAGAAGTTTATGGTTTTATGCTCCTTTGTGCCAGTCTATTGCAGACTTTATAAAAGCATAATGCAATTCAGTTCCTGAACATAAGTTAATGGTCATCCCAGACCCCCAAGAAGAAGAGCCAGAAAGTCACTATTCTAAAATCAGAATGTCTACGTTATGTGTAACAAGAAGGGCAATTCCTTCTCTTTACATCTGTGCATTAAAAATGCAGGACCTACAAATGCCCAGTTTCCACAAGGCTAACTGTAGCATCTCAGAGCTGTTCCTTCACAGCAAAGCTAATTTTGGTGTTCTTGTTCCCCAGATACATTAGACTCTCCCTGCACAGACCAAGAAATTCATACAGGCCACCTTGTTTGGCCACGTAATACTATTACTGACAGGACAGAACTGGAAGATGTCACTATCTGGTTATAGATGTTGATAGAGATCATAATAAAGGGATGGGATTTGACAGAAAGGGTATGCAAAAACAGATTAACGTACCATTTTAAGACAAGATACAAATGCATTATTAATGATGCATTTTAACTTTGGCTCAAGTTTTTAATTAAAATATTTGGTTTATTAAAATGCCTTTCTTAAAGCATAAGAGTGTCAGTACGAGCAGACAAGGAAACAAAGACACATCCCTATAAATTACAGACAATTTGAAATATGGCCTTCTGAGCCACCAAATTTACTGGAGCACATTTGTAGTCCTTACAATTACGGAATTTCTTCAGCGAAGCCACAGTGAGAACCTCTGGGGAGAGGTAAAAGTATTTTACTGCTGCTCTCCAAACTTACTGGAGCTAAAGGCATTTAAAATTCCTCCATTCAGCAAGGTTTTGTTATTCCATGCTTTCCTTTGTTCCAATTCAAACAGACTGCAAGACCCTGGAATTGCAAATTGCCCTCACTGTATTTATTCAAAATAAAAAAGCTCAAGAGAGTGGATCAAGAAAGAGGAACATCTTTATGAAACAGAGTAAATGAGGGAAGACTGTTGATAGCATTTATTTGGCAACATTGAGATGGAAACCACAATCCAAGAGAAGGGCAGGAAAATTTCTATCGAATATCTATAATTAAATAATACAGCATGCAACCCTTTATCAGGAGGCAAAAAATAGCGAGGTTACCACCACGTGGTATTTTGAGGCAAAAATTTAAATTAGACATTTGCAATGGTGATGCTTACTGAAGACTGCTTTCTTTCTAAGACACATTCAGGGACAAGAAATCTTTATCCCTATCTGTGTTGTAAATGGCAATTTTTGCCTCAGAACTGCTACTTAGTTCCAGAACCCGCTAAAATGCCATCAAACTTTTTCTTTACGGCCTTCTTAAGGCAAAAAAGTATTTTAATTTAGTTTTAAGATATTTTAGGCTTATTAACCTCAACAGTGAACTTAAAGATTTTCCATTAAATTCACTGTCCATCAGACGGTTATAGACATATTACTATCTCCTGCCAGTGCCTTGCCTCTTTTATGAAGGTGGCAGTAGGTAGAAAATGATTTGGTCAAATTTAAAAAAATAAATGAACAAACCACAGAACTATTTGATGTCTTTACCAAAGTCATTGGTACACTTTAAGCCAAGGTCTGTGCTAGTCCAGGGGACGATGACACTGTTTGTCATTTATTTTAATCTACTTCATTTTTTTCAAATGCACAAATGAATAAGTATCTTTTAGATATGAAAAGTGATATATAGATAATGTATTTTGGAGAATATAACAATTGCATGCTATTTCAAAAACGACCGTTTTATGCTTTTAAAGAGTTTTTCGGTAAGTAATAGTAGAGAGAACAGATTTCTCAGACTGCAGGGAAAATGGAAGTCATGACTGCACTTCATCCCACCTTCTCCACCATGTTCTGTATTATCCATAATCTGTATCGTGATAGAATGTCAAGGTATTGTCCCTAAAACCCTGCAGCTGGAGGCTTACGGGATCTGATAACTTGACGACGAGTTGGGAAGGTTTTACCAGGATAACCTGCAGGCCTCTTTCAACCTCAGGCCTCCATCACACCCACCTCCCTGCAAAGCCAGGTACATTCTAGACGCTGAGAGACCCCACAGTAGCTGCTGTTTTCCTCGCTGCTCAGTCACGGTCTCCTTTCTGTTCTGCCCCCTCCTTGGGGCCATTGCAGACTCATCAGAGCAAAGTTCCTGATTCCTCTGTGCCTTCCATCCACCTCTGCTGAATGACTGCCCCTTCTACTGTTATTTACTGTCCATGGTGAAACTTTCAAGGGTGGCAACTGAATCTCTCTCCTTCTTGGGCCGAGAACAGTGTCTGCTCAGAAGAATATCACTGAGTTCTTTGAAGAAAAGGAGAAAGGAGTCTGTCCCAAGCATTTGCCTTATGAACACACTCCTTAAAAAGCAAAGAACAGAGTCAACTGATTGATTTTATCAGAGCTAGGAAGAAGCTTACGTTGGAAGGGAATTTCTCAGCCAGGCAGACACTTTGAAGACTTAATTGTTGCTGGATCACAATGACCTATTTAATGCTATAAAGAACACAGAATACATGCTATATTTAGGAACTTCAAAGGAAAGTAACTATTTACTTTTTTTCTTCTGCAGAAAAGAGAAACATGCTTCCTATTTGACCTTTTATCCTCAAGTTATATATGAAGACGATTAAATTTGTCTGTATTGTCTGAGTGATCCATTCCAAGTAGAGAATCATAACACAGTGGAAAATACCGAGACTGACTTTAGTCTCACGAATATAAATAAATTGAGAAATACTGAATGAAGGGGTGCCTGGGTGGCTCAGTCAGTAAGCATCCAACTCTTGATTTTGGGTCAGGTCATGATCTTATGATTCGTGGGTTCAAGCCCTGCATCGGGCTCCGCACTCACAGTGCAGAGCCTTCTTGGGATTCTCTCCCTCTCTCTGCCCCTTCCCTGCTCTCTCTCTCTTTCAAAATAAATAAACGTTAAAAAAATATATTGAATGGAAAGCAGAAATGGGAGAGAAAGCCTCAGTCATTGGAAGCCCAGACAGAATATGTCTTTCAAAATAAGAAGCAGAAGTAATGCGCATCTCATGACTTACATGAGACATCTCATTACTTACAATGACATACAGATCATTGTTTTGTTTGTTTTAGTAAAGTGAGAAACAAACGCATTGCCATCAAAGCCCTACAACGTAATCGGCTAGTGTGCAGACCACATGGCACAAGTAGGCAAAGATGCCAGGTGTCCAGTAACATGAGATAAAGTGAAATACAAACTTCCATTTACCTAAAAAGTTTCCTGCTGTTAGAACCAGACTCTTGGAATCCACAAGGAATTGGGGTTCCTGGAGAGAGGTATGAGAATCCAGGTTCAAAGACAAGGTCCAGCACTGGAGAAAACTATTTCACCCTATTAAGGTCAGAAATGGAGAGACTGGGGCTAAGAGACTGACTGCCCTGGGTTCTCACCATCACTGAAGCCACAACTGCATTTACCAACAGGTTGTCTTGCGGGCAGCAGGGGGTGAGGGGAAGGTCTCATGTGAAGCACTTGCTGATTTCTATGATATCAATACTTTTGCATGGCCGGTTTCAAGCTGCCAGCCTGAAGCCACGAAACCAGTGTCAGGCAGGGATGCTCAGTAAGGAGCCTGTTCTAATAGTATTTCCACCACCTGGATGTTGTAGGTGAAAATGACCTCAAAAACACAAACACAAGTAATAGCAAAATGTAGTGAGATGATCACTAAATATCGAATTAGAGTGTTTGTTCCCATTTGATAATATAATTTACTAAACTGTAAGTACAAGATATAATCTTTACGGTAATTGTGTTTAACAACCGGCTCCTGAAATTCCTAAAAACATACGACAATGGATTCTTGCCCACCAGAGTGCACCACTGCTCAGCCCCTCCCACGAGTGTCCCTACCTTTGATTCATCCATTGCAAAACTGTAATGAGAGGCAGGCCCGGGCTCTCATTAAAGCAGGAACATATACTTCACCATCACCACATTCACCATTGTTGGCAACACCAGCAAGGAAGAGAATTCAGGAAGACCTTGCGGGTGCCTGGATGGCCCAGTCAGTTAAGGGTCAGATTCCAGATTTCGGCTCAGGTCACGATCTCACGGTTTGTGAGTTCGAGCCCTGCACTGGGTTCTGCACTGGCAGTGTGGAGTCTGCTTGGGATTCTCTTTCTCCCTCTCTCTCTGACCCTCCGCATCTCACACGTGCATGCATGCTCTTTCAAAATAAACTTAAAAAAAAAAGTTCTCATCAGCTCTTCCCAGGCAGTAATGATGGCGGTTCCCTGCTTATTCTCTTTCGTTCCTGGCTCTCCTTAGGAGATTTAGCTCCTGGCTTTCTTTCTTAATTTTTTCCTGGGGAGTTCTTCATGTCTTCAAGGCATGCTGAATGCTTTTCCTGCCAGGGTCCCTTCAGGTTGTTCAGTGATGGAGATTCCACCTTATGTACAAACATCACGTCGAGCTGTCTTAATGTGTCATTCCTTTTCTGTAGGGCCATTACCCAGGTGCAGGGATTTATGTGTCATTGTCTTTCTGTGGGGCCATTACCCAGGTTCAGGGAGGTCACAGGTGCAAGTCAGGGCACCTCTCCTGGTTCATAATACTTCTGTATCCACATTCCCATATGCGGTAGCTTGAACTTCATTTCTCATTCATTAGTAAATTATGATACAGCCTTTATCACTCTCTAAGAGAATTACTCTTTCAGTTTAAGCCAAGTATAACCTATAAAAATGCTGCCTGGATTCTAATTAACGGTGTATCAGAATGTTCTCTTTGAATGAGTACAACCATTGCTCCATCTGGTTTCTTCCCTCCAACGCCCTGCTTCTCTGCAATGCCACCATGCCGACTGATCTTCCCAGGCCCAGTTGAGAAAAGATCACTCTCCCTCCTCCCAGACCATCAACAGCTCCCATTAGGCACCGAACAAGCTCCTTCTATTACATCCAAAGCTTTCTGTAACTTGAATTCACCTATCCTTTTATCCTCAGTTTGTTTGCCATATATACTGAGCTCTAGTCAAGTCAGATTATATGCCAATCTATAAAGATTTCCTGTTTCCACATCTCTGCTCGTCCTTTCCATCATGTACAAGGACAAGGTTCTTTCTCCATCTCTACCTGTCAAAGTCCTGCCCGGACTCCAAGAGTCAGATCCAATCACACATCCACCTTCAGCCAGAAATGAGAGTGTGCCTCGTTTGTAGTACCAAAGAAATATGCTTATACTCACAACATTTGTCACATGCAGATTTTAAGCTCCCTGAGTGAATGAGCCTTTTCTTACCATTTTTGTATGTTCCACCATCTGGCCAAGAACCTAGGAATAGTTTTTAGATTTCTATATAAATTTCCATAAATTCCTTAGGGTAACGAGAAATTCCTTAGGTAAAAACCTGGCTTTTATATTATTCTCATCCTTCATAGTACTTAGGATTTACTTAGTCAGTTCTCAATAAATATTTGTTAACCAAATGAGTAGAAATTATCATTTTTTTCCTTAAAATACAAGTACAGTTTTGTCTATCTCAGAACCTTCAGAATTGGCTCAGTATTTCAATAAAGGGCGGTAGTTGAGCATAAATATCATGTCTGTAAAGCCTAAAATAGCTGAAAATAATGAAGCTTGTTTAGTATGCTTTTGAGGTGTTTCTAATTTATTTACCTAGAGCAGTTATTAAGGAAAATTATGTCTTGGTTCAGAAACTTTAAGAGGGATGGAGATGAAAATAAGTGTGTGTGTGTGTGTGTGTGTGTGTGTGTATGTACTTTAAGAGACAGACTTAAATCTGCCTTGAACCTATAGAATTTTAAAATGTATATTTCAGAGCATTAATGGTGTCACTGATGAAACATTCAAATAGTGACTTCTGAGAACCAGCAAAATACATACTAATCTGTTCGGTGTCATCTTAGGGCTCGGTGATTTTTAGGACTTAGAAAATCTACTCCTAGAAATACTTCAGAAATACTAGCAAGGCTTGTAAAGACATATGTACACTGTTGTTAAATTGGAGAAGGAAAACAAGAAAGCAACCTCAATGTCTACAAACAGGACAAAGTTAAATAAATTATAGTACGATAGAATACAGCCATAATAAAGAAGGAGGTATGTCTACAGGTCCTTGTTTAAGAGGCTGATGATAACATACTATTAAACATAAAAAAATGTGTTGCACAAAAAAGGAAATTAATCCAAATTGTTGAAAATACTGTGCATGTCATTTATTTAAAAGTAATATCCTGTGCATGTGTACACGTACTTATGAACATGCACACATGTGCATGTGTAAATTTGAGCGTATACGTGTGTGTGTGCGTGCATGTACTCATCTATGTACGTATGTACATATGTGTACAAGTGTTTATACTTACTGTTTATATGTGAACTATATATAAGTTGTGTGTATACATATTTTTACAGATTTTTAGATATAATCAGGGATTAAAAAAAGCATAGAACGATCTGGATAATTTTATAAATACTTACATTTTGGCGTGGGCTTAAAGAAGGGAGGAGTGCAATTTTATTTCACTTACTTAAAAATATATATATATAAAAGGAAAGAGTTTAGGAGTTCAACACTGTGGTATTTATTTCAGGGCATGTCCCCATTATGAATCAAACTTGCAATATACCTGAAGGCCTTCCCTAAGAATGGCCATTGTCACTCCATCCTGGGACTCTGCTGTTCACAAATGGCTCACAATTAAGCTGTGTGCATGATCATTTGAAGCAGGTGTCCTCGTGATGTCAGGGGAAAGCAGTGCCCCAGGCCACTCACCTTGCCTTCACACCTGCCTGGCCCTGGAGGAACTCTGGAGGCTTACTCTGAGGCTCCTGGGCCTCAGCCGGGCTCATTTCCTTGACCCTGTCATGGGAAATGCCAAACACATGTGGCACTGATAAAATGTTCTAATATTCAGATGCCTGTCATAGGACAAGATCGTGAATTTGTTTGTCAAACAGGCCACTGTTATTGATTTAAAGACAGTTAGTTCATTCTTTTTTGAAACAGTGCTATAGCACTTTCAGTTTTAAAGGGTATTTTTCATATCAAAAGATGATTTAATATAGAATTACTTTTTAAATGAGCTGCCTTAGTACATTTAAAATGTACTTTGATTTACAAATACTTGATTTAGCCTCACATACTAAATAATACCTAAAGTCACCTTCCCCTTAGATTGGAGTCTGAAACCAGACCAGAGGCACATTTTCCTATGCCAGCCTCTTAAAGCATGTTTTTGGGCTAGAAATATCTGTTTTCTGTTTCCTTACTGTGCATCTCAAGATGTAATTTCTATAACAGCTTCCACTAAATGTTATAGATCTTCATGCTGGACTGTTATTCATTCAGCGGATATTTATTAAATTCCTACTTCCTATCATTTGCTCTGGTTATGTGTTGGGAGTACAGGTGTAAACCAAACACAATTCAAACCAATGAGGGCGGCGGGCTGTGATCCTGTGAGGTCATAAATAAAAGAAGACCATACTGCATTATCTCCACAATGAAGGGTAAGGAAGAAGGTGAGGCAGTGGTGACAGGCTGCAGGCATCAGGACTGGGAGCTCTTCTCTGTGGAAGGGACACGAAGCACTGACCTGAGGAGCTGGATGTGAGATGTGCAATGAGATATGAAAGGGCCCTGTGGTGCAGAAAGGTGTGCAGCATGCTTGGAAACAGGAATAAAGTCTGTGTGTCTGCAGCACAGAGATGAAGGACTGCGACAGAGGCATGGAGGTGAGGTGGACATGGATGTGTGTCAACAAATACATGTGTGTGTGAGGCTGGCACTTCAACTTGGACCTTTCTGGCAGTTAGTTTGTATATACTAATAAGCCTGTAGTTCTCTGTATATGTTCTTATGTATATAGTGTACAAAGTCACATAAAGGTCTGTGAACTTGCCCCAGAATCCCAGCCAAAGTACAGTTGTCCAATCCCTCCAATTCTCCAATTTCTAACATACAGGAGAACATTCCCCCTGGCAGGGGGAAGGAGGCCAGAGGGGAGCTGTCTATAGAGCAGGAGGGGATCTGATGGAAAATTCTTGTTCCAGGCAGTTTGATAAACACAACTTGGGACAGATTTGAGCTGACACTTTCCTACAGGACACAACCTGCACAACGGTATGGAGAAATCCTGCTCCTTCTCCACAGCCACCAGAATTCTCTTCTTAAAAATGAAATTTTGGGGTGCCTGGGTGGCTCAGTCTGTTGAACATCTGACTCTTGACTTCAGCTCAGGCCACGATCCCAGGATTGTGGGATTGAGCCCCGTGTTGGGCTCTGTGATGACCGCAGAGCCTGCTTCAGATTCTGTTTCCCTCTGCCCATCTCCCCTCACTTGCACGCTCTCTCTCCCTCTAAAAAAAACAAAAATCAAAAACAAAAACAAAAAACACCTAAAAAACAAAACTGGCTACTATGTTTTCTTGACTTAAAACTCTCATGGCTCCCCAGTGATTAAGTGACAGCAACAACTCCTCGGGAGGTCTTACAAGGCTCTTTGCAAGTGGGTCCCAAGATTCCTTTCTTACACTGTCCCCTTTTACTTTGCTGGGGTCAGACTCCACCTTACTTCACTTCCTTTCTGGGCCAATACAGACCAGTCTCTATGATATGACATATGGTACCCCTCTCCCAAAAATGACCAAACAATGTCTTTGCATGGTAACCTACTGTTGGTCCTATAAGACATCTCGCCATCTCTGTCCTGTCAGAGTTATGGCTTTTGGAGGGCAGCTCATGGCATTGAGGAGAACAGAGGACTCACACCTGGTTAGCCAGGTCAGCCCGATCTGCCTGGCAGTCAGCATGTCACAAGATGTTGGTGCCAGGTTTTCCTGATGGCCAAGATCTTTTGTACAGCGTCCCCTCATTAGGCTAAGTTGTGTGTGTGTAGGGGGCGGGAATTAGGAGAAGTTTAGAGGTGAAGGAAGAAGCATGTGCCAAGTTCCTGTGGCAAGAGGGAGCACAGTTTGCTCAAAGAACTAGAGAAAGACCAAAGCTGTGGAATGCAGACAGTGAGTTAGGTAAAAGGAAGCTGGCAGAAGTGGGCTCCAATTAGGTGTTTGAGAAACAGAACTACCTTTTTCCTTTATTAAACATTACTGGTCTGGTAGTTGATCAATATCCATATGGAATTGCAGAACACAACACAGAAAATACTAATGGACCCAACTGTATATTAAGTATTAAGTTGATTCTATCTTTACAATAGTTCAAAGAGGAAAAAATGGTGACAAACCAAAAGGTAGTAGAGGACACTGATAAAATTCAGTTCCACGAATTGTTACTGGACCGTGAGGTCATTAAGGGTGTGGAGGAGACAGTTGTCGGGGGAGCGTTTCCATATTGATACAAAATGGAGTGAGATTTCAATATAAAATAAAGAAGGTTCAGAAACTTCATATACAACAGGTGAAGACTATAGTAGGTCTTCAGACCTTAAAAGAACCAGGTGAGGGGCTAGGGGCAGGTATTTCGGAAGAAAGAACAGTGGGCTTAGGTGCTCAGACATGAACTTGAAAGGCTGGTGTGTTTGGTGGGCATCGAGAAGAACCGCTTGTTTGGAACAAAGAAGAAAAGTAAGATTGTTGATAAATCAGAATATTAAGAAAAAAATTGTCAAAGAAGAAAGCACAGCGTTGAAAATATTCCGCCTAAAAAGAAGGTTAAGTGGTGATTTATTAAAAATTTGTTCATAAGAATCCATGAATAGGGTTTCAAGTTACTATTAGTTGAAGTTATTATAGGCAGGACTTGGCTAGGAGGAAATTAAGAATTTCTTGATAATTAAAATATGAAATCCGACGTCAAGAGAGGATAAGATCTCAGAGTCTGCCTTAATTAGGTGCTAAAAATAGATGTTTCTAAAAGTCCTGTTTCCTTTCTAGGCCATCCAACATTCTTGAGAAGTGCTTTTAATCTCTGCAATGCGCTAATTGTTTCTAATGGCCTGTAAACAAACTCCCTAAACTATTAACCTTCTCTCTTTAGCCAGAGAGTCAGGAAATTAGTCTTTGACAGAAAAGTCCCCAGCAGGTTGCCCAAGGGGGTGTCCCAAAGTAGAGACACTGTCACACTGTTTGGAGGGGACTCAAGGTCAAATTAGAGCTGCAAATTTGTGATGTGGACTAGATAAGCCAAAACCTTAAAAAAGGAAGGAAGGAAGGAAGGAAGGAAGGAAGGAAGGAAGGAAGGAAGGAAGGAAGGAAAGAAGGAAAGAAGGAAGGAAGGAAGGAAGGGGTGGAGGGAGGGGCATATTCCTCTCTTGCATTCAGTTTAGTTGTATTCCTGTCTACAGGGAGAAATATAAATGATAGCACCTCTCAGACACAGAAATCTATAATTCCAGGATTTTTCAAAACATGAAAACAATATCCCCCAGTTGGTAAGAATGTTTGATGTTTGATCCTTGTAAGTTAAAACTGATGCCATATTGAAAATGGAGTTCCATTTATGCTTAGGAAGTTAATGGCCACCTGAGCTATCAGGATGTGAGTGGGGCAGAATTTGAGTTGCTCCCCTCTGTTCTGTTTATCTTCTTTAGAACATGAAAAAATTCATTTAATATGTTATGAATGAAGAATTATAGAATAGTGAAAAAAGTTCTGAAAAACGATGGCCAATGCAGAGAGATTTTTCCAACTATATTTTAAATTGTATTTAAAATTACAGCAATTGGGGCGCCTGGGTGGCTCAGTCGGTTGAGTGTCCGACTTCGGCTCAGGTCATGATCTCACAGTTCGTGGGTTCGAGCCCTGCATCAGGCTGTGTGCTGACTGCTTGCTCAGAGCCTGGAACCTGCTTCAGATTCTGTGTCTTCTTCTCTCTCTGCCCCTCCCCCACTACTCACGCTTTGTCTTACACTGTTTCCCAAAAATAAGTAAGTGTAAAAAAATTTTTTTAAATAAAATAAAATTACAGTAATTAAGCTATGCCCTTGGCACAGAATGAGTGACTAATGGAACAGCAGTGGATGATCTCCCTGATAGAGGTCCAAGAGAGACACAGATTATCAGTGTGATTTCAGGTTACGAATCTATAACATTTCAAAGTAATTGATAAATGGGGTTGCAATAATAAAATAATGATAACAAATAATGGAAAGTAGATTTTTCAGCATTCTCCAACACAGATACTTAGAAAGGTCAAAGAATAAAATGTTTTAAAAAATGGAATTGTAGAACTAGGAAAATACAACACAGGTAAATCGAATTAATAAAACAGCACTGGCCAAGAAGCAACCTTATAAGATGGCGGAAAAATCAAAATCACTGTAGCTGAATACATTCAAATTTAACACCTGGCATAGAAAGACACTCAAAACAGAGTAAAAAAGAAACGAAAATAAGTGGGGAAATGTCTACATTTATCATATGTATAGAAGAGTGCTAGCATTCTTGACATATAAAGAAATCCTCTGACCTTATTTAAAAAAAAAAAGACAATCATTCGATAGAAAACTTGGGATGGGGGAGGTCAATGTAAGTAATTCACAAAAGAATCAATACAAAGAGCCAGGTTACCCATAAAGCATGCTCACTGTCAGGGCAACAGTCATGCATCAAATGGTCACCTCTCAGACATATCTCTGCACACGCCCTGAACATCAGCCCTGTCGGTTCTGATATGGAGAGTGCCAAGACTGAACAGGTAGTAAAAAAACAATACACGAGTCACATGAGCGCATTTGTTGCTATAAAATCCCACACATGTAGAGCATTTGTATTGTATATGTCAGTGCATTATGAGAACATGTGGAGGACTAGGTATCACAGTAGTGGGACAGGTGGTGAGCTGGAACCATGCGCCCAGATCTTTGATGCCTGGAGAAGGTCTTCCCCAGAGGTATTCAGTCATAACCAGGCAATGCGGAGTGCACTTAGGAATATACACTTCAGTATATGGCCTGGGGTTGAGACCCTATTGTCACTTATCAGCTAGGTGACATTGGAAATGTTTCTAAACCTCCTTCCTCCAAGCCTCAGGTGACTTATATGAGGTCTGGGAACAATAATGGTTATGGGGAGATTCTGAGCTGTAAAGGAGGTGATGCCTATGAACACACTTAGCACACACACCCCCGTGAGACGTCTGAACAGGAAAAGATTTTTCACAGCCTGGTATGGCTCCAGCAGAATATGGGACTTAGTTGATGGGAATCTCAGATGGCCACGTGCAGCCCACATGTGGCTTCCATAATACATGGAGACATACGGATCCTACAAATGTGGGCTGCAGCTCTGAGAAGTGTCTCACCAGTTCCTCTAAAGACCAGAAACCCATTATGAGCCTGGCAAGGATCAAGGGTACACCAGGATGCATGAATGCCACTGAAACTCTGCCTTCAACATCACCAATGTCAAGGAGACCAACAGGAAGACTGAACTTGAGCGATGGCGAAATGCTCTTTGCCTGACCTTCCACTCCATTCTCCTTATTTTCTCCCCACAGCATGGAAAATTTCTACAGTAATTTTGAAATCACACTGATGCATAATACGGGATTTTCCTTCCAGAAGGAAATTAAGTGACTTTTGTAACTGCTTTACTAGAGAACTGCCTATGTGTTTCCATTCCTCATGAACTTATGGATTCACTTCTACTATGGGGCAAAAGCAAACAAACGAACAACAACAACAACAAAAAACCCCAGGGAAACCCAGTTAACATAAACCCAGTTAACATAACATAAACATAAAAGGATGATACCTTTTAAAGCTGAAAGAAGGTTTCCCTGAATGTATTTAAAATAAAGAACTGAAGTGCAGTTTGTCGCTTAGGAAGATGCCTTTCAGAATTATTTTATCTCTTGTACACCAGCCTTGGCCTCTTCTTCACAGTACATACTTCCTAATCGCTGCTCTGATTGAGACCCACGAAGCATGTTTTCTGATACTAGCTGAGCCCAGTTGTCCTCATTTATCAAGATCCAATGGAAAAGAGCCAGCCCCATGGCTGAATGTGAAGGGCAAGGCGTTCATGTGCACAAGCTGCACATTCTTTGCATCAGAGGGGGGGCAGCTCTATATCCTTGTCTACCCACAGCACACATTCCCAAACTCAACACTATAGAAATTTGGGGCTGGAAACCTTTTTTTTGGGGGGGGCTGTCCTGAGCCTTGCAGGTTATCTAGCATCATGGCTGACCCCAACACACTAGTGCCAGGAGCACCTCTCCCCAGGCTATGACAACCAAAAATACCTCTAAACATTGTTAAATGTCCTCCGAGGAGAAAAACCACCCCTGTTTTGAGAACTGACCTACAGCTATGTCAGGATATTACAGCTACATTTTCCTGCCTCATTCCATAGCATTAAAAGGGAAAACTAGGGTTGCATAGAGTATTGACTAAATTTAACACTGCTGTGCCTAAAACATTACTTTTCTCAGAGGAAAAAAATAATCTCATTCAGCTATCAAGGGGAAAAAAAGGCTTGTTTATGAGAAGTTTCATCAGACAGATGATGTCTGGGATGCGAAGCAGGCACAGCAGTTACAGTAAAGATTAAGTACTCTTTAGTTATGCTTCATAACACCATGGTTGGTATAAGTTGGAAAACAAAATATGGAGACAAGACCCGTAAAGACTCACCTACAATGTACTCTCTCGGTTAGTAACTCAGAGCCCAAATCTTAGCTAAGATTTACAATGTTTGCTACTGCACCAGTCACTTTTCCAGCTTTATCTCATTTAATTTTCAGAACCTTTCAAAGAAGTTCAGAGAAGTTCAGAGAGGCTGGGGAATTTGCCCTGAGAAAAAAAAGGCAGTGAGAAGAGAACTGAGCTTGTGAACCCAGCAGTTTTTGTCCGGAGCCAAGGCTGTCTCTAGATCAGTCTTTTGTTCACCAGAGACTGATTAGGTCAATGTCACTCACTGATTCCAGGGCACATCAATCCATGCTCACCAACAAATGTCAATGGAAACTGGGAAATAGGAAAATCAGACATGGTGAGAGACTGGGGGAGGAAAGATGATTCTATGCCTTCTGCTAGTCTCGCTGCAGAAAAAGCCTGGTGTGAAAGATGTCACTGCGGACAAGAAGTAAGCAAGTGGTCTTCCTACATGCTTATGAGAAAATAAACTTATCTCAACTAAGCCAAGTTTTCAAGGTAAATAAAAGGAATTAACTCAACATACCTATAATTTAGTATGGGATACCAAAAACGGTTAATAAAGACAGGAATTAATTTCTTCTGTAATTTCCTGAATCAAAATATCTCTCCATATGGACTTGGAGTTGCAAAAGCCAAAAATATCATTCCAGAAAGCCAGATTAGAGCCGAACACTGACAGCTCTGTGAAATCCCATGTGTTTGATGGGCTCATCACATTCCATGCATTTTATCATTTTCCTAGAATACTGTTCTGCATACATTTGGTAATAATAGTTACCTGTGAAAGAGCCACTCCAGCTATTATCTTAATGATTTGAAAGGACGCTGACAGAAATTTCTAAGGATGACTGTCAAAGTGAGACCCTCCACAGAGGGGCAGAGCAGGTCAAAGCTGCAGTCCCTCAGAAGAAAGGGGCCAGGGAAAAACAGTCGCATCTGAGACAAACTCAGGAGGGAGGTGCTGCCTGGGGCTTGGTCATGGACTGTGTAAAAGCGGGGAGTGGTCGGAAGCCAAAGACAAAGGACAGGTGCGTGATTGCTGATTGGGGAGAACAGAGTTCCAATACTAGAGACTGGATAGCTGGGTGACACCATTTTCACCACTCCCACACATGTGCATACACATCTATGAGCGCCACAATAGTCCACCCCAGTAAGCTAAGCCACGTGATCTAGTGGAGAATGGAGCCGTTACACTAAGCCCTACCATCTGGGCCAACCTCGCTCTTCAAGAACACAAATCTCACCACCTGCTTAGTTTATGTAATATAAAGTGCGTCATAGTTTGACTTCTAGCGGAAAACCAAGTAATTTCAGTCATATTTCAGTCTGTTCACCAGTCCATGCATTCAATTTTCTTTTTTTTCTTTTTGCTTCTTCCTTTTTCTTGAATGAATAAAGATTAAAAAAATCATTTTTATTTTCAATTTTTATTAAAAATATTTTTGTTTAATTTTTTCTACTATATTTTTTACTTCTGTGTAGTTTTTTCAAATTCTATTTTACTTCCATCATTTCATTTTAGTCTACTTCAGTGTATTCATTTTTTTTGCACATTTTCAAATGACTTCCTTGATTTTTTTTCACTTTTTCTCTAATCTATCAAGCCACTTTCAACACCCAGACCAAAACCTAGGATCTAGGATCATTTATTCGTTTTGTGTGTGTGTGTTTAATTGTTTAATTTCAATATTTTTTAAATTTTAATTTTTTCTACCTCAGTAATAACTTTTCTTCCTTCAAAATGATGAAAGGAAGGAATTCACCCCCAAAAGAAAGAGCACGAAGAAACGACAGCCAAGGACCTAACTAACACAGATACAAGCAGGATGCCTGAACCAGAATTTAGAATCACGATAATAAGAATACTAGCTGGAGTTGAAAATAGATTAGAATCCCTTTCTGCAGAATAAAAGAAGTAAAAGCTAGTCAGGATTAAATAAAAAATGTTAAATCTGAGATGCAATCTCAAATGGAGGCCATGGCGGCAAGGATGGATGAGGCAGAACAGAAAATCTGCAATATAGAGGACAAACTTATAGAGAATAATGAAGCAAAAAAAAAAAAAAAGAGTGAGATTAAGGCAAAAGAGCAAGATTTAAGAATTAGAGAAATCAGTGACTCTTAAAAAAGGAACAACATCAGAATCATAGGGGTCCCAGAAGAGGAAGAGAGAGAAATAGGGGTAGAAGGGTTATGTGAGCAAATCATAGCAGAAAACTTTCCTAACCTGGGGAAAGACACAGAGATCAAAATTCAGGAAGCAAAGAGGACTCCCATTAAATTCAACAAAAACCAACCATTATGAAGGCATATTATAGTCAAATTCACAGAATACTAAGGCAAGGAGAGAATCATGAAAGCAGCAAGGGTAAAAAAGTCCTTAACCTACAAGGGAAGACAGATCAGGTTTGCAGCAGACCTATCCACAGAAACTTGGCAGGCCAGAAAGGAGTTAGGGTTAGGGTTAGGGTTAGGGTTAGGGTTAGCAAGGAGTGACAGGATATATTCAATGTGCTGAACCAGAAAAATATGCAGCCAAGAATTCTTTATCCAGCAAGGCTGTCATTCAAAATAGAAGGAGAGATAAAAAGTTTATCTTTTTTAAACAAACAAAAAATTAAAGGAGTTTGTGACCATTAAACTGGCCCTGCAATAAATTTTAAGGGGGACTCTCTGAGGGGAGAAAAGACGAAAAAAATAAAAAAATAAATAAATGAGACCAAAAGCAACAAAGGCTAGAAAGGACCAGAGACCAACACCAGAAGCTCCAACTCTACAAGCAACATAATGGCCATAAATTCATATCTTTCAGTACTCACTCTAAACATTAATGGACTCAACGCTCCAATCAAAAGACGAAGGGTAATAGAATGGGTAAGAAAACAAGATCCATCTATATGCTGTTTACAAGAGACCCACTTTATTTTTTTAATTTTTTTAATATATGAAATTTATTGTCAAATTGGTTTCCATACAAAACCAGTGCTCATCCCAAAAGATGCCCTCTTCAATGCCCATCACCTACCCTTCCCTCCCTCCTACCTCCCCATCAACCCTCAGTTTGTCCTCAGTTTTTAAGAGTCTCTTATGCTTTGGCTCTCTCCCACTCTAACCTCATTTTTCCCCCTTCCCCTCCCCCATGGGTTTCTGTTAAGTTTCTCAGGATTCACATAAGAGTGAAAACATATGGTATCTGTCTTACAAGAGACCCACTTTAGAACTGAAGACACCTTCAGATTGAAAGTAAGGGGATGGAGAACCATCTATCATGCTAATGGTCAACAAAAGAAAGCTGGAGTAGCCATAATTATATCAGACAATGTAGACTTTAAAATAAAGACTCTATCAAGAGATGAAGAAAGGTATTATATCATAATTAAGGGGTCTATCCACCAATAAGACCTAACAATTGTAAACATTTATGCGCCAAATGTGGCAGCACCCAAATATATAAATCAATTAATCACAAACATAAAGAAACTCATTGATAGCAACACCATAATAGTAGGGGACTTGAACACCCCACTCACAGCAATGGACAGATCATCTAATCAATGGACCAGATGGACTTAACAGATATATTCAGAACACTTTATCCTAAAGCAGCAGAATATACATTCTTCTCCAGTGCACATGGAACGTTCTCCAGAATAGATCACATACTGGGACACAAAACAGCCCTCAACAAGTACGAAAAGATCGAGATCATACCGTGCATATTTTCAGACCACAATGCTATGAAAGTCGAAATCAACAAGAACAAATTTGGAAAGGTAACAAATACCTGGAGACTAAAGAACATCCTACTAAAGAATGAAGGGGCTAAACAAGAAGTTAAAGAGGAAATTAAAAAGTTCATGGAAGCCAATGAAAATGATAACACCACACCCCAAAACTTCTGGGATGCAGCAAAGGTGGTCATAAGAGGAAAGTATGTAGCAATCCAGGTCTTCCTAAAGAAGGAAGAAAGATCTCAGATACACAACCTAATCTTATACCTTAAAAAACTGGAAAAAGAACAGCAAATAAAACCCCAAACCAGCAGAAGAAATAATAAAGATCATAGCAGAAATTAATGCTATTGAAACAAAGAAAAAAAAACACAGATCAATGAAACAAGAAGCTGGTTCTTTGAAAGAATTAACAAAATTGATAAACCACTAGCCAGTTTGATCAAAAATAAAAAGGACCAAAATAAATAAAATCAAGAATGATAGAGGAGGGATCTCAACCAACATAGAAGAAATAAAAACAATAATAAGAGAATATTATGAGCAATTATATGCCAATAAAATAGGCAATCTGGAAGAAATGGACACATTCCTAGAAACATATACACTTACCAAAATTGAAACAGGAAGAAACAGAAAATTTGAACAGACCCATAACCAGTAAAGAAATCAAATTAGTAATCAAAAATCTCCCCCCCCCCCCAAAAAAAAAACAAGAATCCAGGGCCAGATGGCTTTACAGGGGAATACTACCAAACATTTAAGGAAGAGCTAATACCTATTCTCTTAAAGCTGTTCCAAAAAACAGAAATGGAAGGAAAACTTCCAAACTCTATGACTCCAGCATTACCTTGATTCCAAAACCAGACAGAGTCCCCACTAAAAAGGAGAAATACAGACCAATTTCCCTGATGAATATTGATGCAAAAATCCTCAACAAGATATTAGCCAATTGGAGCCAACAGTACATTAAAAAAATTATTCACCATGAGCAAGTGGGATTTATACCTGGGATGCAGGGCTGGTTCAATAGCCGCAAAACAATCAACATGATTCATCACATCAATAAAACAAAGGACAACAACCTTATGATCCTCTCAATAGATGCAGAGAAAGCATTTGACATAATAAGGCATCCTTTCTTGATAAAAACCCTCAAGAAAGTAGGGATAGAAGGATCATACTTCAAGATCATAAAAGCTATATATGAACTACCCAATGCTAATATCATCCTCAATGGGGAAAAACTGAGAGCTTTCCCCCTAAGGTCAGGAACAATACAGGGAACTAGACAGACAACACAAAGAAATAAAAGGCATCCAAATTGGCCAGGAGGAGGTCAAATTTTCACTCTTTGCAGATGACATGATACTCTACAGGGAAACCCAAAAGATTCCACCAAAAAACTGCTAGAACTGATTCATGAATTCAGCAAAGTTGCAAGATATAAAATCAATGCACAGAAATTGGTTGCATTCCCATATACCAGCAATGAAGCAACAGAAGGAGAAATCAAGGAATCGATCCCATTTACAATCGCACCAAAACCCATAAAATACCTAGAAATAAATCTAACCAAAGAGGTGAAAATCTATACACTGAAAACCATAGAAAGCTTATGAAAGAAATTGAAGAAGACACGAAAAAATGGAAAAAAGATTCCATGTTCCTGGATAGGAAGAACAAATATTGTTAAAATGTCGATGTGACCCAAAGCAATCTACGTATTCAATTCAATCCCTATCAAAGTAACACCAGCATTCTTCACAGAGGTAGAACAAATAATCCTAAAATTTATATGGAACCAGAAAAGGCCCTGAATAGCCAAAGCAATCTTGAAAAAGAAAACCAAAGCAGGAGACATCACAATCCCAGACTTCAAGCTATACTACAAAGCTGTAATCATCAAGACAGTATGGTACTGGCACAAGAACAGACACTCAGATCAATGGAACAGAATAGAGAGCCCAGAAATGGACCCACAAACCTATGGCCAACTAATCTTTGACAAAGCAGGAAAGAATATTCAATGGAATAACGACAGTCTCTTCAGCAAGTGCTGAAAACTGGACAGTGACATGCAGAAAAATGAACCTGAACCACTTTCTTACACCATACACAAAAATAAGCTCAAAATGGATGAAAGACCTCAATGTAAGACAGGAAGCCATCAAAATCCTTGAGGAGAAAGCAGTCAAAAACCTCTTTGATCTTGGCCACAGCAACTTCTTACTCAACATGCCTCTAGAGGCAGGAGAAACAAAAGCAAAAATGAACTACTGGGACCTCATCAAAATAAACAGCTTCTGCACAGTGAAGGAAACAATCAGCAAAACTAAAAGGCAACCAACAGAATGGGAGAAGATATTTGCAAATGATGTATCAGATAAAGGGTTAGTATCTAAAATCTTTAGAGAACTTATCAAACTCAACACCCAAAAAACAAATAATCCAGTGAAGAAATGGGCAGAAGACATGAATAGACACTTCTCCAAAGAAGACATCCAGATGGCCAACTGACACGTGAAAAAATGTTCAACATTACCTATCATCAGGGAAATACAAATCAAAACCACAATGAGATACCACCTCACACCTGTCAGAATGGCTAACAGTAACAACTCAGGCAACAACAGATGTTGGCGAGGATACAGAGAAAGAGGATCTCTTTTGCATTGCTAGTGGGAATGCAAGCTGGTGAAGCCACTCTGGAAAACAGTATGGAGGTTCCTCAAAAAATTAAAAATAGAACTACCCTATGACCGAGCAATTGTACTACTAGGTATTTATCCAAGGGATACAGGTATGCTGTTCCAAAGGGACACATGCACCCAAATGTTCATAGCAGCACTACTGACAATAGCCAAAGTATGGAAAGAGCCCAAACGTCCATCGATGGATGAATGGAAAAAGAAGTGGTATACATACACAATGGAGTATTACTTGGCAATCAAAAAGAATGAAATCTTGCCATTTGCAACTATGTGGATGGAACTGGAGGGTATTATGCTAAGTGAAATTAGTCAGAGAAAGACAAAAGTCATATGACTTCACTTATATGAGGACTTTAAGAGACAAAACAGATGAACACAAGGGAAGGAAAACAAAAATAAAATAAAAACAGGGAGGGGGACAAAACAAAAGAGACTCTTAAATATGGAGAACAGAGGGCTATGGGAGGGATTGTGGGAGGGGGGCTGGGCTAAATGGGTAAGGGGCATTAAGGAATCTACTCCTGAAATCATAGTTGCACTATATGCTAACTAATTTGGATGTAAATTAAAAAAAAATAAAATAAAAATAGATATAAAAACAGCATTCAAGTTGAGGAAGTGCAGTTGACCACAAAATACAATTCCACATGCTGGCAGCTCATTGAATTCTGTAAAGCTTAGGATGTTAATATCGACATCAAGCCCTTCAACAGTTAAAAGGCACAATTAAAGAGATATAGAATGTTTGTGTTTATTTTAAGAACTGACACCATCAGAGACATTGCTGATTATTTGCACCATGGCACATTTTTAGAGCAACAATACTTAGTGTGAAAGATATGCTCCTTGTTCACCTTGTCTCATGCCTCTTGAATATGGAGTTTCACACTTGAAACTCAATTTGAAGTATGTTCCCTAAACTCTTCTTTGAGATATATTTTAACTATTTAAGTGTGCTTTAGGTCATTTTTATTTTTAAAGTGATAATTTATACCAGACATAACAACAATTTATAATAGTTCCTATATCAAGCCAACATCACTGTATTTATTTAAAAAATTGAATGATTACAATTTGTTTTTTCTTTTGCAGGTATTAGCATTGTGACCTGTAAGAATGCCAGAGTGCTTAATTAATAAGGTAGCTGAATCAGGGCGCCTGGGTGGCTCAGTCAGTTAAGCATCCGACTATGGCTCAAGTCATGATCTCGTGGTTCACGAGTTCGGACCCTGTGCCAGGCTCTGTGCTGACAACCTGGAGCCTGCCTCAGATTCTGGGTCTCCCTCACTGTCTGCCCTCCCACACTCATATCTGTGTGTGTCTCTCTCTCTCTCTCTCTCTCAAAAATAAATAAAACATTTAAAAAAATAAGGTAGTTGAATCTATTCTTGCTTTCAAAAATGTGTATTATTTCACCGAATGGAGTAAGTTTCCTGGTGACTATATTACAGCAATCACCAGAATAGGTTAAATGTGATTATATTTGTTAATTCTTATTGGACACTCTATTCTTTAATACTGTCTTGAATAACTTTTCTCCAAATTCTCAGGTTCTTTCATGTCCTTTGCCGGTGACCTGTAGGAGATACAGAGGAGTGTCACCCAGCTCCCATTTCAAAGAAGCTCTTGCTCTGCAGCTCTGCTCTGTAGGCGTGTGGCCAGTAGATACCTCCGCCCATCAGCTCCTTCAGGATCTGCATCGACAACTGTTCCTGGGCAGCTGTGCTGGGAGACCAACGCGGGCAGGGCTGTGAAGGCTCAGTGTGGCCCAACCTGGGACACTCTGGGACATAGCTGAGTGACACACATCCACACAGCTGGCCAAGGCCGGGTGAGCCTGTGACCTAGTTCACCTTTCTCTGCCCATCTTGCTTCTTCCTAATCCTGTGCACAGGCCTTGGTCTCCAATGGATAAGTAAAAAAAACAGACAAAAACAAAAATTGTACCAATCTTACCAACTTCTGTCCCAATATTTGCTTTTGGAGAACTCAACCTACTACATGTCCCCTGCCTTGGCTCCTAAAGCAGCCACATTTAAGAAGGTGAAACTCTACTAAAATTTCTAAAGCTATCCTTTTAAAGAGGTCTTATAGTCCCCAAGTATTTTTATGTCACCAAGACCTGATTTCTTTCACAATTGCTTTTTATACAATCAATGCCCACATAATTCCTCCCATTAAAAGTAAAATATATTTACCTATAGGAACAGGGTCCCTCCTAGCTCAAATGATTTCCTCTGAGCTAATACTTAGGGCCAGATAGTCCCATTTGGATTAATGTCTCATTTCCAAAAGAACTATTTTTGTGCCAATGTTTCCCCAGAGGAAAAGGATTGTTAGTAATAATTAGTGCAACTGACGTGTAGATGTGTAACATTTGTGTAAGGAGCTATAATTCTCAAAGTATGTTCACATAAATTAACTTACTTGATTCACCTCAGGAATTAACCAAATTTGTAAAATTAAGGTCAAAATAATTGATTTGTCCCCAGTCAAATTCAGGTAGTGGATTCAGGAGGAAAAGCTTGTTCTTCTGACTCCCATCCAGAGCTGTGTGCACTCGGCGGAGCCCCCCTACACACCTGCGCACACCTAAGGGATGCATTCCTTATTCCCTGAGGAAATGGAGCACAGGGTCTTAAAATCCAGGGCTTTAGAAACTGTAACTTTTGAAACTACCACTTGAAGCTGGAACTCTAAGGCAGGACTGTGCTAGGTGGGCTTGCCGTGCTGGCATCCCCACACCTGAGTCAGTCTTCACAGAAATGATAAGACGACCCCCATGCCATCCGGAAAGACAGGGGTGAGGAGAGGCAGAGCTATGTTCTGAACCCATTGTCTCCAAAGTCAGTTCTTGTAACCCTCACTACCTACCCATCTTGGGAGTTGGAAAGGCCACTCGAGACTAACTGCAAACCAAAATACTCCAACGTTAACTGTGAAAAACAGGGAAAATGGAAGGGAAGAAGGAAGAAGCAGAAACGATCTCTCCTCTAGCTGTTGGGAATGAAACATGGGGTAAGGATCTAAGAATTTAGGGGATGCTTTAAGACCACATATGTGATAATACATGCCTCTAAATCATTAAACTCTTGGATTAACCATCTATGCACACTTCTGTATTTGAGAGAGAGAAACAACCAGGAAAAGCCTTCACCAAAAGAGGCGTTCTGAAAGAGAGGAGTTTTAAGTGAAATGCGAAAGCGATGTGGAATGAGGATTAGTTACCATTAGCAAAGGGGTCAGTGCTGGAAATAATCAAGGATTGCAGCTTGCTGAGGACAGAAAGTCAATTTGTCTTGCTTGGAATAAAGTGTCTTTGTCAGAACAAGGAATCGAAGTCAGTCTGTGGACATAAGAACACCAAATACCAATTCCCCACCTACCTGGTAGGCATTCTGCTTTTCTAACTGTAGTTTAAGAACAAAGTGAAGCATAATTCCCTTTATCATTGGGAATTCTCACTAATACATACAGAAAGCAAAACAGGAACACATGGTCCTATGCTCCTATTTGTATGTAACACAAGCTATTATTACCTCTCCCGGGACAACCCTCCACAAGCCTCAGTGAAGATAGCATCCCAACTTGGAGTCAATTTAGTGAAGAGAGAGACGAATTTGATTTACAAAATTTGGGAAACATTACTAATTTCATCTTGCATTCCAGCAAGCCAAAGGCAAGAAGAGAACTTCATGAAGGCTGAGCCCTCTCTGGTTTGTACCATTGCTTACCACACCTTCCTATTTCCATGTCTTCCCATCAGAAGAGCCCATGTCACTCATAGACAGTGACACACGGCCTGTGCAGGAGAAGGATCGCAAGTAGGATGTGGACTCTCATCAGAGGCATTTATCTGTAAGAAACGATCTTGTCTAGCACGTGAACTGCATGGTGTCCATCTGTGCCAGGACTGGGATGAGGTCTATGAGATGCATGAAGCCAACAGGCCAATAGTAGGTGGCATCAATGGAAATCATAGCTACTTGTAGGTCCACTGTACATGAAACATGTATAGAAAATAGAAGCTGGACACTATAGAGAGTACATAAATGCAGTCAGAAGGCTTTTTATCATGTACTGGTTACAAATCTGTAAATATTAATGTGATTGTTGGTACCAGTAATTTATTTTGTAATAAACCCTGCCAACAGGGATAAGATAAAAGAGGGAGTACATATTACGTACATAAAATTCTAGTGCCAATGCCAATGTGTGTATGTACCACTAAGCAATTCTTGGACACTAGCTGGGTGTCCAACAATTCAGCTCCATTCTGACACTATCTATCAGGAGATAGCACCAAATTCCACAGTTTAAGAACTCAGTCTTACAAAAACATGTTCCCCAAATCCTAAGTCCAGGCCTGTCACCTGGACTTCTGACCTACCTCCTAAAGATCAGAGATTACGACCCACAACCTATAGACTGGAGGTTCCAATGATCTCCTCCTTGGGTTTGGTTAATATGCTATAGTGGCTCACAGAACTCAGAGAAACATTTTACTTATTGGATTACCAGTCTATGATGAAAAGATGTAACTCAGAAAGAGTCAGATGGAAAAGATGCATAGGGCAAGGTGAGAGGAAAGGGACGCAGAACTTTTGTGGCCTCTGAGTGTGCCACTCTCCCCAAATCTCCACGTGTTCACCAACCCAGAAGCATTTGGAACCCAATCCTTTTTGGTATTTATGGAGGCTTCATTACAAGGCATGACTGATCAAGTCACTGGCCACTGGGGACTGAACTCCATCTCCCACCCCTCTTCCTTCCCTGGAGGTCAGATGTAGGGCTGAAATTTCCAACCCTCACATCTCATGGCTGGCTCCTCAGACAACCAGCCCCCATCTCTGGGTGAGGGTCCCAAAGTAACCTCATTAACAGAGAAAAGACACCATCTTTTTGCTGTCATCTCTTAGGAAATTCCAAGGGTTTTAGAACTCTGAACAAAGACCAAATAGGTATTTCTCACTATAGATCACAGTATTACAGTAAAGAGTTTCTATTTCTCCAGAAAGTTTATGATGAATATGCAAGTTGTGTAGGTGTCAGCCCACATTTTCCATCTACCAGAGGGACTTTTAAAATATCACTCACCAGACAAAGACCAGAGACATAAACCTGCTGCAGCATAGGAGAGCCTACTACAAACTCAATGTTATTTTAAGAATGCTGTGCTCAAAGAATGTGATTTTACACAGGCAGCTCAGAAAGTACATTTGCATATTACTCAGTGAAGTGTGGCTTTTCATTTAGATCAAATGACTATTCTAAATTAATTTGCTCAGTTTTGATTCCAACTTTTCTTGTGTATGTACAAGAAGGTAAGTGATGGCTGTTAGTGTTAGCTTGCTTAGTGGAACGTCATGACAAGTGAAATTGAATGGTCTTCTATCAGTGTCCCACTGTATGATAAAAATGGAAATCTGTTAATTCCAATAACTGTCTAATTTTTCTTTTCATGTAATTCACTGACTCAAAGTAAAGCTTCCGGAAATGTACTCTTAATGGTGAAATATCTGACATTATTGTGAGTTCTACTGTAATTCAGTTTAAAAGTTCAATATTGAATATATTCTTTGTTTTTAAAGTGACAACATGAATATATATTTTGGTGGAATATAACATTATGGCTGTAAACAACGTCCTTACTAAATTTAGGAACTTGTGGAACATGCTTGAAGTAATTGTGGTATGCATGTTACTCACAGTTGTGTCAAACAAGCTGCGATATTCCACCCATTAAAGCAGAGCTGTGGTTGCCAAAATTTACAAATATTTTTACATAGAGTAACTGAACAATAAAGTTGTGACAAAACCGATGTTGGATAAAAAAAAATCTCTCTTCTAGTGGCAGGGTGCACTGTCTGTCTTCGCTGCCCGTCATCAATCATACTTTTAGGAAAGTTTCAGCCTTAAAAAAACCACTTTGTAAATTGTCTACACAAGGTGCTAAACTAGGCCAAAATACACAACCACTGGCATGATGATCGTTTTGAACTGAAAGCAACTTGGAAGAAGGAGATATAAGAAAAGCTCTTCACCATCCCCCTATTTGCCTAAAAACAAGACATAAACGCATGAGGGATCCCCTCCTCTGCCAACCACCACCATCGGGAAGGACAGAAGTTAATCACTGGACCCTTATCAGCCCACAGACAGCACAGAAGCATCTATAGGACTAGTTCCAGGAACGAGCTGTTATCTTCCATTAGTTCCCCATATATTTACCTTCCAACAATTTGCTGCTATAGAATTTCAAATTCCCTTTCCTTCGCCTTGTCTCTACAAATTTATTGGGTTTTCTTTGTTGTTGCTGCTGTTGTTTTGAAGATGCTAGATGAGCCCAAGGTCTACCTACCCCTTTAGTTACTCATCTTTGGATACCCCCATGAATATGTGTGACGCACCTTTTTTTTAACGAGAGAAGGGGAAAGTAACATTTATTGTACACTAAATATGAGCCATGTACCCTCCACACACACATTATTTCATTACATACTCATAACAACTGCAAATTAGGTATTATTGAACATAATTAAATATAAGGTGATAACCCCCCAATAATTATCTATCAGAAAAGATGGGGGGTACTTACACATGAAGTTTTACCAAGTTCCTGATAACGTGGAGATAACATGTCCTCCACAAAACATTGTCACTTTGACGCCAGCTCCATCAGTGCCACTTTCAAATACTTATAAAGGTTAGATATTAGAATTAATTTTTAAAAGACACAAATTCACTTAACACACATTTAATAATTATGTACAACTTCAAATATTAGATATTGTCAACAAACTCTGAATGAGTGTATTTTGTCTTTTAATTTACATCCAAATTAGTTAGCATCTAGTGCAACAATGATTTCAGGAGTAGATTCCTTAGTGCCCCTTACCCATTTAGCCCATCCCCCCTCCCACAAGCCTTCCAGTAACCCTGTTTGTTCTCTGTATTTATGAGTCTCTTCTGTTTGTCTCCCTCCCTGTTTTTATATTATTTTTGTTTCCCTTCCCTTATGTTCATCTGTTTTCTCTCTTAAAGTCCTCATATGAGTGAAGTAATATGAGTTTTGTCTTTCTCTGACTAATTCCACTTAGCATAAGTTCCATCCACGTAGTTGCAAATGGCAAGATTTCATTCTTTTTGATATATATATACCACATCTTCTTTATCCATTCATCCATCAATGGACATCTGGGCTCTTTCTATACTTTGGCTATTGTGGATAGTGCTGCTATAAACATGGGGGTGCATGTGTCCCTTCGAAACAGTACACCTGTATCCCTTGGATAAATGCCTAGTAGTGCAATTGCTGGGTCGTAGGGTAGTTCTATTTTCAGTTTTTTGAGGAACCTCTATTCTGTTTTCCAGAGTGGCTGCACCAGTTTGCATCCCCACCAGCAGTGCAAAAGAGATCCTTTTTCTCTGCACATGTGATGCACATGTTAACCAGCTTCTGTTTTTCCCTTATTATTCTGTCTTGTGTCAGTACCCCAGGTGGAGAAGCTAGAGGGTAGAGGGAAAATTTTTTTTTCCTCTTCTACACTAATATTAACCACTTTACAAGAGTCTTCTAAATTTGTTTGCATTTTGTTTAAAATCAGTTTGCAATCTTTAATCATAGCATTTCATTAAATGGAGTGCCCCAAATTTTCCACCGTTTGAAGTTTGAAGTAAATATAAATCACTGAAAAAACGTCTGTGAGAAGACATTTAAATTAATCTGTATAAAAGTAAAGGAGAAATGATATACGAGGTTTCCATTCTGGAATCTATAATTGATCTCTTGGGATATTTCAATTTGTGGGAAGAATCTTCTCATACAACTCCTATTTTTAATCAGATAAATTTATATTTCTATCATAAAGAAGTAAAACTGAGAAAAACTTCTGACTTTGCTGCATCTAAATGTGGTGGGTAGGGCTTTCAAAGTATGTGTAAATAAAAATAACTAAATTGACAAGTTCTGTTTTATAAAAATATTTGTCAAAGAGAGGTTCTCTGAGTGAAGCAAAACACAATACTTGGGATAATATCCTGCCAGTGATATTTATTCATTTTTTAAAAAATATTAGAATTGAGAACCATCTCTATCAAAATCTCTGAGATTACAACTAGTAGAGGGAGATTTTCTCAAAAACATTATGATTTACAGAGAAATATTATTTGGAGTTGTTAAAAATTTGAAATGCTTTAGTTGTACCACAACTTTGAAGATTGCAGGAAACTGTATTTCTAAATTTTTAAAAAAGAAAATAACACAAAAATACATTTTGAACTAAATACTGAATACACTGTGTCAGAGACAGACAGTATAGCTAATAAACATATTAAAGTGCATAAATAAGTGCCAATAATAAATACTCTGTATGTTGATATGATCCATATAAAGAGGTTCACATTTTTTGCTTTAGTATATAATACATATGTTTATATATTTTCATATTTAAATATTATATATTTATATACTTTGCTTTACTATACATAAAATATATAATATTTAAAATTATGCATATTGGGGTGCCTGGGTGGCTCACAGTTAAGCATCTGACTTCAGCTCAGGTCATGATCTCATGGTTTGTGGGTTCAAGTCCCACATCGGGCTCTTTGCTTACAGCTCAGAGCCTGGAACCTGCTTCAGAGTCTCTGTCTCCCTCTCTCTTTGTCCCTCCCCCATCATGCTCTCTTTCTCTCTTTCAAAAATAAACATAAAAAATAAAAAATATACGTTATTTATATATACATACAATATTTAGAATGAATCTTATTTTTTAAAACCATTTTTGAGTAAAATATTTTTACAGGTTTAGCAACAGACTAAAACTTATCTACCATCCAGTAAAATACTGTTTCAAGATACTATATAATTTCAAATATTTTTAATGCCCTCTCTCACTCTCAAACATATTCTGTTGCTCCCCCTTGCCACACATGTCCCTTGCTATGTCCAGCAAATATTAAGACTGTCTCCCTCCTCAGAGTTCCTGCTCTGACCAATTAACTTTTACCCAGTCCAGGGAAGAGCCAATAAAATATTCTAAGAATAATAATGAATGCAGGAGTCAGGGAAGGTATCAGCCATCATCATAAAGGCACAACTAATGGAGGAAAAAGGGAAGATAGAAAAATCATAGAGACAAAGAAAGGGAAGAATTTAGATGCTGGAGTTTAGTGCCCAGCTTTTCCCCTCAACATGATGTTCATAGCTACATATAGTTTAACTCATTCTTTTCATCACTGTATGGTATTTTATGTTCACACCACAAGCTGTCATTGATGGACAGTTGGTTTATTTTAAGCTCTCAGCTATCATAAATGATGCTATGAATGTTCCTTGCATGTGTTTCTGATGAACATATGCAGGTATTTATGAGTGGCCCACACCTACAGGTAGAATTACTGGGTCATATGATACATATACATTCATCTTCAGGAGGTACTGTCAATCGGTCTTCTAGAATGGCTACATCAGCTTTCATGTCCGTAGTAGCATATGGGAGATGTAGCTCTTCATATCCTTACCAAAACATGGGGGGGAGGGGTCATCAGTCTTTTATATTTTAGATACAGTAAAACCTGGGATTGTGAGTAACTTGTTCTGTGAGTGTTCTGCAAGACGAACAAACATTTCTGATAAATTTTAACTTGATAAATGAGTGATATTTTGTGATACGAGTAGTACGTAACACCGAACATCATATGATCACGACTGAGCCAATGTTCTTGAAATTTGCCTTGATATACAAGTGCTTTGGATTACAAGCATATTTCTGGAACAAATTATGGTCAGAAACCAAGGTTTTACTGTATTCTGTTGGGAATATGTTAGTAACACATGGTCACTTTAATTTCCATTTCCTGCTTTCAAATGTTTACTAATCTTTGGATAATCTCATTTTGTGTCTATTATTTTGCCCATTTTTCTATTGTGTTGTCTTTCTTATTGATGTGTAGAAGTCCTTTATGCATTGAGTCCTTGATCACTTATATGTGTTGCAAAATCGCCCACTCTGCGGCTTGTCAGGTCACTCCCTTAATGTGTTTTAAGTTCCAAATTTCAATGTAGATAAATTTATCAATATTTCCTCTTATAATTGATTTTTTTCATCCTGTATAATAAATCTTCCTCTACATTAGAGTCATAAAGTGATTGCACTATTTTATATTCTTAGAAGCCTTATTGTTTCAATGTTTATATTTAGATATCCAATTCTACTCTATATTAATTGTTATGTATGGTGTGAGATAAGAAGTCAAGGTTCACTTTTATTTATTTTTTTTTATTTTTTTAATGTTTATTTACTTTTGAAGGAGAGAGACAGAGTGTCAGTGGGGGAGGGGCAGAGAGAGAGGGAGACACAGAATCCGAAGCAGGCTCCAGGCTCTGAGCCGTCAGTACAGAGCCTGACACACGGCTCGAACCCACAAACCCTGAGATCATGACCTGAGCCGAAGTCGGACGCTCAACCGACTGAGCCACCCAGGCGCCCCAAGGTTCACTTTTAAACCTGAACACTGAACCACTTCACCCAGCACTATTTATTTAACAAACTGTCTCTTCCCCCAGCTGTAATGCCGATTTTTAAAGATTTTTTTTAAGTTTATTTATTTATTTTGGGAGACAGGGAGAAGGAGAGAGCACATGCAAGTAGGGGAGGGACGGAGAGAAAGAATCCCAAGCAGATTGCCCTATCAGCACAGAGCCCAATGTGGGGCTCGAACCCACAAACCAGGAGATCATGACCTGAGTTGAAGACTTAGACACTTAACTGACTGAACCACCCAGGTACCACTGTAATGCCACTTGATTACAATCAAGTGGCCATATCTAGACAGAAGTCTGAATCTAGGTACATAGCCTAATAAAATAATTTTATAGCTGGAAAAATGTAACTTTCCTAAGACAGACTGAAAACAGGCAAAAGACTTCCTCAGGTAGGAATACACAAGCAACAGCAATCAGATGATGAAATGGAGCACATACTGTCAAGGGGAACAATGATTAAGACTGGCTGGGAGGGGCACCTGGACGGCTCAGTTGGTTAAGTGCCTGACTTTAGCTAGGGTCATGATCTCATGGTCTGGGAGTTTGAGCCCGACATGGGGCTCAGAGCCTGGAGTCTGCGTCAGATTCTTGTCTCCCTCTCCGTCTCTCTCTCTCAAAAATAAACAAACATTAAAAAAGTTGTTTTTAAGAAACAGCCTGGCTGAGAAGTACCAGAACCTGTCACCCAGTGCGTGTTCTTCCCTGGCCATCTCTCCTTGAGGACCTCAGGTGAGATCTTCTCACTCCATGCCTAGTGAGGTGGGCACCACTGCCTCCTCAGCCCCCCATCACTGCTGCCCCTGGAGCCTCCTCAGATGTTTGTCCCAGGGAGCTGCTCTACACTGACTAGCTCACCAGCCCTCGGGCCCTGAACACAGCCTCTCCTGTTAAGCATCAGGGACCCACACGATGCCTTCTCTGGATGGAAGTAACTACCCTCATAGAAGCCCCAGACTAGAGTTATCTCCCAGGCCCCTCATTTGCCTGCTCATTAGGTGATGCCATTAATCCCAGATAAACCAACAGCCACCATTCTGCAGCCACTCCTTGAACATTAAACTTCTATTTGAAATCACCCCTCCTCGGCCCATCCCTATCTTCTAGCTACAATCTCGTTTCCCACAATTAATGATTTTTTTTTGAGGCAATGCAGATATTCCTGAGGCCACACAGCATGGAAGCTAAGGGTAGGGGTTTTGTTGTATTATTGTGGAACAAATATTGACTCACCTCTCTCTCCATTTCAAGCGCATTGTGACCTTTGGCAAGTAAGATAACCTCTCTGTACGTTATTTTTCTCATTTGTAAAATGGGTATAACATTCATCTCTGAGAGGCCAAGTGAAGACCAACATACATGCAAAACATCTAACAAATGCCAACCGAATAGCAATAGAAACTGTTACCCACCGTTGAGCCTCGTGGAATATATATTTATGTCAGATTGTCCTGGCATACAAATGGGTCTGGCCGGAGCGTATATGAAAATAGGCCTACACAGTCAGAAAACACCACAAAGTATGCTTTCACTTGGCTTGGGAGGAGGAATCAGATACTGGAGACTGACAGTGGCATAGCGGGCCTCAGAGTTTGGCTTTGGAATTAAGGTCCGGTCACTTCTAGGGTAAGCTGTAGGCAGGAGTCACAGCAGCCATGTCAGCAGCCAGCTAAGAGTAAAAAATAAATAAAATAAATAAAATAAAATAAAATAAAATAAAATAAAATAAAATAAAAAAAAATAAAATAAAAAAATAAAATAAAATAAAATATAAAATAAAATAAAATAAATAAAATAAAAAAATAAAATAAAAAAAATAAAATATAAAATAAAATAAAATAAAATAAAATAAAATAAAATAAAATAAATAAAATAAAATAGGGAGTTGGCAAATTAATGTGTACCCTGCTGAAATTCACACAGATCACTCTATTATTTTTAATACTCTCTGGGCCAAGTTCAAAGAATCACTGGAAAGACTTGGCCTAAGAAGAGAAGTTTGGGTCCCCGTTTCATAGGAATGACACCCCGAGAAAGCACTCAGGTACTGTTACCTTCTGCCCTGCCTGAACCAGCCCTTTTCCACCCCACCGCTCACTGCCAGCCTATACAGCGGTCATCCGTTCCCTCTGCATCCCATCAAAAACACACTTTATCTCAGCTTGAAGCACCTACAACAGTTACTTGAGACGTAGATGAGCTCGCTAAATATCTCTTGAGCAAACAGATCGACTTTTAAGTTCTAACTATAGAGGAAATGCTCAAGATGGCAGACACCTGCAGGAAATTGCTTTGCCCGTGAGAGCACTGGGGGAGGATACCGGTACCCGGGCGCGTGCTTCCTCCCGTTAACGTGTGCACGTGATGGTGGAAGGGCTATCACACGAGGACACTAAGTAGACCCGAGGGTTGTGGAAATCGACACCTTGAGCTAGCAACCCTTGAGATTTCTTTTCTGGCGCACTGCACATAAGGAGTCGGGGCCATGCTTTCTTCGGTGTAGAATTTTCCAAGTTAACAAGAAACCGAATACAACGCATCCTAACCCTTACTTCAATAAATAACTTGGTTTGCACTCCGGGTTACTGAGACGGTTGCTTATTTGATTGTAAATAACTCTATAAGCTGTAGAAGCAACAAAGGGCAAATCTGCAAATACTTAATTCTACACGTCATGGGAAAAATAGCTATATAAATGACATTTACAGAGGGAAAGGTATGTCCTAGCAGTTAGAAATTTGCTAAGGGTATGAATCAGCACAAATATTTGCAATGGAAATAACGTCTTCCCCTCACCAAATTTATAACCGTTGCTAATTACAAGGATAAAATTGCAATTAAGAACAAATGAACAAGCCATTTATACTTTTCTAAGCAAAATATTACTATTTAAAATCTATGTGATCCCTTATTTCCAATGAAAATGGACCTTAAAAATAATGTGTGGCTGTCAACAAAGTTCTAGCAAAGCCAACTGGATGCTTTAGGGATCTAGCTGCTTCTTAACATTCACTATCCCAAAATGAACTGCTTAAAATCCAGACAGTTACAACATGCGAAGTTGACCTTAACGAATACAAAATTGGTCCAAGAGGATTTGCAACATTGTCCTACCAGTGCCAGCGGGAGCTGCTGTGTACCCACAGCGACAGTTAAATGAAAAGGTGAGGCATATGAATTTCATACACAAGCATCTGTAACATCTCCAAGAAACCCCGCTGATGCAGCCACTTGGGTCTGAAATCTACAGGGTTCGCTGCAGGAGAAATGAAGGTCACTGACTGACATTAAAACTGACATGGCTCACATTTCAGAGTATCAGTGTTGCTAAAATATTTCTTCTGTTTTCCTAAGTAACTGACCCCAAACAACATAGCTGTGAAATCTACATCTGAAGGTTGGACTTCAAAACTTGACTTTTTCCCTTACTCCTAAGAGCACCATAAAAACTCTCCATTGATTTCTGATTAATTTATTTCATTCTGTTTTGGAAAATTCCATTAAATTCAGAAAGTTTTTTTTCCCTTTTCTTTATTGGTTTGCTTGTTTACTTATTTATTTTTTCAATTCCAGTATAATCACTGTAGTGTTATACTCATTTCAGGGGTACAACACAGTGACTCACAACTTCTATACATTACTCAGTGCCCATCAGGATACGTACACTCTTACAGAAGGGTTTTTTTTTTTGTAAAACAGAAGTGTTCCATATAAAAGGAACTTGTTCTCTGTTCCTCTGCATGAAACCATATGTACTGGAATTCAAGTCAGTAAATGTTTATCGAAATCACATTGATCTCTTTGATGGTGTAGCATCAGCAGGTTTGTGCAACAAGGCTGGGACCTTGTCCTTGGGGCAGCGGGCAACTTAGCTGGGCAGGTGGGCTTTTGTACAGTGCTCAGTGTTTCAACTCCTGTCTGTCTGTCAGCTGTCTTTGTATCTCACTTTACTGCTCATCTCCTTTTCATACGCAAAGCCACCTTCCACCCTCAGTGGACAGCCTTTCCTTTTGCTCTACAGAGAAAACTGAGATCTGCCGGGGGTAAGGTGTGACTGGAGAGACAGTACCAACCACATGGACCTTGGGTGTAGGCTGATGCAACCAGTTCCTTGAGGTAGGACCAGATGTAATGTTTAAAATGTCCTAGTCTCGGGGCGCCTGGGTGGCTCGGTCGGTTTAGCATCCGACTTCGGCTCAAGTCATGATCTCACGGTTCCCGAGTTCAAGCCCCACGTTAGGTTCTGTGTGGACAGCTCAGAGCCCGGAGCCTGCATCGGATTCTGTGTCTCCCTCTCTCTCTGCCCCTCTCCCACGTGTGCTCTCTCTCTTGTTCTCTCTCGCTCTCAAAAAATAAGTAAACAGTAAAAAAATCATTAAAATGTCCTAGCCTCAATTTCTTCAACTATAAGACAGTCAAATAATTTGAAATTAATGTAGGGAAAGAATTATAGGAAATTAAGCACTACCTATGAATTTCAAAGAGGCAATGCAATGTCCTATATGGGAGACTTCACCCACAGGATGAATTCTCCTTTCTGGGAGGGTCTATAACAGCTCTCTCTCAAGATTGGATCCGACTGACATGTGCCACACTCTTTCAGGAAAGAATCACTCACAGTATAAGCAGAGTGAACTAACTCCCATGGGGTCTGGGGCACAGTGTGAAGTAGACTGCTTCCAGCTAGAAGACGTATCTTTGAAGTTCCCTGTTTCATCTTAAAAAGGTGTAAGATATTCCATTCTACTCTATTACATATTTCTGTTTATTAAGATACAAGTGTGGTATTCTGATTTACCTTTCTCTGTAATGTTGTGTAAAACAGGTACTCCGAGATATGTCCCTACTTATACGAAAACTATCTTTTGTTCCTGGCTTGTTACATTACCTAGGAGTATACAAACTATTTCTCTAATAAGAGAAATACATAGATTTGTATGCACAAAGAAGGTCTCTAGTGCTATCACTCTCACACAGACACACACACATACACACACACACACACACACACACACACACACACACACACACACCCAACATTTTTCCATTGTTAGAACTAAAGCCATGTACTGAAAAAGGCCATGTTAAAGATTTCAGTTAAATTATGTGTCACTGTATCTGGAGTCTCTGAAGATGCTCTTTGGAGCCGATGACTGTATAAAACCATCAGCTCCCGTCTAATGCCAAAAATGACTAGAAAGGGTTAGGTTGATAAAATATGACCATTGAGCACTATCTCAAGTCTAGACAGAAAAATGACTTGTATATTAATTCTAAATCACAAAATAAATGCCAAATATAACTAAGATTAAAATGTGAATCAAGAGGAGAAGCCTAAGATATAACAAATGTATTCAAAGGGAAAGTTAAACTAAGATCCTATTTTTTTTAAATCTTTCTGTTAAATGAATGAACGAATGCATACCAAAATACTGACAAATGATAGTTAAATCACTATCTCCCTGGATACCAAGAGCAAGTATAAATGGACTTTGAGATAAATCTCTACCAATCTCCAAAAGCAAGTAAATTTTTTAAGTCTGCAATCCCAGGGCAGCACTATTTCGACAGGCTGAACGAATTTTAAGACAAATCTGAAAGCAAGAAAATTATAAAAAAAAAATTATATCAAACAACAATGACATCAGAAACATAAGTCTTTGCTGGAAGAGTTAAGGATAATTACAGGGTAGGACCAGTTTTTAGATTTAATGTCCTACTAGGAGCTGAATTTTAAAACATGTTTCTGGCGAGTTAAATCTTGGCTGTGTAAAACCTGGTTATTTTTTAGTTTGTATTGAGCTTTGTAAACTTAAGAACGGCAGAAAGAGGAAAAAAGTGCAGGAGTTCACTAGGCAACCTTAGAAGCAGAAAAGTGGGGATGATTTCTCTCTTTCTGCTCAATCATACCATGCTAATAATTTTTCTATTTTGTAAGTTTCAAACTTTACATTTTGAATTTTAAGAATAATACTACTGCAAAGTAAAATTCAGCAAGCAGAAATACTCTTTTCCCCAGGGTGGGCACCCAACGTCAGGGTGAGTTCCAAGAACCACATCCTGGTCAGAAATACACTACAAGTCTCACTCTGGTACTGCCCTGTCATCTTCATATGACAGAGTATCATTATTCCCGAGCTGAACTGAGGTATCCAAGAACGTTCTGAACCTCTCTGATGTCATTTCTATTGGAAATAGATAATATAGTCACTCTACCTTCAAGTGCTGTACTTTCTGTTCTCAGCTCAAGTTTTTGCTTTTTATTCAGTCCACTACTTTTTGTTCACATGTAAGACTATCAACTGATAACCTCGAGTGGATACCGATCAACTCACTACCGTAAGGACGTAGAGAGGACCACAAGGCTGGATGGCAGATGGGAACCTGCTGGTGCACATAAAATCTCAGGGTGTTCTGGCTCTCAAATAGTCCACTTTCTTTTCTTTAAGGGAGAGGAAAATATTTTACATGCAATGTAAACTCAAAGTGATGGGGTTTGCAGCTGATGGTCAAGAAAGAATTCTTGAAGATGTCTTTGGTGCAAAAAGGTGATTTTATTAAAGCACAGGGACAGGGCCCGTGAGCAGGAAGAGCTGCACTAGCGTCCTGACAGCTAACTCATTACATACCCTCATGTTGGGAGGGAGTCAGGGATCGAGTAAGTCTCTAAGGTATTTTGGAAGCAAAGTTTCCAGGACCTTGAGGGGCTAGCTGCTGTTAGGAAAACATTATTTATCACTGTTTAGTAAAACCTCAGTCATGAGACCCTTCAGATGTATACTGGGGGGCCATAAGTTTGGAGTATGATTGCTAGCATATGCCTTGGAGGAGTTAACATAAAGGAAGTTTCCAAAGGAATTTTTATATGTTAAAGTAGACTTACAGGATCTTGGGAGTCAGGATAATGTTAAGCTAAGATTCCCTTTTGCCCCAGCCAAGTGTCATCTTCAAGGCAGCTGAGCTCCTAGAGGGAGGTCACTCTGCCTGTTTCAAGGACTTGTCTACGGGCTGTAGGCAGTAAAGGAAATTTAATGTTTCATTTGCCTTAGCTTCCCACATCACCATGGCAAGCAGTTAAACCTCTTTCCTTTGTTCTCGGGTAGCCAGGAGTGTCCGAGGAACATCACACAGATCCCACCTGGTGGCAGAGAGGTGCTGTTAGCCTGTCCTCTGCCCTCAGCTTGCCCCCCACTCCCTTATCAAAAGGACACAAACTGTGTACCTGAATGAAATTTTCAGCCTAACATCTGGAAAGGAAGAACAGCGCTATCTTATATATATTTTGTACATATTATAACCACATATGTGGGCTCTGGAAGGGAGTGTCACTGAAAACCTCATCTTTTATTTCTGCATCTGTCAGCAGGCAGGACCACAAATGAGTGTTTTCTCAAATGGTACGATCGATTTATAAGCTGTGAAAAAGCACTGCTCCTACCTTTTGCAAGCTTTTAAAACCAGTCAGAGCCCTATAGATTACCTATTCCAATTCTTGGATTTTGTAAGCAACCTGAAGGCCCAAGAGATTATGTTATTTTTCTAAGGTCAAAAAGTTAGCTTAGTGGCACTGGAGACCCTTGAATATACATTATTATACACCTGTTGAGAACTATTGTTAAGAAGGTAGACGAAAGTGATGTCAATCTCTTTTTACACAAAAGTACATGTTTGTACAGCACAACAATAAATAAAATTTTTACCTTGCTACTAATTCTCTACAAACTCTTTCAAAGGACAGAGACAGAATGAATACTTCCTAACACATGCCCTGAGCCAGAATTACTTTAAAGCTACAACCAGACAAAGACAATATAAGAAAACTACAGACCATCTCTCTCCTGAGCAAAGATGCAAATATCCCCAGCAAAATATTCATGAATCAAATACAAAAAAGCATAAAAGATATATGCCATAGTCAAGTGGGACTGAACTCAGGTATGCAAACTGATTCAACATTCAAAAATAAATTCATGTAATCCAACACAAACTAAAACAGTTTAAACAACAGACTAAAAGAGATAAACCATATAATATCGGTAGATACAGAAAAAGTATTTGACAAAGTCCAACTCCCATTCATGATAAACACTGTCTGAAAACTAGGAATGGAAGGTAACTACCTGGTGAAGGTAAATGGATAGGGAAAGAAGACATGAAACCATGTGTGTTCACAGATGACATAATAATCTATGTAGAAAACCTGAAAGAACCCACAAAATAATTCCTGAAATAATAAGCAGTTATAGCAAGGTTGCAGGATACCAGCCTGATATGCAAAAGTCAATCACTTTCCCATATACCAGCAACGAATAAGTGGAATTTGAAATTAACCCTCTGGTTTTAATCTATTATGTTATCTATTAATTATGCCTAATTTGACTAATGATGTATGATTAAGGCACACACAAAAATAAATAAAAGAAACGTAAAATATAAATAGATACCCCAAATTTTTATTTTCAATTCTGTAATTAAATAACTTATTTCCAGGAAGATGTGATATTTCAAAACCAAAACCAAGGAAATATATTTAAATGTAAATTCACAGGTCAGGAAATGTCATATTAATAAAGGACACACTGATATTATGTATTGAGTGAGAAAGTAATTGCAGAGGCCAGTTTTTTTTTTTAGATTTTTTTTTCAAAAAATTTCATATTGAGAAAGTTTTGCACTTTTGTCTCACAATAGAAAATGCAAAAAAAAGAATGCAAACAAGCAAGGGAGAAATACTCAAACTTGCTAATAACAATTTTTAAAAAAATATTGGGGCTTCTGGGTGAATCAATCAGTTGAGCATCTGACTCTTGACTATGGCCCAGGGTTATGGGATCCAGCCCCACACCAGGCTCCATGCCCATGGGTGCGCGCGCGCACACGTGCACTCTCTCTCGCCCTCTGCCCCTCCCCCATTCACATGTGTGTCTGCGTGCATGCGCTCTTTCTCAAAAAAAATTTTTCTACTTAAAAAGTTTTTAAATTAAAAAAAATATTAATGACAAAATTAATGTTCTTTAGCAAATGGGCAAAAACTAAAAGTATTAACATTTAATAGTGTTGAAGATGCAGCAGGAAGCCGTCTCGAAGACAGGCAACCATAGTCTACAAGGGAAATAAACTTGGCAATATGCATCAGGCACCTTAAACATGTCCATGAACATTGACCTTTTGTTACCACTTCTACGATACTATTTTTAGATTCAAAACATGCAGTCAAGGATTTCTGGAAAAGGATATAAATTTAAATGTTAGTCTAATATATATTTTGAAAAATTTTTTTTAGAGACAGAGAGGGACAGAACATGAGAGGGGAAGGAGAGAGAGACACACACAGAATCTGAAGCAGGCTCCAGGCTCTGAGCTGTCAGTGCAGAGCCCAGTGAGGGGCTCGAACCAATGAGCTGTGAGATCATGACCTGAGCTGAAGTCGGACGCTTAAGCAATTGAGCCACCCAGGCACCACTTAACCTCATATTTTTAATTAGAAAAAATTCAGATCACCAGCAATAGAGAAATGGTGAAATATCAGCTACCTATTAAAAAAAATAAAAAAAAAAAAACGAAACCAAACTTGTTTCCATGGGATATTTCATAGCAGGGAAAATTTATCATGATGCAATGTAAATGGAAAAAAGCCAAACTATATATACAATGATTACATATAGCGCGTATGCACACACACACCGTGTATGTATGTGTGTGTGTGTGTGTGTGTGTATATATATATATATATATATATATATATATATATATGCTAATATTTAGGCTTAAGAATTTAAGATACTGGAAAGAATTAAACCCAAATCTTGCTAACCATGAGGGTAAACAACTAACATTTTTAGTTTTTTTTGTGTTTGTTTGTTTTTGTGAGTGAATCACTTCTAAATTAAAAAAGAAAGCATTAGCAGGAAAAAAAACCATAACAATCAGCAAAGTACAACATAAGGTACTCTTGTGTCCTCATGTAGGCTTTTATGACATCCCTATGCATGGAGCTTTCAGTATAAGAGGAGGGGGCCTCTTTCTTTATTTTACATACAGGGCATCCCCCTGCTGCCTTATACAAGAAGGGACCTCACCTAGTCAAGTGGTTGGTTATACACACACACACACACACACTTCAGTCTAACTGAAAACAGTAGCTTCTATTTATAAGATCACCCAAAAATAATACTAGGAAAGATTTTATTGCCACAGACGGTATTATTTTTCAGCAATTCTGTCCCTGCGCATCTGGGAAGTGGCTTTCTTCCCTGAATGGATGTTAGGAGCTGCTAATACAAAGCCGACAGCTCAGCGGCAGGCAAGCACAGAGAGCTATGCCCACAGTTAAGGGAACACGATCAACACCACATACCCAAATGCCATCTTTAACAACTTTAATGGAAGGTTTTTAAATACTGGCTGGTGGCTGCATTCTGACTTAGAGAGAAACATTTCTCCTTTGAAAAAGGGAGACATGATGTTAATTAATTGCCTGGTGCTTTCAGAGCAGTTGAGGACGCCCAGCCCCTTTCCTGAAAGACCAGAAGAATCAGCTGTTCTTGCATGTTGAAAACGTTAGCCATGTGCAATCATTCACCTTACCGAGGGATGTTGAAAAGCTGCATTTTAGGCAATATTGTGGAATTCTCTCTCACAGCAGAAACTAAAAATGCAGCAGCAAAAAAAAAAAAAAGTCACATTTTTCTCCCTTTTCTGGAAACAAGTGTGTCCAACTGAGGCTGTTAAGGATTTTAGGATTCTATTAGTCAACCTGTTTTGTTTACATTTATTAAAGGACAGAAGTATTATGTTTGAAGTATTAATAACCACTAATCACGAAATCCCAGAGTTTAAGGTAACTCTAAAAGGCCACCTAACACAGTCCCCAAGGCCAAAGAAGCAACCCTGAAATGCCGAGGGTATATATCTGTCTTTGCTTAAAAGTCTGCAATAAGCAGGATTCTTTGGCTTTATTCATGAATGCGTTTTGGCATTTCCCAGAAAGTTCTTCTTGATATCAGGGCTAAGACCCCGCTCTTGCAATTTGAGCTTCTAGACGACCGCAGAGAATAAGTACTAAAGCTAATTTCTTTTATTCTGTTCATTTGAATAACATAAAGTAAGAGACTCTACTCTCAGACATCAACTCTGTAGATTAAATAGGCGCAGAGTTTTCCACTCGGTCCTTGCCTCCCAAGCTATAATTCAAATCTAGTCATTATCCCTGTTTTCCCAACGAGGCATCTCCACACGTTCTTTCTTCCATTGTATTCACTGAGATTTCCCCAACTAGCTACATGCTTTTATTTGGGGCGTATGGATACATGCGAAGCCCCGACACACATACAGGCAAGTTACGTGGAAGAACAGAAGTGTATGAAAGAGACCTTTTTAAGATAAAATGTTGGGGCGCCTGGCTGGCTCAGTCAGAAGAGCATGCGACTCCTGATCTCGGGGTTTTGAGCTCGAGTCCCACATTGGCTGTAGAGATTGCTTCAAACAAAATGTTATGGATCATGTATTCCAGGAATAAATGGCGCTCATAAATTGTCATGGCATTCCTAACACTAGCTTCATGTTTTACTTCCGTTTAGAATTCACCGATATCAACCCATGTGTTTATTTTTTAAGATTACACTACTTTTAGACATAAGTCATCTCTTTTCTATCTTGGGATCCTATTTGACCACTGACCACACGAATGATTTGGCACTTTGAACAGTCTGAGAGTGAAATATACCCACGTTGGGCAAACGGCGTCGAAGCAAAGCAGACACTCCTCAAGAAGGAGAAACCACTGAGGAGGCTTATGTGAGAAGCCACCACGGGAAAGCAGCATGTGGAGGGTGACAGCGTCTTCAGATCCTTACCTGATGTCGGTACATGTTATGCAGGTGATGCCTCGACTGTTTGTTGTGATCAGGTTCAAAGCCACTGATGTTTCCTTGTCAGCGGTTGGGTGTGCTCCACATTTAAAGAAAAATTCCTGGAAGGATGAGAACTATGTCAGAAATCACAGACATGGAACTCAGCTGGCCATTTCCCCCTCTCTGGAAACATTTTCACATTAAACAAACTCTTTGGGCAAGAGAGGAAATCTATTATGAGGTATGAATTAGAAATAAGTCCACATCGAATCTTTGGAAGGAAACTAAATGCCCTTGTGCCACTACTCAACAATCCCCTTTTTAGGAGGGTCGAAGTGTCTGTGTTTGACTTCCTTTCCCCTGTTGGCCGTGGAGCTGGGGAAATGCTCCGTGACCCTGGTTTAGCAACGCCCTTCCATGATAAGTGAGTCTAATAGAAGAACCCAGTGTGAATGCAGGAGGAAGCTTGAAATGGTATCTCACAAATGAGGAAAGGGAGACGCCGAGCCAAGCAATGATTTGCCCAAAGTCAAACAATCAGAGGTGAAAGCAGGAAGTAACCAAGTTTCCTAAGGGGAAACCCAGTGAGTTTTCTACAGCACCACAATGCAGTTGGTCAGTCAGCAGCAAAGATGTGGTCCAGAGTAAGGAATCTAGGGAACAGTACTCTACATAAGAATGTGCATACACGCAGACTTACAGATTAGCAGAGTGTGACCCTCCCCAGACGCTCCCTGAACCTTTCTCTGCCGCCGAACAGGGTCCCAGAATTCCCTGGGAGGCTCCAGCCCCATGCCCCACACTAAGCAGAGGGAATGTTCCACACCTGTACTTCTCTTCTTAATTGGCTTCTCCAGCCTTGTCTTGCACACACTCCCTTAAGTTAGCTTTTCACATAGGTCACATTCTTTTGATTGCTTATATTCTCCCTTCTCAACCCAAATCTTTTTCTTTTTCTTCATTTCTTCCTCTTGTTATGTCTCTGTTTCTTCACACGCCCCTTTACCCTTCATACGCTGGGGTGTTGAGCACAGTAACCACTCTGCCTCTTGCCTAACAGTCTTTGCACTCCCATGATAATCGCATCCATGAAGTTCAGTTTTCTGCTACAGCCAAAATTCAATACAGGTGCATCTCTGGATAACAGAAGGACACTTGTCCACCTCATATTCCCCGCTTCCCCCAACTCCATTTGAGTATAACTACTTGGAATATGGGAAGTATCTCCTTTTAAACACTAGACTTTGCCTTTGGTTAAAGCTCCACATATTAAGTGCTTTTGGCTTCGTGGGACTTTGGGGGTGTTTGTTGTACTCCTCACTCTGCATTGTAGCCTGAGAGCACCCACGGACACCATGCAGATGAATATATGTGGCTGTGTTCTAATACAACTTTATTTACAAAAACACTTAGGAAATGGGATTTTGTCCACAGACCGCTGATGGTCCACCCCTGAGGTATTGTGGAATACCTTACTCATATTTGCATCTTAACAGTGTCCAGTATAGGACAGGCATCGGATAGATTTTCCTAAATAAAAAAAAAAATCGACAGCTTTATTAACAAAATCCTATCATCATCCCTTTACACATTTGGCAGCACCGCCCTTAATTTGTTCTTTCCCTACTTGTAACCCAACTGGCTCCTTCTCCTCTGACCTGAGATACAGTGAGCAACACCTGTGGCTTCCAACGCTGGTGTGCACCGGAGACACCTGCTGGGCTAGAAATTGCTGGACCCAACGCCAGGTTTCTCTAATTCGGGAGTTCTGAGTCAGGGCCAATGATTTGCACTTCTCACATGCTGGCAGGTTATGCTTTTACTGTCGCCCTGGGAGCCGCACACTTGAGAAACACTGAGTTATACTGACATCAGTGGCAAAGGGAGTAAACTCTGTTTCTTCTCTCAGAAGACGACAGCTGAAACATACCTCACTTACCACATCGGGAAGTGATGCCATGTCTCTGGTAATATGTGTTACTCTCCAAAAATCTGAAGGGTGCCACTGTACAGAGAAGTGTCCCAAAGCCAGCTGTCTGGAGCCCAGGCTCTTCTGAATTGCAAGGGTCTTACCAGCCCCAGACGGTGTAACTGCTAGTTAACCAGAACCTATGCTATCTGGGGCGAGTGGCCTATTAGTCCTCCTTCCTGCAGTCTTCAGGCCCACAGATGACGGTGTGACAACAGTCTTGCTATAATAGATGGCGTGTCCAGTGCTTCTGATGAGCGCCTGTTTAGGTATGTCCTTGGCATCATGTCTATGAGCCCTTGTCTTTCCTTGGAGCAGCATGGACATCATACTGATTGGTCCCTTTTTTTTAAAAACATGGAATGCTACCCTTTTCACACAACCTTTTGAAATTTTACAAATCCTTCAGAGGTCAGTTCAAGGATATTAAGAAAAAGCTTTAAAGCAATTCCTGACTGCCTAAACAAAAAGTGTGGAGGGCATGACTGGCCCTTATGAAATACACTGAGTTAGCTGCAAGTACTTTTTGTGGACATGAAAAAAAAATCCCGCTCATAACACAAAATAATTCCTCCAAAACAGCTGAGTTGGCTGGACTATTGAGAAGGTATTTCATATACAGATAAATAGATAGTATTTGTATCTTTCTTCTTAGCTTGCAAAAAACTACTGGTAGATGTTCAGCTAACAAATCACAAACTGTTCTAATACCAGATAGAAGTCAGCCAGATAAAAGCCAAAATCCTTTTTATTGAGGGGAAGGGAAGGGATGTTTGTAGATAACAGTATAAAAAGTTATAGGTATTTGGAAAATTCCAGTGTTTCACATGGGGTGATAAAACGAAAATACGAATTATCAACTCTGTGTATTAAATATATATGTCACATTTGTGAATTTCAGCACTCTCTCCACCAATTTTTATGAAAGGAGGCTCTTCTGTAGTACTAGAGTAATTGGCAAGAATGGTGGAGGGTCTGAGACTTCACCCTGCTTGCAAGTTAACAGGTTAATATGCTACAGTCTCATGGATGCTGGCAGAAGACACAAGACTCCTGGGTCAGAGACAAAGGACTGCGTAACTCAGAGCCCAGGCAGAATGAAATGTGGACGTCATGACCATGCCATTCCCCCTGCTCCCCAACAACTATGGGATGAAGCAGATGAACTAAGCTACATGCTACACCTGTGGTGGGTATGCACCACAGCTGAGGACTCTGAACCCTGGGAACCCAGATCTTCAATAAGCAGCTGTAGGCAAACCTTCCTTTTGTCCTCAAGGGGGATACTGTCTTCATGATACTGGATAATAAGCAGATCTGCTCTATGATCTCCTTAAAACGATCATCCAGAACAAAAGGGTAGAGTAGGCACCTCCCTTAAAACACGCAGAAACACAGGAGAATCCTAGAGAACTCTCTCCCAATATTAGTGACACCTCTTCTGGCAGACTAATCACTAGCATGATCTGGTGGTTTCCTGTCCTATGTAATCAGTGAGCTAGGATGTTGGTAGTCTTTTGATATTTTCAGTCTGCATGCAAAACACACAACTAGTAAAGCAAAGCTTTACTAAAAAGTAAAGAAACAGAAGAAGCTTGCAAAAATTTCTACCTTGGGTACCTCAGCTTGCTTATAGAGGGTTGTCAATTCAATACAGCTGCATGATTCTTTTGGAGTAGCTGTGAATTTTGCCTTTCTGTGTTTTATTTCTCTCGATTGCTCAGGGTTAAAAAAAATCATGGGAGCCAAAGCCAGAAAAGTCATCTGGCTAGACTCCACATAGCATGTTCAGAAAGCTGACTCCACTGTGGTGAGATGCAGTCATCAGGGGGATGACACCATCTCCATCCCAACATGGGGCCCAGGAAACACTGCAAGCTGGAGTGAGTGACAGCAGTTATGCTCCAGGGCTGTCTGCTTGACATGGCCTTACTCTAGTTTCAGTAGGTGCTGGGTTTGACCAGCAAAATAAATTCCGTGTCACTAGGGAAACAGACCCCTGTGGGTGCAGCAGGGAAACGTCCTCCTTCGTGAAGGAGGACATTCATCAATCCTAGTGAAGGCAATATGGCTCCCTTCAGTGTGGATGAAGAAAGATTCCCTAAGGGGCCCACCCCATATTTTACAAATACCAGCTCAAGATAAATCAGCTACAAAAATAAACAAAGCAAACCAAACCAAAACAAACAAACAAAACAACCAAGTCCTGAAAAATTAAATGAATTCTTCCACCTAATCAGGAACTACAGTTCCCATGGGATGGCTCATTTCGTTTGGATCCACAGACTCAATTCCGGGAAGCCATAATTAATTAGCAAGAAGCTAAAATGTATGACAGTAATTGGCCAGGTTTTTTTTTTTTTTCTGTGTTTTCAATGATAGTGTAAACTATTAAAAAAAAAAAAAAACTGAACCCAGAATAAGACCTTGAAAATGAGCTTGGTTATAATATTATAACCATGTTAAATGCTATGCATTTTCCACCTTATTAGTACTAAACAGAAAATCTAAACTCCAGCACAGTTATATTCTTTAAGTTCACAGAAATGTATTTGCATTTTTACCATTTCTGTGGACAAGGCTATGATTCTTTCCTTCTGCTCTCACTGAGTTCTTGTATTTTATCATAACTCATCTATCTTTCACTTCAGGCCATGGAGGCCTGACCCTCTAATCAAATCAGACCCATAAAAACCAAGAGTGTACATCAAAGGAAGACCTGTAAACATTTCAGTTCAGCTGCTGGTGGCATTCCCAAAAGCCACCCTCCTCTTAACTCCACTCTGCCACCTGACTCCTGACTCATTACCAGTGTCTCTCACAAAGAGGGACATGGTAAGAAGTATGGAAACAAATAAGGCAGTGAAATCTGAAAGTAGATTTTTACCAAGAACCCACCTGTGTAAGAACTTACAGGATCAGAATCTAATTAGTCAACTCCAAACATAAATTAAAGTGTTCCAAATTTCTATAAAAAGAGCTAACAAACAACTACCTGGAAAGCCTCGCATGTCCCAACCGCAAGCTAGTTCCACAAACCTGAAAAAATAGCAAGGAGACCCACATCTTCCTCTTCATTTATGAATCTTCTAACGGCTTTTATTGAACCTCCTAGAGTTAATGAGTTTTATAGATACTGCTTAACCATAATGTTTTCCAGATAGAATATTTGTCTTGACTTTACAAAGAGTTAAATTCGATGTTAGTCTCTAAATCTTTCTTAATTAATATGCTCCAAAGAAAGCACACCTTTTTCTCTGTTTTTAAAGTTTATTTTTATTTATTTTGAGAGAGAGATAGAGAGCAAGCAGGCGAGAGCCCCAGCGGGCTCTGCTCTACCAGCACAGAGCCCGATGCAGGGCTCGAACTCACAAATCGTGAGATCATGACCTGAGCTGAAGTCAAGAACTTAACCCACAGAGCCACCCAGGCACCCCACACCTTTCTCTTGATAAAATAAAAGGGACACACGATTTTCACTGGAAGGTTGTGGTACGTGGTTTGTACTGAACAAGTAACTGGCCATCTGCATGGGTCAGAGTCAAGTTAGGGAAACAGGACCCACGCCAGGCAGTTCAGCTGAGGGAATTTTTTTTTTTTAATTTTTTTTTTCAACGTTTATTTATTTTTGGGACACAGAGAGACAGAGCATGAACAGGGGAGGGGCAGAGAGAGGGAGACATAGAATCGGAAACAGGCTCCAGTCTCCGAGCCATCAGCCCAGAGCCTGACGCGGGGCTCGAACTCACGGACCGCGAGATCGTGACCTGGCTGAAGCCGGACGCTTAACCGACTGCGCCACCCAGGCGCCCCAAGCTGAGGGTATTTAATGCTAAGGTGTAGTCACAAAGGTGGTGGAAGCCACATAGGGCAGGAAGCCACCCTGAGATCAGCAGCTTTTGGGCTCCAGTCACCAGAGTGGGAAGAGTTGGTTGGGAGGTCTGCTGGGAGCTGGGAGGGTGAACGAGAGGCGGCCACTATCAGAAAAATGCTTCTGGAAGAGAAAGCAAGGAACATCCTGGCCTCTGCCTTCTCTCTGACCTCCCAGCTCCCTCCAGGCCTCTCCTGGGCAGAGCCAGCCTGAAGCAAGGGAATCTGGGAGCTGGCACTGGCCATGACCAGCTCGATATACCACACAGGGCAGGGCAGGGCAGGGGGTTCTAGAAACAAGCAGCAGGCGACCGGTGCACCTTCGAAAGGCAGAGCCAGTCTGTCAAGTCCCGGTTCTTTGCCTTTCACTGTCTGTTGGTGGTGGCACTTTCTAATCAGCCTCCACAAAAGAAACAAAGATACATTCAGCTATGGCTCTGGAAAGTGTATTAAACATACACAAATATTTATATACCATTTGTGGATGGAGTTCAAACTCAAACCTGTGAAAAGATGAACCACCCAAATTTTCAAGTAAGAGGGACCGAGGACATAAGGCTACTGTTACGATTTATGAGAAAACTGGTAATGAGCATCTTACATCCCTCTCTGTCGAAGGGTCCTCATGCTTCCCAAGTTACCAGAGACGACCTGTCACTTAGAATCAATCTAAGTGTCTCCCATGGAACTAAAACTTCTATCAATAGCCAGCAACGAACAGACATCCTCACTTCAGGCTCTAACAGTTCCTCGTTTGGTTGGATGCAGATTCTTTTTTTTTTTTTTTTTTAATTTTTTTTAACGTTTATTTATTTTTGAGAGAGAGAGAGACAGAGCATGAATGGGGGAGGGTCAGAGAGAGAGGGAGACACAGAATCTGAAGCAGGCTCCAGGCTCTGAGCTGTCAGCACAGAGCCCGACGCGGGGCTCGAACTCGCGGACCGCGAGATCATGACCTGAGCTGAAGTCGGCCGCTTAACCGACTGAGCCACCCAGGCGCCCCTGAATGCAGATTCTTTTGTAAGAAATGACTGATGCTTTTAGGTCTTAATATCCATTTACTATCCATTATTCATATTAATATTATACCTTTAGTTTTCTCTAAGCTAAAATCTGACAAACAGCATATAATTCCCATATTCTGCACCCGCTCCATAAGGAAAGCCTGTAACTGAGCGATGCCAAAGCCTGTTCACCTGGTGACTTAGAGCATCCGAGCCTTCGTGCCGATGTCTTAGACTCACTTGCGGTCCGGATACAAACTAACTGTACAACTTGTTTGATCGCCTAATACTTGCACACTTTGCTAATTTACCAACGGTAGGTATAAAGTTGGGTTACACCCAGGTAAACAAATAGAATCTCAAAAGCTACTGAGTCTGTTGTCATGGGCAAATTTGTTTTCTCTTAATAAGGTGCCAACAAAGCCTCTAGATGGTGTGCAAACTTTATCAGGACAAAGAAAATCAATACACTCCCATAAAAAGGAAAACCACACTGGATCTTTGCTGAGGACGGTTGCTGCCAGGTCCGCACCGTGACCACTGCCAAAGCCTTAAGGAAGGCTGCATGCTTCCTCCACGGCCCTGCATCGATTAACAACAAATGCACACATTATATGCACATGGTACATGTACATCCACATGGTATATGCACATAGCTTGGTACACGCATATGCCAAGCTAGCCCGTGCTAAGCAGCAGAAAGAAAGCCTTCGACGTTAAGCCAGCAAGCACATGGCTCTCCACTTTCACCTTTGGTCAGGTCCGTAGTATTTCTGCTGTCCTACCACTGCAGCTATTATCAAATTTCAAAAGTATTTTAAAATTTGTACCTTATTACCAAAGTTAAAAGTATAAACTGGGTCCATTCCCTAGGCCAGTGTATAAGAAATAATAAAAATAAAGATGAAATTCTAAAATCCAAAAGGCTCTGGAAACACAAAGCCTTTTGTCCTCATTTGTCCTCGAAATGTTGCCACAAGTAAAATTTAATGGCGAGACTGGACGTGAACTGGCTTGGCATGATCTCTGGCCCGTATTTGTCCAACTCAGTGTGACTGTCCCCACTTTGTACGGCAATGTCTTTGTTTTCCTTTTTAAATGAGAAGGTGTAGACATGCAGTCCTGGAGCTATTTCAGAGTTAAAATGTATCAATTGCATAACCTTCCTAAAATCAAAAAGTTTCTGAATTTAAAACACTTCAGACTTCAGGGTAGTAGATAGGCGATTACTATTCTACACCTAAACTTTTTAAAATTCTTACTAATCCAACAGAATGATCCTCGAAGTGCTAGATACAGTCCTCTACGTGAATCACTGCAATGGTAGTTTTGATTCAGTCCGAAAGAACAGTTCAAGCCTACTTCAAATATATACATAAATAGACCCTTGCATACTTCTCACCTTTCCCTGTGACGCCAGATCTAAACAATTACAGATGTTAGGGCTACATGCCTTCAAGACATGCCTTCTTCTTCCATGCCTGGATCGGAAGTTCTTCCACTGTCCAGAAGTTTATTCTATTGTAACATGCCCGGTCACCATGCATTAGTTATTATTTTAAGACTAAAAGTGGGTTGTAAAAGAAAGCACATCAAATGAATCCTGAAAAGAGTAAACTACGAGGTTCAAAGTCATTGTGCATGCTTATAGAATGCGTAAGTTTGGGGGCGCCTGGGTGGCTCCGTGGGTTAAGCACCGGACTTCGGCTCAAGTCATGATCTCGTGGTTCGTGGGTTCGAGCCCTGTGTCAGGCTCTGTGCTGACAGCTCAGAGCCTGGAGCCTGCTTCGGATTCTGTGTCTACCTCCCTCTCTCTTTCTGCCCTTCTCCCGCTTGCCCTCTGTCTCTCAAAAATAAATAAACATTAAACAAATGCATGAGCTTGTACAGATGGCTTTGTTCAGACAAGAAAATAAAACAGTCTCAGAACAACAAAGAATGGAACTCATCAATACAGAGAACAGATTGGCAGTTACCAGAGGTGGGGGAGGGATGGGATGGGGTGGGGGCGTGGGTGAAATGGGTGAAGGTGATTAAATAGAACAAATTTACATTTATAAAATAAACAAAGCAACAGAAGATGATCCTCATTCCCAGTGGGTAATCACTCAGTCATGCTCAGATCATTGTACCTCCCTTTCTCTTCACTAGTCCAGGGTGCACAGATGGCCAGCTCAGTCAGAACACACAAATTCCCCTACTGTGAACACAGAGAGAGAACCTGTCTGAGAATCAAGCCAATGTTCAGAAGAGAACAGAAACAAGAGACAGAAAGGCAGAGTTCCAGCCACAGCATTTGTGACCTGGATCCAGCTATGCCTGTTTCCCTGGTTACTTAAGTTACCATATCTGCCCTAAGTAATAGCCAAGCTCCCAGGGATTATTTTCCCCCAATGTTTACTCATAGAAAGAAAGAAAGAAAGAAAGAAAGAAAGAAAGAAAGAAAGAAAGAAAGAAAGGAAGGAAGGAAGGAAGGAAGGAAGGAAGGAAGGAAGGAAGGAAGGAAGGAAGGAAGAAGGAAGGAAGGAAGGAAGGAAGGAAGGAAGGAAGGAAGGAAGGAAGGAAGGAAGGAGAGAGAAAGAAAGAAGTGTGATATTTTGTCCCTGCCCAATCCTGACCAGGGGCTGGAGATACAGAGGTAAACAAAATCCCTGAGGGAATCCAGAAGCCTGGAGGAGAAAGACACTTTAACAAACATTTGCACACACACACACACACACACACACACACACACACACACACACACACAAAGTGGTAAATGCCGTAGAGATGCCTGAGCACTGAGCTGCGGGGGCAAGAGAGGGATGGTGACCAGTTTAGGGGAGAATGAGAAGGTTTTGCTTTTGAGGAGATACCTGAACTGGGTTTTACAAGGTCAGGGTTTGCCAGGTGAAGGCAGGGAAGTGAGTGCAGGAACAGAGGTGAGCACAGGGAGGCCAGACTCACAGGGGTGGAGGGAGCTTGGGCATGTGAGTAATGGGAAATCTGTGATTCTTCCTGCACATAAACATTGATCCGAGCCCTCCATACTGCTTCTTATGCTTTGAAAGCCTGGAAATGTTCTTGTTAGTAGACTCTGTCAGTCTCCCCACCAAAAAGGACTAAGCTGTGACACAAAGAATATGCACTATGACTAGCTCTCTGTCACCAATTTTCAAAGATTCCCCCCTTCAAAACAGGTTTTTGATTTTTTTTTTAAACTTAGCAGGGCATAGAAACCTCCGAGATAAATTTCCACATTATCTTTCAGACTGGAACACAGAATTCTTTTTTTTCTTTATTATCTTGAGAAGGCTTTCAGTCCAAGGGTTGTGCCCTAGATAAGGTATCACTGGAGAATTTTGACAGCAAATGCCTTGACCATGGCTGTTAATGTTTCTCATCTTGTGCAAAATCATCTTGCTCTTAGCACCCATTAAAGGTCCCTGACTCCAACCTTTCTGGAACATAGGAACAGCTGCCTTAGTTGTATTTATTCCATAGGGTATGGGCTCCCTGAATGCGAGTTGAGAGGCCCCTATGGCCAGAGGACACATTCACAACATTTAACTTATTCCCAGGAATTCCTGGCTGGCTCGGGAGAATCTGGTTAATGATTTGCACAGAACCACAGTCATTCATTCTCCAGATCTGACGTTCCTTTGACTAGCTGTTCCAGTGTGGTCCTCACGTTCCTTGGACTTCCATCACCTTTGCATTAATGTCTGGCAATGTAACTTCCCTCCAACCACAAGGCAACAGTAGTTACTTATGTGATATCATCGGCTCAGTATCCAAGTTGAATACATCTTCTGAAATTTTGCAGCCTAGCCAGACTATGAAAGACAATATTCATTATTCTAGCTGTTCTTTAATTCCTTTGCAAGCTAAAGGCTTCATAAGCTCTCATAATGTGTCAGCTTGAGAGAACATAAAGGCATCACAGCCTTTGCTAGTTTCATTATTCGGGCAAAGCCTTCCAGCTTCTGCTCTCAGATGAACAAAATAAGATGTTACAACATTTTTCTGTTAACAGAGCTTTTCTTCTTATAGCCTTTCCACCACCAGCACCACTGATTACATTAGTTGGGACCCCTAGGAGAGGGCACAGAAACAAATATCCGTTAGCTGGAAATAATTTGCAAGAAATGGAGGGGCAGGGTCATAATTTTGAAAATTTGCAGTGACTCAACACCCCTAGATGAGTTGTGTCCCCAGTATTTTCCAGGCAACCTCTAGAAATTGGCGGCTGTTTTACATTTATTTCTAGATGTGAAAAAAAAATCATTCTAATTTTGATTATTCTCATCAACAATGGTAAATAATGTGAAAGAATTGTTTAATGCTGTCATTTTCCTCATCGCATACCTTCCAGCTCAAGCACGCTTCCCTGAGCAAAGCCTTTGGAGCCTTTTCAACATCATATGCCCCACCATTTTCCCCTCCCCCGGCCCTACACAGTCTTGCCACAAAGACCCTTTTCCTGCCCTGAAAGCTATGCTCTCCCTATTACCTTTGATCCTTTAAACACGATTTCTCCTTATATGGACTGTCTTTCTCCCACCTTTGCCTGTCACTTTACCCTTGAAATCCCCAAGGGTCCTTCATGCCTCAGTTTACATGTCATCCGCCCATAGAGCTTTCCTGATTCCTCAGGACTGGGTGAGAGGTGTTTCCATGTTACCCCCTCGCTCCTATCCTGTTATGTGCTTAGTGTCTGCCAAGCCCTTGTTCTATGGTATTGACATCACCTTCCTGTCTAGAAGACTCCTTAGAGGGCAAACAATCTGAAGGCATCTCATCCCCCACCTGGCCCAGGGCTGAATGGCACAGCAGGTGTCAAATCAGTCGAAAGACTTGAAGAGTAAGAAAGGAAAGTGGGGGGATTTTCAGGGAAGGTGGCAGAGTAGCAGAATCCTAAGCTCAACCTGTCCCACAGATAGAAGTAGATAATACCCACATCGACGTAAGCAACAAACCAACAAGCAAACCTGAAGACTGGCAAAAAGACTCTCCACAGATAAATGTGGAGTAGAAGTGACATTGAAGAGGGCAGGAAGGGTGGAGATTTGGTAGGGAGCCAAGTGGACTTTGAGGACCATCTGCAAGAGGAAAGGACATAGTGGGCATGGAGATGGGGGAGGAGCAGGCCTCCGTCCCGGGCACCCCAGGCACCTGGGACCCGCATGGGGAAGACAAATCTCCATAACATTTGGTTTGGAAAACGAGAGGGCCCTGATATTCAGTGGGGTTTAATCCCCGGGACTTTAAAAACCAGTGGGCTCCTCTCTGAGAGAGCTGGGAGGGTGGAGTCACTTCCCTTAAAGAGACAGCACAAAAACAGCCCTGCAGAGACACAGCACAGAAGCAGCAGTTTGAAAGACACCTGGGGTATAGGGCATGGAGATCTGCCTGCTAATCCCAGAGCATGTGCTGGAGGCGCAGGGATCTTTGGGAGACTTCTCCAAGAGCAAAGGAGCACCATTTCCTTCTCCCACTGACCAGCTGGATACACGAACACCTGTGGGAACCGGTGTGGTGCCAACATTCTCCACCTAGCTTGCTAACAGCAGGCCCCATCCCCATGCGCTTCTGTGGGGATGGGGCCAGCCTGCCTCGGCAGTTTTCCCGGGCATCGACAGGTCTCCTCCTGTAGCAACCATGTGGACCTTCCTGGCATCACATGCCCTGCCCTTCATGTTCTCCTGTGGACCCACCCCTTCCACCGGAAACAGTTCCACAAGCCTGGCAGCGTGCCACCAGCCCCAAGAGGGGCCAGCCCCCTCCAAAGAGACTTCTGCTCCAGGGGGAGAAGAAGTTGTCGTTTAAACCACTTGTAGCCCCAGAGGTGGGCTGGCAGCAGACATCGGGTCTGACTGCAGGTCTGCTGACCAATGAAAGCTTCTCAGGAGATGACGCAAGGAGAGCACCCTGTAGTTTGGTGCAACCGCATCTCTGGCAAATGCCGGGTCTGACTCAACTCAAGATCAGCTCGAGACTGGCCAACTAACAACAGAGGGACCAAACCTTTCCCACAAGAGGCAAAGAGAGCCACTGCAGACAGCTGGACTGAAGGAGAATTTGGCTCAGCCACCACAGTGGGGCACACACAACAAAGATAAGAAACACCCCTGATTTGCCAGTTCAGGTAAGCAGGGGACATTACACTGTAGGGCACCATAGGACCTCTACTTCATAAGGCCACTTCTTTCTTTCTTTCTTTCTTTCTTTCTTTCTTTCTTTCTTTCTTTCTTTCGAGAGTGAGAGAGAGAGAGAGAGAATGAGTGGGGGAGGGACAGAGGTTGAGAGAGAGAGAGAGAGAGAGAGAGAGAGAGAGAGAATCTTAAGCAGGCTCCATGCTTAGTGTGAAGACCAATGTGGGGTTTGAACTCATAACCCTGGGATAAGATCTGAGCTAAAATCAAGAGTGAGACATTCAACCAACTGAGTCACCCAGGGGCCCTACCACTACTTTCAAGAGCCAGAAACATAGTTAACTTTCTTAACACAGAGAAACAGACCCAGAGAGGTAGACAAAATGAGGAGACAGATAAATATGTCCTAAATGAAAAGGCAAGACAAAAATCACAGCAAGAGAGCTTCAACAAAATGGAAATAAGTAATATGCCTGATAGAGAATATAAAGTTATGGTCATAATCACTAGAATTGAGAAAACATTGGAGGACCTCAATAAGACCCTCAAAAAAGAGAGAGAAAACATATAAAATATCAATCAGAAATGAAGAACTCAATAACTGAAATTAAAACTACGCTGGAGGGAATAAATAGTAGACTAGAAGAATCAGAGGAACACAGGAGTGAACTAGAGGACAGAGGAGTGGAAAGTCATGAAGCTGAACAAAAGAAAGAAAAAAATAATAAATGAAAATAAATTAAAGAAGCTCCGTGACACCATGAAGAATAATAATATTAACATTAGAGGGATCCCAGAAGGAGAAGAAGAAAAAGGGGGTAGAAGATTTATTTGAAGAAATAATAGCTGAAAAATTCCTGAATCTGGGCAAGGAAACAGAAATCCAGATCCAGGTGGCACAGAGAGCCCCCAACAAGCCCAGGAAATGCAAGTCGAAACTACCTTGAGCTATCACATCACACCTATAAGAATGGGTACATTAACAACACAAGAAACAACAAGTGTTGGTGAGGATGTGGAGAAAAAAGAACCCTCATGTACTGTTGTTGGGAATGCCAACTGGTGCAGCCACTGTGGAAAACAGTATGGAGTTTCCTCAAAAAATTAACAATAGAGTTACTATTAGATCTAGTAATTCTGCTATTGGATATTTACCCAAAGAATACAAAAACACTAATTCAAAAAATTGTATGCCCCCCTACATTTATTGCAGCAATATTTGCAGTAGCCAAGATATGGAAGCAGCCTGAGTATCCATCAATAGACGAATGGATAACGAAGATGTCATATATTCATATGCATGGAATATGTATCCATATGTATAGATATATATATTATCTTGCCATTTGCAACAGCATGGATGGGATTAGAAAGTGAAATGCTAAATGAAATAAGTCAGAGAAAGACAAAGACCATATGATTTCACTCATATGTGGAATTTAGGAAACAAAATAAAGGAACAGGCTAAAAAATACATTAATCAGGAAACAGAGTCTTAACTCTGAAGAACAAACTGGTGGTTACCAGAGGGGAGGTGGGTGGGGGATGGGGGAAATAGGGGATGGGGACTAAAAGGACATTTATCAGGATGAGCACTGGGTAATGTATAAAATTGTTAAATCACTATGTTTTACACCTGAAACTAATATGACACTGTATGTTAAAAACATTTGAATTAAAATTCTTTGAAAAGGAAAGGCTAGTGGGGAAGGGCTCTCCCTGGTATGAGGACACGCTGAGGGGAAACAGGTTGATAGGAAATCCTGCATCTCAGGCCTTTTTTCTTCCTGTGCATTCAATGTTCGTTCCTCTACCTTTGGCTCCTCTGCTCCTTCCTCTTAACTTTTATTGCTGCTGTTGTTCCTGTCCTTGAATCTATTCTGCTGCTTATTTGGAAAATAGCCCCCACTCCCTGGATCAAGCAGTGGCAGAATGATGCTGTCACTTTTCTCTTGCAGCCAGAGGCTGAGAAACTTAGCAACTCAGCTTTAACGTGTCCGGTCTGGGCATGGAAAGTGCAAGAGAAACATACCTTTTGGTAGCAGTAATTCATGAAATGATAATATAACTTGGTTTGTGCTACAAGCAAAGAGAAATATTGAACAACAAAAAAATCCTAGATTTAAAACATTGTAAATGACTTTACACTTGCAATCCAAACTTTTTTCCCCTCAAAAGTCCTTGTTTCTTTGGCAAGCAGAATATAAAGCTTCTTTTTATTCCCATGTTCTTTACTGCAGGCATCACACACGACTATAAACAGTCCACTCAAGACCAATCCAGACAGAGGCAAGTGCTTTATGTGCTTTAGCAGTGTCTCACATTCTCCATATTTATTTTATTTCCTCATTAGAAACGGAAGAAAATAAAGTATAATTTGGAAATTTACCTACGAACTGTTTACATCTGGGAAAACTAAGATGAATAAAACTAGGAAATAAATGTTAACAAAGAGTGGATTTTTTCTTTCTTTCTTTCTTTTTTATTAAGACAATTTTTGAGAAGAGTTTTAGGTTCGCTGCAAAACTGGGGGGAAGGTGCAGAGATTTTTCATGTACTCTCACTCCCACACATGCATAGGCCGCCCTATAATCAACAGCCCCCACCAGAGTGGGACTCTTGTTACCATGGATGAACCTGCATTCACACATCATAATCATCCAGCCCGTACTTTACATTGGGGAGACTCTTGGTATTTTATATTCCATATTCATAGCATAGGTTTGGATGAATATACAGTGATGTATATCTATTATTATAGATTCATAGGGATTTTCACAATCCTAAAAATCCTCTGTGCTCTAACAATTCATCCTTCCTCATATCCTCTGGCAACCATTGATCTTTTTAAGGTCTCCATAGTTTTGCCTTTTCCAGAATGCCATATAGTTGGAATCATATAGTATGTAGGTTTCTCAGATTGGTTTCTTTCTCTTAGAAATATGCATTTAATTAAGCTTACTCCGTGTCTTTTCACTGCTTGATAGCTCATTCATTTTCAGCACTGAATAATATTCCAACATCTGGATGCACCACAGCTTACTTATCCATTCACCTACTGAGGATATCTTAGCTGCTTCTGAGTTTGGGAATGATGAACAATTATTCAGTTATGAACCAAGCTGCTATAAACAACTATGAATAAAGCTGTTATAAAACTCAAAAAAAAAAAAAAAGGAGAGGTTTTTTTTTTGCTGATTATTGCAGATTTTCTGCAGAGATCTTCATGTCATCTCTGAGCAAAGATGGTTTTATTTGTTCTTTTCCAATCTATATACCCTTATTTCCTTCTCTTGTGTGACTTCATTAGCATGGGCTTTCAGTATGATGTTGAAAAGTAGTAGTTATTTCCTAGTTTTATTCATCTTAGTTTTGATGGATGTAAACAGTTTGTAGGTAAATTTCTAAATTATACTTTACCTTAGTCCTTTTCTAATGAGGAAACAAAATAAATACAGAGAATGTGAGACACTGTTAAAGCACATAAAGCACTTGCCTCTGCCCAGATTGATCTTGAGTGGACTGTTTATAGTTGTGTGTGCTGTCTGCAAGGAGATATCCTTAATCTGTCCCCAATTTTAGTGGGAAAACTTCTAGCTTCTCAGCATTAAGTATGACACTAAGTATTTTTTCCATCACTGCATAACCAATTAGAAATAGAAGAAATAGAAACTCAACCACTCATTCTATTTATGGAATATACGTAGATGGATATACGCACGTATGTTTTGTAAATAAATACGTATGTATATTTCCCATTGCCTGGTCAATTTGAGAGTCACATAGATTAATACCATATCTATACGTCATAGTAAGTGAAATAACAAGGGAGGAGCATCAAACCTTTTGAATCACAAGAGTGCCATAAAAATAACATATTTAGCCATCTATCTCTATTTTTTTTTGAGAAATCTTTGTTATGCTGGAGGAATAAAGACAAAGGACAATTTCATCCCTGGGACTACATACTCTGGTAGAAAAGAGACATGTAAAAACACACAAGTGAACAAATGAAATAAGAGACTATGAAGAAACGATAGTGCAGACAGCTTTTCTTCTTAATCAAGATTGTCATTACAGAGCTTAAAACATTCTCAGGGGCACCTGGCTGGCTCAGTTGGTTGAGCGTCCAGCTTCGGCTCAGGTCATGATCTCACGGTTGGTGGGGTCGAGCCCCGCGTCGGGCTCTGTGCTGATGGCTCAGAGCCTGGAGCCTGCTTTGGGTTATGGTTCTCCCTCTTTCTCTGCCCCTCCCCTGCTTGCATTCTGTCTCTCTCGCCTTCAAAAATAAATAAACTTTTAAAAGATTTAAAAAAAAAAAGAACCAAAAAACAAGCAAGCAAGCAAACAAACAAAACATACTATTCTAAGACCAAAAGCAGGGAAAACCTATTAATAAAATGGACAGCATGAGTGAAAAGGTCAGAGCCATTAATGTGAATGAGGACATCACTATATAAATCATAACCAAAGAGAAGAATCAAAGAAATAACATAAAAGATCTCCTGTGAGCTAAAGCAGAGACATTTGTAAGCTACCCAAATAAATCCAAATCAGAATAATATAAAATGTTGTAATTCACATGAAGAAACTAGCATATATTTAATTTAAAAGGCTCATAAAGCTACCAGAAAGTACAACTATACACCAATTTACTCATGAATAATGATACAAAGCTTCAAAATAAATTTTTGACAAAGCCACCAATGTATTAAAATATGAATACATCTAGAACATTTATTGACTTATTTAACACGTACTTACTGAATATCATCTCTGTGCCAGATAGTAGTCTAGGTACTAAGGACATAGTATAAACAAAACAGTAGAGCACATACATTATGGAATGGGGAAAGATTAAAAAAAAAAAGAATGCAATATATTTCCAGGCAGTGGTGACTACAATAAGAAAGTAAGGTAAGAATGGGGTATTTCAAACTGTAGGGATGACTCAATCTTAAAATTCATCAATTTAATTCATGCTTTTCAAAACTTAAAAGAGATATATGTGATTTTGTCGGTGGTAAACCCAAACCACTTAATCAAATATAGAAGCCATTTTTAATAAAATCCTATGTAAAATAAAAAGAAAATTCAGCTACATTAAATACAGTAAGTACATTAAATACAGTAAGTAAAAGTCAGCTGCTATAAATTTGATAAAGTCGTTTGTCAAAACTTGTAATAATAATCAAGCACTAAATGAAAATGCTCCCTAGGACTAGTATTACCCATGGCTGAATAAGAAAAAAAAAAGAACACCTATCATCAATGTTTAAAAAAAAAGACAAATTAATCCTTATTTCCAGATGACACAATGGCTCAAGAGACTCAATTAAAAGTTTTGAAAATTAATGAGAAAATTTTGCTAATTAGCTGGATACAGAGTATACAGTAAAAAATTATTTTTCTTCATATTGGCAAAATCCAGTTGGAAATCGGAATTAAAAAAAAACAAACTCCTTCCTAATATTGACAAAGCTATAAAACACTGGTACATTTATTTAGCAAGAAAGGCAAAGGACTTATTATAAGTATTTAAAAGTAGGGACTTCAGTAAATGAAGAGGCAAAGCATTCTGAGTGTAAGGGGTTATTATCAGTTAAATACAAGTCCTAGGATTTACATATAATTCTGGTGCCAGTCATATTGGAATCCTAGGTGGAATTATTTTGGTGGGAGAGAGAGAAATTGAATGCAAAGATTGTTTTAAAAATATCACATGAAAAATAAACAAGTGAGAATTTACATTTTTGAGTAATGAGAAGGGTAACATCCTAGGTGTTACAATTATTGCAATATTATATTATATTATATTATATTATATTATATTATATTATATTATATTATATTATATTATATTATATTTTTATATTATATTTTTTATATTATATTTTTTATATTATATTATAGCCAAAGAAATATGGTATTTGCATAGAAGTACATAAATAAGCCAGTGAAGTAGAACCTAGAAATATCTGCAAGTATATATGAAACTTACATGACAAAATTGGCATTTTCATTCAGTGAAAAAAGGGTGGGTTAATTCATAAATGGTGTGGGCACAACTAGATAGTCAAATGGTTGGAGTAAATAAATTATTGACCATTACTGCAGAAAAGCTTCTAGGTAAGTTAAATATCTAAATGTGAAAACAAATGACAAAAAGTTTAATAAAATAGTGACAGAAAAGAAAACAGTGGAAATTCATAAAAATTGCAATGGGAGTGATGGGGAGAGCTTCTTTGCAAAGATACCAACTGCGTCTCTCCTTATATAAAGGAAAATGCTCTGCATTTCAAAAATTTCTGCAATGTAAAACGACAAAAATGTTTATACAATATCTTACAGACCGGTAACATACCTACTCTTAAAAAAGTATTTTTGACATTTACTTTATAAAATAGCAAACTATCCAATTCAATACCAAAGAACATGAGATGGCAAATCTAGGAAAAGAAAATGCAAAAGGCTAATAATGTGAAAAGATGCCTGACACGACTGGGGGTCAGAGAAATGCAAATTAAGAGCAATGATGATGTGCAATTTTCAAAAGAGACTTTATCAAAAACAAAGGATCCACTGCTGGTGAGTGCGTGTTCAACAAGAACATAGTGTGAACAAGCGGGAAACGCCTCAACCCCTTTGGGAAATCATCCTAACAGTTTGGATAAAAGTGTTAAACTGATGTGTTGTTTTATCCAGCTATTCTGAGCCACAAAAATAACAGTACTTGTGTCTAAAAATTTATGATAATTTTACTTTAGCATAGATTGTAGGGGAAAATGGAGACCATCAGGAGTGGATTTGCTCAATATTTGTGTTGTGGAATATTACACAGATATTAAAAATGAATGTTTGGGTCTATGCATGTATTGTTCATCAAAATGTTACAAGAACTGCTATTATGTGAAAAAAGTTATGATGAAATATCGTATTATTAGCACTGCAAGAGAAATCATTAAAACACAGCAAAATTTCACGTTTTAAAATAAGTACAGAAAAACTTATAGAGGAATATACAGGAAAAAATTCACCTTAACCATCTTGGGAGATTGAAACTGGGAGAAAGGAGAAAACTATTCACTCATTTTCTTTATTTCTTGTTTGGATTGTTACAAAGGGCATGCACTCTTTTTTAAATAAAGTATCCAAATAAAGACAACTGACCCAAAAAGGCAGTATAGTCTCACGGGCACCAGCCTAGAGTGCATTTTGGAGGGTGGTTTTGAAAGGCAGAAACTCCTGGGGGAGCATGGCAGAAGCCCAGGCTTGAGCAGTAGCCAGAGGCTGGAGCAGAAAGGACGTTGTACCTCTCCAGGGACGGTTGGCTGCATCTTGAACGACAAGAGCGGCCTGTGAATGCTTTTAAGCAGGTGAGCGATGCTATTACATTAGAAGTAACTCATATAAAGCCTAGTTATAGACAGAAGAGCACAAAAACAAACACCTTCTGACCTTCCTTTTGGAAGGTCACCTGGTGATGTGCTGTAGCATGGGCAATGCCCAGCTGCGTTGTTCAGTGAAAGACCTCCTCACGTCAACAGTGAACACTGACCCCAGTCTGGTTGCCTGACCTTCAGTGTCGGATTCAAACGGTGCTTCATCAAGCCAGCAGTGTGTACTTTACTTTAGACCATGTTTATTTTCTTTTTGGCTAATTTGCCAAAAGGTGGTCAACTGAATAAAAGTAATAAATACTAGCGCTGCCCTAAACTTATGGAATTTTGTGTCTTTATTTTTTCTGATTTATAGCTCTTCTTAAGAAATATATATATGTACATGACATAGGTAATATTTGGTTAATTACATGAAGAATAGCGTAAGTGTCCGACTTCGGTTCAGGTTGTGATCTCACGGTTCATGAGTTCAAGCCCGCATCAGGCTCTGTGCTGACAGCTCAATGCCTGGAGCCTGCTTGGGATTCTGTGTCTCCCTCTCTCTGCCCCTCCCCTGGTCAGGCTCTGTCTCTGTCTCTGTCTCTCTCTCTCTCAAAAATAAACATTTTAAAACATTAAATAAAAAATAGAAGAGCAGATTCTTAGAGAGTAAATCTTTCAATTGGTTATAAATTTAGGAAAGCTATATTAGCATGGATTACTATTACAATACTTTGATGTGTACATAGTTAACAATACTATTCGGCATTGGAGAGTATGTTTGAAAGGAAAATTATCAATATGAAAAATAACCTTCCCTACAATATCTTCTGCCCAGGATCTCATATATCAAGCATTAGCCTCGAGGAGATGTTTATGGTTAGGTTATAAAATGTGCTGGGGGGAATAAAAAGTTGTTTATAATGAACATGGAGAAAGCATTAAATCATCATACCTCAACGGGAAGTCACGCTGAGAGCCACCCAACCACAAAATGTGCCCCCTGACATTGTACTCAGATCAGTAGGTAGCTCACAACTGAAATGACCTATAAATCTCGACAACCTAGTCTAACTCTGTACATGTAAAACAGTAGGCTTCAAGTTAAGTTCATGAACGACAGCAAACACATACAATGAAATATCTAATAAACTGAGACCTAGGTGATGGGCACATATAACACAATGTGTTCCATTTCACAGACATATCCTGTTCTGTTGGTGCATTAAATTGGATGAAGTCATTCTCGTTATATAAATATAGATCTGTATCCTCGTTAATTATAGTGACTTCTGCAAAAAATTTATTTCTTCACTGCAGTGGAAGGCTAAGAAAACATTAAATTTATGTCACTCAGGGGTATATACTATAACCTTCCACCTAGAACAGCAAGTATAAAAACCAGGTATCCGGGGTTCTGTGGCTATTTTGGACCACCAGCGGCTGATATATCTAAGCCATTCAATCAAACCAGTTATAATTTTTAACTTGTGGATTTTGTGCAATGTCCCTGTGACTTTCTGCACTGGGACCCAACATCATGAACGTAGTTTCTTCTCCCCAGTAACCCAACTCGATACTGGCCAGCTAGCTGTTTTACCTCAAGGCATGGCCACATAGGGCTGAGTATTATTTCCATTGTACTTTTCAGATCAGTTGGGTCAATCATTCTACTCAGAACACACTGAGGTGTATCAGGCAACTTCTATTTGTTCTGCTGCTGACGTGGAATTTTCTCCCTACCCCTCATATAAATCAGAAAAACAGCAATTACTTAATCTTAATGAGTGAGACACCAGTCCCAAACCAAAATATATGTAAGTAACCTCAAGTTGGACGGTGCTGTGCGTATTTTTTGGCTGCACCCATTCTTTTCGTCACCAGCACCTGGTACTCAGTGAGTATATCATTACTTGGCTCGTTATATATAAGCCCATCTGTGCAAAAATGGCGCAGTGCCGGCTCAGCGTTGGCCAGACCGGTGTCCTAAAACATGGGTGCCAGGCAATGATGAGCTCCGATAACCTCATAACCCTAGGAAAACAAGACAGCTGACAAAAAAGTTTTATATGAAGCAATAATGTGGAGATACAGGGAACACATTATTACAAATATTAAAAATTAAGGTTTATGATAGTTACAAAGCCCTTTTAATATATTATTCCATCTTGTCTTTTATTTATGAGGATTTTGGGGTTGTAGGAGTTCTACCACTTAAGAGTTAGTTTAGAAGTAATACCAATTAGACTCTGGGATAATCTACAGGCGCCTGGGGGGCTCAGTCGGTTGAGCGTCCGACTTCAGCTCAGGTCACGATCTCGCGGTCTGTGAGTTCGAGCCCCGCGTCAGGCTCTGGGCTGATGGCTCGGAGCCTGGAGCCTGTTTCCGATTCTGTGTCTCCCTCTCTCTCTCTGTCCCTCCCCCACTCTTGCTCTGTCTGTCTGTCTCTCTCTCTCTCAAAAAATGAATAAACGTTAGACTTTGGGATAATCTGTGGATAAAAATCATGAATTGACCTTTATCGCCTATTACCAGCCTCAGCTCCTTATGCATCCATATTAGACACACTCTCGCGAGTCTTTATGTGGGCTATAATGGCAGCTAGATGCTTCATTTATGTGGAAATCATAATTGACACGAAGTCATGTTTTAGTAAATGTTTTATACCTTCTTTCCAAAATCGGGAATAATATATTAGCTTCACATAGGGAATTCCCCATATGCTTGCATGTAAATAAGTGTTTACATGTTTTGCTGTTGATATGTTTGTCTAACAGTCAAAATCACAGTAAGCTGTCAGTATGGCTTTAGCAAACAATGTACGAGCTGTCGGGGCCTCATGCCAGTTCTCCTGGTATCAGCTTCTTACTCTGGTATCAGGGTTCGTTAGCTACTGTTTGCCCAGCATGCTGAGATTGCTGTACGTAAAAAAACAACGTTTGTTTAGACAATAAATGAGAGAAGGCTTAAATGAGTTTTCTAGACTTTCTAGTTAAGTCTCAAGAGAAGAAAAGGTAGTACATGAGAAGTCCAATAGCTTTATAAATATTTGCAGTGTGAATTTGTCAGAGGGTCAATTTCTAGTATATTTCCTCCCTCCCAAAATGCCTTAATATAAGTGGGATCTTCAGGGAAATCATACTGTGGAAATAAGTGATTTATAGTGTCGGTTATGTTTCTATAGAAGAGTAGTATGAATTCAGCATGTGTGTTTGGTAATTTACTTTACAATACCATCATCATTTGGGGGCCCTTTGAGAATGAAAACGCTTCTAGTTTATTTTGTGCTCTTAACACACAAAAGTGTTTAATGGAGAGATATGTAGATTCTCAACAGAGTAAGGGAAGGAAGGAGAGGGATTCCCAGCACCGCCAACACAAATTATACATTGCTCGCACCTTTCACAAAAGATTTTCCTCTATGCCCCTCTTCAGCCCTTTCAGTATCATTGTCATGTTGAACTACCATAACTCAACAATAACAATAAAAACAAAATCAGCGTCAACTGCTTACAAAAGAAACCACCTTCATGGATGTAAAAATGACAAATAGTCCAGAAGGGATGCCTCTGCAATTGATATCAGGATGCTAATACCACTCCTCCCCATCTGTACCCTGTACTTTATCGGCCAGTGATATTACAAAAAGTGATATTCTGTGATAGTAAGAGGAGTGACGGTCCCTGCCTGGTACCAGCTCCACAATTCTTGAAAACTGTAAGGTGACATGTAGTGAATCATCTCAAAGCAAGAGCACACAGCAGCAAATCTTTATCCAGGTGTGGGTGAGCAGAATATTTCCTTACATGTTTGTTGGTGCAATGGCATCTGTGTTGTATTTTCCATGTGTCGGGCCACGTGCCAGACCCTGTGGATCACACAGAGTAAGGCAAAAGCCCGACCTTTAGGCACCGCAGCCAAAACAGTAGAAACAGGTGAGGAATAAGTGTCATGAAGTATGTGATGCTCAGTGCTGTGGTAGCAACAGATGGAGACAAAAATGAAGGAGTGATGCTCTCGGGTGTGAGCACGGCCAGCGTTTGTGCCAACAATGCAGAGCAACCGCCTCTAGTTCTGAAGAGCATGGTATCAAATTGTGAGAAGGCAGGGTCCCTTGACGGCCACTTTCCCCAAATAAGCTCCACAGGATTCTCTGACTTTACAACTGTGTATTCCAGACATTTAGAATTTATAAACCAAGAAGAAGAAGATGGAGGAGGAGGAGGCGGAGGAGAATGAGGAAGAAGAGGAAGAGGAAGAGGAAGAGGAAGAGGAAGAAGAAGAAGAAGAAGAAGAAGAAGAAGCAGAAGCAGCAGAAGCAGAAGCAGCAGAAGCAGCAGAAGCTGAAGCAGAAGCAGGAAGAGGAGGAGGAGGAGAAGAGGAAGAGGAATTAAATTAGTGAAAAAAAAAAGAATTGGGTTAGTGATAACTTTTAAAATACTAATAATTGCACTTCACATTAATAGTAACATAATGCTTATATTAATACTAAAATCAAGGGCACCTGGGGGGCTCAATCGGTTAAGCATCTGACTCTTGGCTTTGGCTCAGGTCATGATGTTGCGGTTTCTGGGTTTGAGCTCCACATTGGGCTGTGTGCTGACAGGATGGAGCCTGCTTGGGATCCTCTTTCTTTCCCTCTCTCTCTGCCCCTCCCCTGTTGGCGCTCTCTCCTCTCTCTCAAAATAAGAAAATAAACTAAAAAAAAAGGAAATTCAGGTATACTTGAAATTTTAATCCAGAACAAAATTTTGTTTCACGAAAGTTCTGTAAATCATTTTCTTGATACAAGTTTGCAGTTTGGCAGTTTTAAATGGACAATGTGAAATACTGATATTATCTCAGTCCCTTCTTTTTTTAAGGTATTAATGGTATACAATAAAGTGTATACAACGATTTAAATTTTGATACATTGCATGCTCGTCACCACAATGCAGATAGTGAATTATATCACCCCCCTCCTCCAACGGCTTTCCCGTGTCATTTTGTAATCCGTCCATCCACCCCTTTCCACCTCCATTCCCAATCCCAAGTAACCTTACCTACTTTCTGTCCCTATAAATTAGTTTGAATTTTCTATAATTTTATATAGAAACCATACAGTATATACTATTTTTTATCTGGATTTTTTTCACTCAGCATAATATTTTGAAATTTATCTATGTCATTGAATCTGTGAAAATAAGTAAAAGAAACATTTGAAATGGCAGTGGGAAGCCCTAAAGAGGGAGCTTTCACACACTACTACTCGCTGCCAGAAATATACCTCGCATTCCCCCACATTACACACCCCAGCAGGAGGAAGACTTTCTCTTTGCCCAGCAACAGTCCAGCCAATGAGAACTCAGTAGAACAGCCCCTCCTAGTTCCCCCCTTTCCCCATAAAAATAAGCTCCTGTCCTCTATTCTCTGGACTTGCCTATAGTTTGCTTGTCCAAAATTGCAATTCCTCTGCTGTTCCCCCCAAAACTCAATTTTCTGGTAAAGTAACCGGATCTTTTGTTTCTTAAGGCCAACATTGCATGGCAACCAAGAAGGTACCTGGGGGAGATGAATCCCTGAGGAACTAAGAATCCCCAGAACCATGTGAGGTACCCACTGGAGCCCCTTGTAGTCTGTTGTTTTTTATTAGAGAGAGAGAGAGAGAGAGAGAGAGAGAGAGAGAGAGAGATGAGCAGAGAGAGGCAAACAGAATCCCAAGCAGGCTCCATGTTGTAAGTGTAGAGCCCAGTGCAGGGTGGAACTCAGAAACCCTGAGATCATTACCTGAGCTGAAACCAAGAGTCAGATGCTTAACTGACTCAGCCACCCAGGCACCCCAGCCCCTTGTACTCCGATTCCATGAGCTGTCTTCTCCCTTTTGGTTTGGCAAGACTCCTCTCAGATTTGAGCTCCTTCCTTTTAGTTGAGCTTTTCAATGTTATTCAGGATCTAAGTTTTGTTTGTTTTGTTTTGGGGGAACTTTCAATGTCCCCAACTTGTTTTTCTTTTTTCTTTTTTTTATTTTTTTTCTTAATGTTTTTATTTATTTTTTTGAGACAGAGAGAGACAGAGCATGAGCAGGGAAGGGGCAGAGAGAGAGGGAGACACAGAATCGGAAGCAGGCTCCAGGCTCTGAGCCATCAGCACAGAGCCTGATGTGGGTTTCGAACTCACAGACTGTGAGATCATGACCTGAGCCGAAGTCGGACGCTCAAACGACTGAGCCACCCAGGCGCCCCCCCGCCCAAATTGTTTTTCTTAGAATCAGAGTAGAAGACTGTGGCTCTAAAATAAAACAAACTGAATGGGATGCCTATTTCAGTTGGTATCTTGAGGCTTCCAAGCAGATCCAGGACTCTCAAATGACCTCTTTACAAAAACACAATTTCTAAATTAACCAAGATGTACAAACAATTGACAGAAGACAAAAAAATCTGAGTTGTCTTCATCCCCTCCATCATCCTCTGTCCCCTAAACAGCCTCCTTTATACACTCTGCTTCCTCAATCTAATTCTCTCCTCAAACGCCCCTTCTCTGGACCTGTTAGAATCTGCCCCTTTACAGCTAGACGCTCAGAGGATCCTATTGCTAAACCCCCAATTTCCTGTATGTCCCTCGGACTACTGCCAAACTACAAGCCCTAGCCAAAGACTGTCCTAGAGTTACTGGAGATCCTGCTAGACATGCTGAGGAATTTCATACAGTCATCCAGACTCACCCACCTGGTTCCTCGGATCTACCCCAGCTAGTTCACACCCTTGTTGTTGCGAAGGCCAAACCCAACACTGGATGAAAACAGCTAATTGGAATGATTCTGAAAAATCTCTAGATCTGCAAAACGAGAGATATTTCCCCTGCCTTGTTATATGTTCAGGCTCAGGCAATCACTAAAGGACTTCACCTGGCAATCCCTAAGGCTTTCCCAAACCCATTCTCTAGAATTAATATCCTATACATAAAATGGCCCCTTAAGGCATCAAGCCTAAAATAGAAGATTATAAGGCTTAGGGCCTCATCTCTTGCATCAATCCCTGTTTTGCCTCTAAGGAAACCTAATGGCCACACATGGAGATTTGTCCAAGATCTCTGGGCCATAAACAATATCATTATCCCTCGAAACCTTGTTGTTTCAAATCCCCATACTTTCTTAGCCTCCATCTCCACTGAAAGTAATTTTTTATGCTTGATTTATGTGGTGCCTTCTTTAGAATCCCCATGGATAAGGACAGCCAATGGCTATTTGCCTTTAGTTGGTAAAGAAAGCCATCCACCTGGATGGTGATGCCCTGGGGTTTTACTGAACATCCTTCCTACTTCTCCCAAACCTTAAAAGTGGATTTCCATGATATAAAGTTACCTGGAAACTCTACTTTATGACATCATGTAAGTAACTTGCTTCTCTGCTGATTTTCCTGGGCCTCTTCTTAGAGAGACGGCATCCATCAACTTTTAGCCTTGAAGACACACAAAGTCTCCAAGGAGAAATTGCAATGTACTCAAACTCATGTTTGATGTTTGGGGCACCTGATCTCAGGACAAGAGCTACATTTAGATCTAAACAGACTTTATGATATTCTGAATTTCCCAAAATTAAATGTGATTTTCTCAGGCTAACTGGCTACCATCGAAACTGATTTTCAGGCTTCTCTCTTATAGCCCGACCAATGTTTTGTTAAAACAAACAAACAAACAAACAAACAAATCTGACCTTATTATTAGGGAAGATCAAGGTAACTTAGCTTTTAAAGCCCTAGAGGAAAGCTTGATAAATCCCCCTGCCTGTGGACCCCCAATTATCAACTTCTGTTTTCACTTTTTGTATTTGAAAAGGAAGGGAATGCCCTTGAGATACTCATTGAAAAGCATGGGGACCACCATTGACCTACAGCATATTGTAGTCAACAGCTGGACCCTATGGAAGGATACCCCCTTTGCCTCAGTCATCCCACCAGCACCCTTTTAGTCAAGCCCGCCAAAGACAGTCCTCAGATTCTCTCGAACCATCCTTGACCTCATACAGTAGGAGCCCCCCTGAACTCTCAACACACTCAACACCTTTCTGCCACTTCACCTCCCATGAAATCTGCTTGCTAATAGTCATCATATTATTCTTTCTCACTGTAATAATCTCAAATCTTCTTCCTTCCTCTATGGATGATACTCTTCATGACTGCTTGACTCTAACAGATCACCTCCTGAACCTCCCTGATGACCTTCAGGAAACTCCTCTGGACAATGCTGACTTTCCATGGTTTACCAACGGTTCCTATTTAAAAGGTGAAAATGACCAACACGCTGGTATGCTATTGCAACTTTTTTTGAAGGCAGCAATTTTGCCCTTAGCTACCTCAGCACAGCAGGCTGAATTATATGCTCTTGCTTGGGCCAGTATTTTAGCCAAGGGAGAAACTGAAAATACCTATACTGGCAGTTGGTATACCCTTGGAGTAGCTTGTGATTTTGAAATGCTATGGAAAGAGGAAGGCTTTGTCACTTCCAGTGGTGACAAAATTAAAAATGGCCTTTATGTCCAGAGATTATTAGATGCTATATACTTGGCCAGCTCATTTGACCACTGTCAAGGTCCCTGGGCATTCCAAACTTGATTTCCTGGAGGTTAAAGAAAATCACCTCATTAACATTTCCACAAAGTATACTGCTTTCAAAGGAACTGCCAACTAAATATGTCTTAGTCCAAAGGGATGTACCCCCAATGACAGTCTGGAAGAACTGACTTCCAAACCCAAAAATCGGCCCCAGAAAAGGAAAAAAATATATTAGAAATCTAATAACCGTTCGTTTGATTAAAAATAAGAAGACTATGGGTTAGGCCAAATAATAACCAAGCCTTACTAGAGACTCTAAAATTCCCATTTCTGATGACTGTACATGCATTGAATCATCAGTCTCTTGATAAAATGATAGACGTTATGTACCAATACTGGTGGGGAAATAATAACAAGGCTGAGAGAGTGCCTACTTAGCTTGCCCTGTCTGCACAAAACACAATTCGGGAATTCCTGTTCACACCACTCCTGAACACTTTGAATTGCCCAATGGACCATTTGAAGTTAGGCAAGTGGATTTTATTTAGCTTCCCTCATCTCATGGATAGAAATATGTCTTAGTTATGGTTTAGTGATGGTTTGTATATTTTCTCACTGGATTTTTCTTGGAGACAAACGATTGCTACTTCTGTACTTAAAATCTTACTAGAAAAGATCATCCCTAGCCGGGGAACACCCCTCAAATTTCATAGTGACCAGAGAACTTACTTTACCAGTCAAGTGCTTTAATAGATATGTGCTGTTTGGCCAATTTTTATAACACTTTCACTGTACCATCATCTATCCTCATGGCTAGTCAAACTCACTACTAGCATCATTAAGACCCAGTTGGCAAAATTTGCAAATGTCCTTCAAATATTCTGGCCAAAAGCACTGCCAGTAATCCTTCTAAATCTCAGATCTATCCCTTTAGAAACCCATACATTCTGACCCTTTGAGATAATCACAGGATGTCCATGCACTTGGCACTTTTTTTTTTTAATTTTTTTAACGTTTATTTATTTTTGAGACAGAGAGAGACAGAGTATGAACGGGGGAGGGGCAGAGAGAGAGGGAGACACAGAATCGGAAGCAGGCTCCAGGCTCTGAGCCTCAGCCCAGAGCCCGACGCGGGGCTCAAACTCTTGGACCGTGAGATAGTGACCTGAGCTGAAGTCAGACGCTTAACCGACTGCGCCACCCAGGCGCTCGGCACTTCTTCTTTTAATTGACAGCTGGTAAAGGAAATTATACTTCAATATTGAAAACTCTAATTGCTTCTGTGGAGAATAACCATGCTTTAGAAGAACAATCTTTCCATAGCACATTCCCAGAGACAAAGACCTTAAACATCCAGTTGCATCCTGGAGATTTCATCTATTAGACAAACTCTTCAACCCACTGGAAAGTCCCCTATCAGGTACTATTAACCAATCCTTGTCCCACCAAACTCCAAGGAACAAACTCCTGGATTCTTGTGTGACATCTAAAGAAAGCACCAAACCCTTACTAGACCTGTATACTAACTAATGACCTGAAAATAAAGATTTCCAGGAATGAAAGTAGACAGTAGCTGAAAGAGACAGCTTTCCCAAGATGACTGGACCAGAAATGACATGCTCAACATAGTGGTGCTAGTTCAACACTTCAGGATGATCTCTAATGCTTACCTTAGCTAGGAAATGCCTGCGAGTTCTTCCTCTTACCCATCCTTGCTACTCAAATGTGCCTCAATGGTTTCCAGTGTATGTACTTGTCTTCTAACATGGGACATGACAACCAGGAAAGATCAAGCAGTGAAACCACTAAACACAAAAAATCTGACTCTTAATCAGCAATGCTTTTGAGGAAAAATCTTGATCAAAAGGAAGAATGTGAAAAAAAGGGAAGCCTCATTTAAAATGGAGTTGGGCAGCCCTGAAGGGGGAGCTCTCACATACTACCACTCACCTTAAGAAGTATACCTCACATTTTCCAGTATGGAGGTTCCTCAAAAACTAAAAATAGAACTACCCTAGAACCCAGCAACTGCACTACTAGGCATTTATCCAAGGGATATAGGTGTGCTGTTTCGAAGGGACACATGCACCCCCATGTTCATAACAGCACTATCAACAATAGCCAAAGTATGGAAAGAGCCCAAATGTCCCTCGATGGATGAATGGATAAAGAATATGTGGTATACAGATACACATACACACACACACACACACACACACACACACACACACACACAATGGAGTATTACTCAGCAATCAAAAAGAATGAAATCTTGCCATTTGCAACTACGTGGATGGAACTGGAGGGTATTATGCTAAGTGAAATTAGTCAGTCAGAGAAAGACAAAAATCAGATGACCTCACTCATATGAGGACTTTAAGAGACAAAACAGATGAACATGAGGGAAGGAAAACAAAAATAATATAAAAACAGGGAGGAGGACAAAACAGAAGAGACTCATAAATATGGAGAACAAACTGAGGGTTACTGGAGGGGTTGTGGGAGGGGGCTGGGCTAAATGGGTAAGGGGCATTAAGGAATCTACTCCTGAAATCATTGCTTCACTATATGCTAACTAATTTGGATGTAAAGTTTAAAAAATAAAAAATAAAGTTAAAAAAATAAACATTAAACATAAAATAAAAAAAAATTAAATCCTTGAATGAAAAAAAAATAAAAAGAAGTATACCTCACATTTTCTAATAGAAAGAAGCTTACTTTACATACTTGGGCAAGTGGAAGGAAGAACTTCTTTTTGCCCAGCAACAGCCTGGCCAATGAGAATTCAGTGAAACAGCCCCTCCCATTTCCTCCATTTCCCTCATAAAAGCTAGCCCCTCTTCTTTGTTCTCTGGATATGCCTATGGTTTGCCACGGGTTGCTTGTCCAAAATTGCAATTCTTCTGCTATTCCCAAATAAACTCATTTTGTTGGTAAAATAACTAGCTCTTTTGTTTTCTATATTTGCCGATTTTTATCGCAGGTACTCTCATCACATGACTATGACACAATTTACTTATCCATTCACCTGTTGATGAAGACTTGTGTGGTTTCACATTATAGCCTATCTTGATAAATATTCCATGTACAATTGAAAATACATATCTGGCTGTTGGGTAAACTATTCTACAATTCTCAATTACGTCACATTGTTTGATAGTCTTATCTAAATGTTCCATATCCTTACTGATTTTCTGTGTGTTCTATTATTGAGATATATTAAATCTTCAATTTTAATTGTGGGTTGGTCTCGCTCTCTCTCTTTTCTTTCTTTGCAGCTCTATTAGTGTTTACTCTATGTTCACTGAAGCTCTGTTATTACATGTACAAACATTTAGGATTATCATGTCCTCTTTATGAATTGACACTTTATCATTATCACATTACGCTCTTTACTAAATTCTTCATCCTGAAATCTACTAGTCTGATGTTAACATACAAGCCAGCTTCTCAAAACACTAATGTTAGCATGATATGTCTTTTTGTATCCCTTTATTTTTAATACATTATGTCTTCATATTAAAGTAAGGTTCTTGTAGGCAACATACAATTAGGTCTTGCTATTTTATTCAATCTAAAAGTCTGCCTTTGAGATGTCAAGAACATTTACATTTTATGTGATTATTTATATGGGTTGATTTAAGTCTATCATCTTACTATTTTATAATCTATTTTTTCATGCCTTTTTTGTGTTATTTTTGGGCCTCTGTTTTCTTTATTGGCTTATCAGCTATAGCTTTTGTTATTTTAGTCATTGTTTAGGGATTATAGTATCCATTTTTAACTTACCAAAGTCTGTTTTAGAGTAATGTTATGCCAGTTTTCACATAGTATAAGCACCTTCAAGGACTTCCATGTTTTTCTACAACCAGCTTTGTGTTGTAGTCATACCTTTACATATACATATATAATAAGCCTTAAAATACATTCTTTTGCTTTATTTAAAGAGTTGAAGAGTTAAAATATTTAGGTAATGAAGACATTATATTTAATCGTTCAGTTACGATTCCTGGTTCACTTTATTCCCATATTTCCATCTGATATAATTTTCCTTCTGTCTTAAGGGCTTTTTAAAATATTTATCATAGTGTGGTTCTGCTAGAGATGAGGTCTTCAGCTTTTGTATGTCTAATGAAGTCTGTTTCACCTTCATTTTTTATATTCACTCTTGCTAGGTATAAAAACGTAGGTTGAAAGATTTTTTTTTTCAGTACTTAAAGCTGTTGTTCAACTGTCTTCTTATTTTGTTCCAATAAGAAATCTACTATCATCATTATTTTTGTTTCTCTGTATACAAAATTTCTGTTTTCTTTGTCTCCTTTTTAAGTTCTTTTCTTTATTACTGGTTTTAAGCCCTTTGATTATCATGTGCTTGATGTGATTTTCTTCATGTTCATTGAAAACTTTTTAGCCATTATTTCCTCAAATAGTTTTTTTAAGTTTATTTCTTTATTTTGACAGAGAGAGAGAGAGAGAGAGGGAGAGAGAGCCCAAATGAGGGAGGGGCAGTGAGAGAGAGGGAAAGAGAGAATCCTCCTACCCAGAATGTAGGGGCTCAATCCCATGACCATGAGATCACGACCTGAGCTGAAATCAAGAGTGGGATGCTTAATGGACTGAGCCACCTAGGTGCTCTAAAATAGTTTTTTTTTTTTTTTTTTTTTGTATCCTCCCTTCTATCACCTTTTTTCAGGGACTCTAATTACACATATATTAGGCTGCTTGAAATTGTCCTACACAGTTCACTGATATTCTCCTTTATAAAAAATAATTTGCTAAGTTTCAGTTTGTATAGTTTCTATTTTTATATCTTAATGTCTTCATTTTTTTTTAGAGAGAGAGAGAGAGAGAGAGAGAGAGAGATTGAGAAAGTTGGGGAGAGGGGCAGAGGGAGACAAAGAGAAACTCAAGCATGCTCCATGCTCAGCACGGAGCCTGATGTGGGGCTCAATCACATGATCCTGGGATCATGACCTGAGCCAAAATTGAGAGTCAGATGCTCAACTGACTGAGCCACCCAGATGCCCCTCTGCTGTTATGACTTTTAAATTCACTAATCTTTTCTTCTGCAATGTTTAATCTTTCATTATTGTCATCCAGCATAGTTTTTATCTCAGACATCATAGTTTTCCTCACTAAGAGTTCAATTTAGGTCTGTTTTCATCTTTCATGTCTCCATGTAATTCTTTGAACATATGAAATATAGGTATAGTGACTATTTTAATATCCCTGTGTGCCACTCCTAACATCTGAGTCAGTTTTTGTTCAATTTTGATTGATTAATATGCCTGCTCATTATCGGTGATGTATTCCTACTTCCTTGCATGACTTATAATCTTCAATTGAATGCTAGGCATTGTTATTTTGCCATGTTGAACTTCTGTATTCCAAGAAATATTCTTGGGCTTTGTGTTGAAATATAGTTAGTTACCTGGTAATAGTTTTATCCATTAGGTTCTTGTTTTTAAAAGTTAGTGGTTGGGTCCAGAGAAGTGTTTAGTTCAGAGAACATTATTTCCCACTACTGAGGATTTTACTGAGTATTCTATCTAGTGCCTCATTAATTAGAAAGTTTTCCAGTCTGATTGCTGGAGAGAAGCACTGTTCCCAGCCCTGTGTAGAAACGAATCCTTTCAGATAGTTCTTACGGCAATCTATGGGTTATTTCTCTATACAGCTTTTTTTTTTCTCCCGATATTGTCCTAAAAACTCTTATCTTCCAGACTTTCATATCTGTCTTTTCAACTCTAGGAACCTCCTGGATTCTGCCTGGGATATTTCTCCCTGTGCCAGAGCCTGAAAAATCTCTTTAGGCAGTGAGATGGGGCAATCACAGAGATCACCTCATTTTTCTCTGCCTCTAAGGAGTCACTGCCCTTGTGGCTGGTGTCTTGAAAACTTCATATATTCTTTCTAGTTTTTTTTTTATTGTGTCAGACCAGGAAGGGATAAACCTAGTCCCTGATTCACTGTTTTGAAGGAAGTGGAAGACAGGCACTTTATTATTATTACAATTGTTAAAAATCTAACTTGACCAGAATGTGCTAATCAAAACAGAAGCAATACTTTTTTACAGTTTCATTCAGTTCACACTATTCTAGGTTAATGTACAGATGACAAGAATCATCTTTTCCCAGCTTCATCATGTTTTGTTTTGTTTTGTTTTGTTTTCTCCATGCAAACCTTGGAAGTAGACTCATGTAAGCTGAGAAAAAGATGAAGAAAGACTGCAAGGTATCCTCACCCTGAAGCAACTCATGTCCAGACCGGAAAATCTTGGGATCTGAGACACTCGATAAAGAGAAATTAGTAATCTATCTGAGGGGGTCTCATAGACCACCACTGGCTTAGAAGATGGTAGTTGAGAATTACTACTTAATTATTTGCTTGGAATAAGGAGTATTTAGCATTTCAATAGCAATAGACAGATTTCTTAAATTCAGTGAAGCAAGCATTAATGATGGTACCAAAAGGTTTCTAGAAATGCCTTTGCAAAATAATAGTTCAGGAAAGGGACCACTGAACTGGACCACTTGCAGTTCACATGTACATGCTTCCCTTGTAATAAGCAATGATTGTTGGAAACTGGTTATTGACCAGCTTTCAGACTCAAGTTTGATTCTGAATGGAAAGTAACTTTCATGGGGATATTTTTTTGTTGGGGTCAACAGGATAAGTCAAATTTCAGGAAAACACAAAAGATCATGTTTCCTTTGAATTGGTATTGATTATTCTACAAAATACTTAAAATATACTGTTTGCCCTTAGGAACATATTATTTGTCTTTAGGAATGAAGAAGACATACCTAAAAAACAACTTACTTCAAATGAAATAAATATTATAGTAATAGTTTTTGAAATCAAGGTATTAATCTGGAAAAAAAATTACAGGTAGTACAAAACATCAAACTAATATTTGATATTAAATATATAAGTACAATTAAATAAAGAGAAAAATGACATTTCAAGTATGTGTTTCTTCTAAGGTGAGGTCTTTTAGTTTGGTCTACATTCCAGTCTTAATTGATAAGAAAGGGAATAAAGTAGAGGACAATATAAAATGCCAGGAGAGCTGAACAAATTAGGAATTCTGAAAAATAGTTCTATAGAATGAAGACAAAAACTGTGAGCTCACGAAGCATGCTATAACATATGGGGAGACGTTTTGCCATATCATTAAAAATTAAATTGACCTGTTACTTTGCTTAAGCAAGAGAAAGTTCTTGGGAGATTAGGTTCAGTGAAACACAAATCAGTTCTTCCTGTCTGTCTCTCTCACTTTCAGCAGGAGTATTAAATTTCTAGGAGAAAATTTAAAAAGATAGAGGAAACTGTTGAGCTCTTACTTGATTTTTTTGTTTGAGTGTCGACAGCCTGAACCTACTGCTTTGTGAAGAATGCCTCTGGCTAGAGAGAAGAAAGACTGCGTTCATGATAAAAGCTCTTTGGGCTCAGTTTACTTTTCCAAGTTAGCTTTAAAGCAGTTGAGACACAAAACGTCAGGGTCTTTGGTAACATATTAAACCTGACCTTTTTGGGAAAAAAAATAACTTTCAAAACTGGTGCTAGGCATAAGATTAGAAGATGGCAAAGAGAAAACCTGTATATTATTCTATTATCTAAAATGAATCCTATAATATGAATTAATAACGAGGATTTTAAAATAATATAAAAATATATATCTATTGATATTTGACGCTGACAGTGACATTGCTAATTTTAATTTAAAGAGGCCTATCAAGGGCCCTTGGGTGGCTCAGTTGGTTAAATGTCTGACTTTGGCTCAGGTCATGATGTCATGGCTTGTGGGTTCGAGCCTCACGTCAGGCTCTGTGCTGACCACTCAGAGCCTGGAGCCTGCTTCAGATTTCGTGTCTCCCTCTCTCTCTGCCCCTCCCCTGCTTACACTCTCAAAAATAAATAAACATTTAAAAAATAAAAATAAAGAGGCATATCAAAACAAAGCTATTCTACTTGAACAAAGTTAGGTCAATGCGTTTCTATTAGACTTGCTATCAAATGCATCAAAATTTTCTTTATAAACAATTACAATGATTTTTTGTGTTATTTTATTTTTATTAAAATCTGTTTCTCCCATTTGGTTTCTTACCATTTAGCACTGTTCTACAACACCCAGTAGTCAATCGATCAATATTTGTTAATTAGACTGAATGAACCACTGACAATTATTGGGGATTTTAGAAAGGAACTGAATGTCTGACACAATTAACTGACGCTTTGTCACATTCTTTCCACAGCAAGTGGAGTCTTGAGGCAACACATCCAGATGATACTCTTCCTCTGCTTACTCTCTTCTAGTATTTCATAGCACTTGCAAAACAAAATCTAAACTTCTCACCATGGTCTACAACCCTACATGATCTGGGCCCGCCTGGTCTCCATCCCCGACACACTCCTCATCCTCACCGCACTGGCCTTCTTCTTTCAAGCTCCTCAGATGGGCCGCTCTCTTTTCCTGCTCAAGACTCTGCACTAGTCATTCCCTTTGTTGGGAACACTCTGCCTTCTGGATCTTCACGTGCCTGGTTCTTTCTTGCCATTTAGGCCTCAGCTCATGGTTCTCGAGACTAAATCTAACGTAGTCTCTCATTCCTATCATTTTCTGTCTTGATGATGTGACTCCATATTGACCTCCATCATAGGATTTGTCATTACCTGACATGAATCTTAATTAATAAACATTTATTTATTTCTGTTGCATTGCTTTCCCTCCACCCGACCACTCTGAGAATATGCAAGGTATATGAAGAAATGTGTCATAGTATAAAATTATTCTCTGGGATGGTGATTTTTTCAATTGCTTTTTTAATAGCTTTTTAATAACAGTGCCAGGCACATTGTAGGGCTTCCTTAAAAATATAGTTAAATAAATGAGCCAGCTAATGAATGGATGAATGAAAACAAAGTACTATCAGCCAAGATCCAAACACTATGTATTTAGAGGGATGGTGGAAAATGCAAATTAAAAAAAAAATCAGATTTTAATTTAACTACGACTGGAAAAGCAATGTTACTGATAGTCTTTTCTCTGTATTTCACGAAGGGCTGTGCCTTTACAGAGCTGTCATTGGTCTGAGGATATAGTACTGTACTCATGTTGAAATGATATGAAGAAAAAGGTGTCTAGGTGTCTCGTGGAAATTCAACTATATTCCATTAAAGAAAGGCCATGGGGCTCATCCTTTCATGCTAAGAATTTAGAGAAAATATTATTCAACAATAATAATACCACTCACAAGCATTAATAGCACACACATTTTAGGCAAGAAATCAAAGCTATTAAAAAAAAAAAAACGCCCCAGAGAATAATTTTATAATACGACACGTTTCTTCAGCTAGGGATGGGGGTGTTTTGAGAATTCTTTCTAAAAATGACAACGGATAATAATAATAATAACAATAATAATAATAAAGCTTAATGGGCAAGAGTTTTTCAGTCTCCAAGTCTAAACTTAATAGAGACCGCTTAAATTGTTGATGGCAGAATCATCAATTAAATTTTACAGCAGAGCCGAGTACAAAATCAATCAACAAAATATTAGTAATCCATCTGTTCATCACAACAAATCCTGGCAGACAACATTATCACCTTAATGATACGATATTGGAAGGAAAAAAGCAAGGAAAATGGCTTAGCATCTCCCAAAGGCATGCACTACAGTTCCAAATCAATTTGAATTTATAGCTATCCCGAGTCATCTATTATAACCTCATTCCATAAACACTAAATTTTGAATACCTTTTAAAAAACCAGAATCAATATACATTCAAAACAACCAGGTGCTCTATGTACGTGTCATTCTGATAGAGCTGAATGAAAGGCTTTCATATACAGCCCAAGTTTGAAAATTATAGCTGTGGATATATTTTCAGATGTCACTAAGGGAGTATTTATAAGGTATCTTGCACTTACGCGAGACACTAAAATAAAAACGGCAGCTCAAATGAAAAAAAATTACCAAGGGAAATGAGGTCTAACTGAATTGCCTCAGACCAAAAAAGTGAGTTTCTTCTGTCAATTTTAAGGGAAGTAGGAAAGCATAGCTGCAAAGCTTATCATGAAAATCCTTGTGAATTCTGAAGAGACGGTAAAAGTCCAGAAACAAGACATAAAAAGCACATACAGGTGCCAAACATGTTTGCACAATATAGTGACAGGCATAAACATGTACTTGGAAGCTGTCACTTCAGATCCACTCTCCACCGCTCTCTACTCAGCTCTCTGTCCCAGGAAGCTGACCCATTAGGGATACACTGGGCATCTTGTTGGTTTTGGCCATTGGGAAGCTCCTGAAGAAAATGGACCAAGGTTTAGAGTGTTTATTTCTCAGGAGTTGCTGTGTACAAGGGCCTTGGCTGAAGGGTGAATAATGTAGCAACGTGCATAAAATTGAGGGTTGGTTTTATGCAGTCATTTCCATCAAACAGAAGTTGTGGCAGAAACTTGAACACAGTCCGGAGATCAATGACCCCCAGACGGAAGCTAGGAAAAGCTAAGATTCTCATGAGCTGGCTCAGTTACATTCTTCAGCCTTCTTTCAATTTAAAATACAATTCCGTATGGAATGCTTCCCAATTTAGCATAAAGGAAATAGACATTAGGAATAGAAAACAACAACAACAACAACAAATCTGAAGAATATGCTACAGGAGAAAAGGATATGGCCCTCCATGGGGATAAAGGTGTTGCAAATTTACCACAGGGATGCTATTTGCTTAGCCTGACGATATACTTAAAGGGAATTATATCAGCAAAGATAAAGGAGCAGGACTCTGGTAAAGGCTTAACAATCTTTGAGAACCAATAAATAAATAAACAAACAAATAAATAAATAACCTTAATACAACCGAGTTCAAGAACAAGATAAATTCTGTAAGAAGGGGCGTAAAGACATGAGACGCTGGGGCACCTGGGTGGCTTAGTCAGTGAAGCATCGGACTTTGGCTCAGATCATGCTCCTGGTTCCTGAGTTCGAGGCCCCACTTCGGGCTCCGTGCTGAGAGCACAGAACCTGGAGCCTGCTTCAGATTCTGCGTTTCCCGCTCTCTCTGCCCCTCCCCCACTCAAGCTCTGCCTCTTTCTGAAAAATAAATAAACGTTAAAAAAAAAAAAGAAAAAAAAAAAAAGATGAGACGCTGCCCTACCCAGACTCAGACCTGAAAGGCAAATAGAAATTTGGAAATCAAAACTGGAAAAATGGAAATCAAAGCGACTCACCCCGAGAAGAACGCAGGAAAGGAACGATCGTATTTCATAAGCTAGGGAAACATACCTCTTTGTTTTTGGCAAAATGAAAACAAAACCACTACCATCACTGTTCTGCAATCACTTAAGGCAAAAAGGGGTGAGAAAAGGATAATGTTAGTCTCCACGTGGACAAAAGGCTCAACTGAAGGCGAAACACAACTTCAAAGGTGTTTTGTTTTTGTTTTTGTTTTACCCTCCAGGAGGGGGCGTGGGTGAAATAAAAGTCTTCTGGTTTATGACAAGATACATTTGTAAAATGTTGCTTGTAAATTTAGTTTCTGCATGCTAATTTCCCATAGAGCTGGAGTTACTATTTACTGAAGCAAACAAACAGAAAGCTTTTGGAAAGAGCAAGGGCACATTTTGAAATAGGAGTTTCTTCTCTGTGAGCTTGGGGAGGACATCACTTCCCCTGTCCCCACCCTTCCCACCGGCCCCCACCAGCAAGAGCCCACAGCATCTTCAAGAATCCCACCTTTGCTACTGGGACAAAACTCTGGTTTACAGAGCTAAAGATTGAAAGTTTGAGGACTGATTTGGCCTTTGGATGGTCCATTTAACTTTTGTTTCCAGGGCTGTGAATATTTCACAGAAGGCAAAAATAACCATCCTTTCTAGTACAGCTGAAATCTTCACAGCCATGATATATATTTAAAAGGCTGTATTTCAGAGGGCTGCTTTGGGCTCGTGACCTCTTTTTAGATTAAATCTATATTTTAAAAACTTCAAAATTCTGTGTACTATAACCTTAAGAAGTAACTAAAAGTGTACAGTTTTTTTTTCAATAGCTATTATCAAATTATATTTTATTTCTATATATCCAATTCGTTTTATTGACTAGCCAAATTGTAGTTAAATGGATACATGTCTTAAAATTTTCCTTTTGGAGAAAATAGATGATAGATGTGGATGGATAGATAGATGAATGGATAAACTATACCACACAGCACTACACTATGTTATACTGTAACGAGGTACCAGATGCTTTAAATGCATTGTTACATGCAGATTCTTCAACAACTGTATCATGTGGGTACTTTCATTCTACTGTTTAATCATCCAGAGATAATAAACAATATAACCATGACTCCAGCCTTAGTCTGATGCCAAAGCCCACATTTGTTTTTTCTCTTGGAATTTTTAGATTTTGAAATAACTTTAAAGACTTGACCAGACAACTCTCGCATAGTCTTCCTCCAGAGTCCCCAAATGTTAGTGTTTTACACATTTAGTTTATCATCTGTCTCTCTCCCTCTCTCTTTCGTTTTCAATACAATAGATATCATACGTAATCACATACACATAAAAATGCATATAGATTTTTTATAAATCATTTGAAAGCAAATTGCAGACATGATGTTCTTTACCCCTAAATATTTCAGTTTGTACTTCTTGAGAATAATAAAATTCTCATACGTGAGCACAGTACAGTTGTCAAAATCAGAAAATACCAATATAATACTGCTATACAATTTAACTAACCTTATTCTTACTTTTATAAATTCTTACTTTAAAATTTTTTATAAATTTTATAATTCTTACAATTATAAATTATATGATTATATCCGTAACGTCCATTCTATACTAAGTAATGTTCTGGCCCAGAGTTTGATGAAGGATCGCATATTATATTTGGTTGTTATGTCCTTTTAATCTCCTCTCATACAGTTCTTCAACTGCCTTTTTTTCTTTCATAACCTTGACACTTTCTATTGAGTACAGGCCAGTTATTGCCTAAAGTGTCCCTCAGTTTGGGTGTGTCTAAAGTTTCTTCACATCGGGAGACACATGCCATCGATTTGGACCAATATGTTACCTTCCGTCACTTGGCTGAGATGGTGTCATTTTTCCTCTTATCGTAAGTGCTTTTCTGGGGACATAACTAAGGCCATGCAAATATCCTGTTGGTAATGAAACTTCTACTCACTGGTTTCACATCCATGACCAATCCTTCCCTGAATCAATTATTATTATGATAATTAGCAAATTGTGATTTTCTGAATGTGCCAGTCCTTCTACGCTGGATGTTTCACGGAGGGAAGAGCCCTTCTAACCACGTGTTCTTTTATATGTTTATTTGATTAAATCTATATGGATGCACGGATTCCTATTTTACTGGGTTATAATCCCTTAATTATTTTAATGCTCAAATTCCCCTAGATTTTATCAGTGGGGGGCACTTCAAGCTGGACCCTGTCATTTGGGCATTTCTCCATTGTCATTTGTGTCCTTCCTTACTTTCTGGAGCAAAAAGATGTTCCAGGCTCATATTATACTTTCCCTGAATCAAGCCTGTTCCAGAATGAACCATTTCCCCAAGGAGCCTTGGTTTTTGTTTTTAGTGGAGAAAGTGTTTAGAAACCAAGACCTGAGCAGTAGGTGTCCTCACTGCTACTGAGATGATGTTGCTTCTAGATTCTCTCAGAAAACAAAACTAGGAATACATGTGTCATACAGAAAAATATCTGTATGTATGACAGCCCTGAGTTCTGTAATTCCCTGTAATTCCAATCACACATCAACACGTTTATTCTAGTAAGCAGCGTATTTCCTTGTCCCTGAGGAGTTGGGCTGCTGGTTAAAAACCTACGTGTGATCATTCACACCTGACCATGAGCAATTACATAGGCTTTACCTGGCAGGCCCTGGGGGACACTGCCCTCCCCACCCCAGACTTGGGCATAGCAGGTATACTACAGACTCTGAGCCGGTTGCAGACAAGGTTCCAGAGGCTGGCTGGCTCATGCTCTTGCCCTGTCTGCCTTCCCAGACCTGGAGCCTTCCTTCCCAGGTCTCTTTATCTGAGGCCTTCAGCCGAGATCCTCCTCAGGCCCTCTGGTGGGGCCTCCCTTTGGTGTTGGGGGGATGTCTGGAAGGCCCGTTTCCCCACTCTGACTCAGAATGCACTTCAAGTCCTCCTGTTCCTTGCCTTCACTCACACCTGGGGTTCACAAAACGGAGCAGGTCTCTCTCAGCAGTGAGACGACCCCCACGTCTGTGCTGACCCACCTGACTCTCCCCGCTGCAGCATTCCGTGGAGGAAAATGTAACAGGGGGATGGCATTTCCCTCGGGTTTACACTTTTGCAATACGATTGCCGTAGGTGATTCGAGGCTTCTCTATTTATGTATGCATGTATGCATGCATGTATGTATGTATGTATTTAGAGACAGAGCACTAGTGGGGGAGGGGCAGAGAGAGGGAGAGAGAGAGAGAGAGAGAGAGAGAGAGAGAGAGAGAGAGAGAGAAAATCCCAAGCAGGCTCCACACTGTCATCCCAGAGCTCGGCACAGGGCTTGATTCCACAAACCGTAAGATCGTGACCTGAGCCCAAACCAGGAGTTGGATGCTGAACCGACTGAGCCACTCCGGTACCCCAAGTCTTGTCTAATTTATTGCTGCTGCTTTAACAGTCCTGTCTGACACTGGCCGCTCCGAGTTCTCTCTCCCATGTAAGTTGAGCTCTTGACGGATTTCCATTTACCGTTACACAGAGGGTAATACAATCTAGATCATCTTTGGCACTTTGCCTTTTTTGTCTAGTTACACCTTCAGTAAATCACTCCACACCACTGTGGAGAGGTCTTCCCCACTGTCTTTCTCAGCTGCATAGTACTCCGTGAGGGGGGCGGACTCTTCCAGGTGTAGGCAAGTAGGTTGTTTCCAATATTTTCCAGCTATAAACAATTACCTCATGAATATGTATTTTCGTATTGTTGGGTGATAACAAGTTCAGGATGTTGTAAGAAAAACATTTTTAAAACAGACTATCTTGAGTAAACTTGCAGCATGATGTCTAGAAGATCTTTTTTTAATTTTAATTTTTTTAACATTTATTTATTTTTGAGAGACAGAGAGAGAGAGAGAGTGGGGGAGGGGCAGAGAAACAGGGAGACGCAGAATCCAAATCAGGATCCAAGCTCTGAGTTGTCAGTGCAGAGCCCCACACAGGGCTCGAACTCATGAACCGTGAGATCATGACCTGAGCCCAATCAAGAGTTGGACACTCAACTGACCGAGTCACCCAGACATGCTTAGAAGATCTAACTTTTGCAATCAATTCTTTGAAGAAAAAAAAAAAAAAGAAGAAGCCAGGGCACCTGGGTGGCTCAGTGGGTTAAGCATCCGACTTCGGCTCAGGTCATGAACAAACAGTTCATGACTTTGTGCCCCACATCAAGCTCTGTGCTGACAGCTCAGAGCCTGGAGCCTACTTCGGATTCTGTGTCTCCATCTCTCTCTGTTCCTTCCCTGCTCGCACTCTGTCTCTCTCTCTCAAAAATAAGTAAAGGTTAACAAATTTTTTTTAAAAAAATAGAGACCACTGTTCACATTTATCATCAAGTGTTCCCTTTAATGTAGTTGTAGGTTAAGATTTCTTTGACTATGAGTTCTGAAATTTTATGCCAACAAGCCACCAAATTGCCTCAGTGGAGAAAAGGAACTCACCAAGTGTATCTCTGGATTTCACTCCTTTTTTGGGGGAAACTTCCTGAGATTATAGGATTGTTTTTTCCTCAATTGCAGTAACGAGTATTTGGGCTAAGGATACTGATCAAACACTAAGGGAAAAGAGAGATACACATCAAAGGTAATTGCAAAGGGGGAAGCAGGACAGCAATCCCAGAATTCAGGCACAAGTGCAAAACCAACTCTATTCAGGGCTGTAATACTCTCCCCTTCGAGGCTCAGTTTCAACTTCAGACTAATTTTCAACAGAAATGGTATTTGAAAGCTGGAGACTGTCGGCTGTGTTCTTATTTCCGAAGCTGCTTTCAATTCATCCCTCTTCCTTCCATGTCCCTCTGTCACCTTTAACTGCTCACCCTTCTGCTCTGTGAAATTGAAGTAAATTGCAATGTATTCTATAAGATTCAAGCTAGGAGAATCGGAGAGTTATTCAGATATAAAGAACATAATATAGCCAAGTCCTTGGGTGAGAAAATAGTGTGCAGAGAACTTTCCAATCTCAGGACTGAGAGTATGAAGGCTTATATGTTAACATCGATATATAAGGCTGAGGTCAGAAATCAAATGTAAATGACACATTCATGGAAAGTATCTACTTACGGGGTAGGATGTTTCATTCTTAGAGATGGGAATCAATTTGTTTTAAATTGACTGAAGTTCGTTTACACAAAACAGAACCTTTGTACAATAGAGCATAAACTGACAAGATAAGTATTCATTCTGAGCCTCTAAAATGGAAAAGAACAGTTCACAACTGCCAAGATGAAGGTCTCCATCTGGCATTTCAGATTTACTGGTATTTTATGAAAGTCAGTTTTATGTTATAGAGCAATTCCCTGACAGAGGAATAAAAGGCAGGACTAATTCTTGCTTTAAAAAAAAAAAAAGGTGAATCCATAACAAAGGTAACAAATCTGTTGCCTTTCCAATTTCCTTTCTATAAACTGCATGAATCAGTGATAGGTCACATACATGAGTCAGATTCAAATTAAGAACAGACCCATCAAAATACAGATAGGTCAGATAGGGATGGACATTTTTTCTAACACCTACTTTCCATGTACAAGGTGGGACGTGGAGCCATCCAGACCGCCCCCTCAGGTGGGATAAAATGTTCCACGTCTCTTCCTTCTGGCTCTCATCGGGACTGCCGCGCACCGCTGCCTGTCCCTTAACAACCTCCCTGACACCCGTCACTGAGAACAGAGGGGCTAATCTCAGGGCACTATCGGTTCATTAACTGGACCGTGTTTAGGATGAGTGGGGCCAATCAGAAGTGGGGTATTAGAAGTTCAGGCAGTTTGGGGGCGCCTGGGTGGCTCAGTCGGTTAAGCGTCCGACTTCGGCTCAGGTGACGATCTCAAGATTCGTGAGTTCGAGCCCCGCATTGGGCTCCATGCTGACAGCTTGGAGCCTGGAGCCTGCTTTGGACTCTGTGTCTCCCTCTCTCTCTGCCCCTCCCCTGCTTGCTCTCTCTCTCTCTCTCTCTCTCTCTCTCCTCAAAAATAAATAAACATTAAAAGAATTTAGAAGTTCAGGCAGTTTAACCAGCAGCCCCCTTTTCGTGACCCCAGCCTGCTGGTCACTGAGTGATAATAACCTTGAGATCACAATTTACACAAAGCGGGAGCCAGAAGGTCCTCTTTGGCTTTAAGCGCCTCTGGGCCAAGTGGTCCAGAGCAGCCTCTACCTGGAGACACCCATGGGGCTTCAGGCACAGTCCCGGCCAGTAGGAAGGTGTCCCTCCACTTTTCATTCCATGGGAGCTGTTCCTGTGTGTGATTTTCCCCAGTGTCACTCAGTAAGCGCATGGGACAGGCAGGGCTGGTATGTACCAAATACACCAAAACCTGTCCACCAAAGCCCTGACACGTTCTACTATCAAATTCGCATCTTCCACTCAGTGTAGGCCTCCCTCGAATCCAGGCCTCCCTCGAATCCAGACCTCCCCAACGAGCCTGTCAAATTGTTCCATTACTAACAAGCAATTTGTCTTATATACTTAAAATCATACCATGCAATCCATCTTTCGAGTTTTGTAATTTTGAAATTCAGTTCATCACTTAAGCTTTGTGGAAAAAGCACAATATCTTGTGTAAATGGTTGCTTATGGAATTTTTACATGGAGCTCAAGTCTATGGAGTCACCTCCACCCGCTAGTTTAGAGTCTATTCTTTGGATTCATCAAAACTGGTCTGCAGCCCAGCTGTAGGAATTGCCAGTTAGGTAACGTAACTAGTTGTCATCGGTTGCTAATCTGAGCCTCGTTTCCTTACCCATAAAATGAAGAAGATGACATTGACCACGTAGGGTTTCTGGTAGGATTAAATGTGATAAGGTGTGGAGAGCATGGGACATGATGCCAGACAATATTGAGTGCCCAGTCAGGCCTGTCTGTCATTGTCATGTCATCAACATTATGGAAAAAAATAGCCAATCCAGACCAAATAATAGAAAACCATTACTTTTCACACAAAACTGAAAAAAAAAATTAAAATTAAAACTACAATTATTTCAAGAATGTCTGAAAAACCAAGGTTTGTTTTAACCACTGATGGAAGAAACATAGTTTTTTTTCTCAGCAGGGGCTGAATAGCACTGGCTTTTGTGTCTAATTAATTCGTATATGTTCTCTATCTCCTTGAAAGATGCTTTTGAAAAAATCAAATCCATCATTTTCTGAAACTGCCTGTCAGAGTAAGAGAAAATAGACTTTTACATTTCATAGTTAACCTTCTCATTTACTTACATTTTGATTTTTCTCTTGCTTCCCATAAGACAAGTATTCGTCTTAAAATAAGCCAATCCCAGTGCGGACAAAAAACACCAGAGCAGAGCTGTGGCTGTCTGTGTCTGCCCTATGGAGGGGCTGGGAACGTCTGGAAGAGCCCGAAGAACAGAGGCTCCAGTCACTTCCAGAGGGAGGAAAATCACTCAGTCTTTTATTCTTTGGAAATGTGGTGAAAAGAAAATTAATTTATACCAATGATGAGGAAAGCCGTTTCTGGATTCACAGAATGGTCTCAATTATAAAACATTCTTGTAGTCAAAAGAATTTTGATTATTTTCAATCCTTTATGGTGATAAAAATTAAGCTTCCTATATGGGGCGCCTGGGTGGCTCAGCTGGTTAAGCAGAGAGCCAGGGGCAGAGAGCCTGGTTGGCTCAGGTCATGATCTCACAGTCTGTGAGTTCGAGCCCCACTCTGGACTCTGTGCTGACAGCTCAGAGCCTGAAACCTGCTTTGGATTCTGTGTCTCCCTCTCTCTCTGCCCCTCCCTCACTTGTGCTCTCTCTTCTCTCTCTCTCTCAAAAATAAACATTAAAAAAAATAAATTTTCATCTTGGTGCATCTGAGTGGCTCAGTCAGTTGAGCATCTGACTCTTTGATTTCGGCTCAGGTCATGATTCCAGGGTCGTGGGATTGAGCCCCAGTGTGGGCTTTGCACTGAGTGTGGAACCTGCTTAAGATTCTCTCTCCCTTTGTCCCTCTCTCCTGCTCCTGTGCTCTCTCTCCCTAAAAACAAAAAACAAAAACAAAAAAAACAAAAAACATCTAAATTTAACAGTAACTCCATTTCATTTAGCTGCACATTGACCCAACCATGTAGGACTGTGTATTAATAAACTTGTTACAAATTAAAACATAGGGGCACCTGGGTGGTTCAGTCAGTTAAGCATCCGACTTTGGCTCAGGTCATGATCTTGCGGTCCATGAGTTAGAGCCCCACATCGGGCTCTGTGCTGACAGCTCTGGAGCCTGGAGCCTGCTTCGGATTCTGTGTCTCCCTCTCTCTGCCCCTCCCCACTCATGCTCTGTCTCTCTCTCTCTGTCAAAAATAAATAAACATTAAAAAAAAATTAAGCTTCCTTTAATATTGGCAGATGCCTGTTAGGACCTGTTTTAAAAAGCAACAAGAGGGGTGCCTGGGTGGCTCAGTCGATTGAGCATCCGACTTCGGCTCAGGTCATGATCTCACAGTCTGTGGGTTCAAGCCCTGCGTCGGGCTCTGTGCTGACAGCTCAGAGCCAGGAGCCTGCTTCCGATCCTGTGTCTCCCTCCCTCTCTGCCCCTCTCCCACTCTCACTTCGTCTCACTCTGTCTCTCAAAAATAAATAAATGTAAAAACAAAAATTTTTTAAAAGCAACAAGAATTACTTACAATCAGTATGAAGAATTTGTAATATGTACACTGAATATTTCAAAGCTATTTATAAGTTTGCTCAGCTTTTCTTAACTGCCTCTAATACTCTGTATGTACTTAGAACATTTTTTATTTTTTTCGCCCAGTACCATGAAGGTGTCTTGAGTAATTCTACATCACTAAGTAAATCTTAAATGAGTGGGTTCCACAATAACAAGATTACTATATAAAGGCTTTATGAATATTATCCAAAATTAAACATAAGCATAAGATCTAAACATGAGATCTGAAGCATTTGGCGAGGCACCTGTCTTTATAATATTATTTCCCCATAACTGAGCCTTGATGTGCTATCTGAAAATCAGAGCATTCTCTGACATTTTTATTGCCACATATAAATATCACCAATTCTTCTGCAAAGCATTATATACTTCCTTCTGGCCGCTTTGGTGATCAAGCCCACTTGGATTGTTCACTGACTCATTCTGTATTTCAGGATGAGCTACCAGGATACTGTCTGTCTGCTATCCGAATCATAACCAGTAGGGCTAATATCCCATTGCGAGCTTTATACTTTATGGAGAAAAAATGAGCTACCTGGAGACCAGGAGTTTTTGTTGTTGTTGTTTGTTTGTTTTTTTGTTGAATCACTTCAGCTTTAAGTCTTAAGCCTTCTCCTAGATCTCCTCCTCCCTCACCCTTCCTTTGGCCCCGGATGATGATGCATTCAATGAGTAAATAAAAGGTGCTCTAGCTGTGAGCGTGACATTAGAATCACCAGAACCATGGAAGGCAGGGGCAAGGTGCTTAACCAGTGCTTTGACGCGTACTGGAGTCTTTCTGCTCTCTTGTGCCTGGGTGCCTCCTCAAAGCACCAAGAGACGGACTGAAAGGTGCAATTCAAAACAAGTCTCTCAGTAGTGTGCAATCCACAGATCATTGACGTGATATATGACAACAGCTCCCCCCGGAACGCTTATGGCTTATTGCGCCGAGGTGTAATTAATCTGCTGAGTGGTGACAGGCCGTAGCTGCAGAGAGCTTCCAAAGCTGTTAAGATCTGGCATGCCAATGAACGCTTGGGGAGTCCTCGGTCCATGCTTTGTTAGCACAACAGACTGCAACAAGCCTTTAATCTGTGATTCCACATATGCTAAGTAACTTCACTTATTAAAAATCGCAAAGAGGTTTAGCGCAGCTTTGGTTCGTATCTGCAGCCCCTGTGAGTGCGTCTACATTTACAACCTGTGATGCACTCACAGAGGAAGCGGACTCAGCCAGGGGGGAGCAAAGGTGTCCTCCAGGCATGCCTCGGGGTGAGAGCACCTTAGGCTTTGGTCTGGATGAGCCCCCTGCAAACCTGTGACCACTGTTTACCTTGGACTTGCACTTTGTGCATAGGACAGAATGCAGGCGCTGCACGGGGACAGATGGCATACGTCCTGACAGAAGGCTAAGTGACTAAAGAATTCAAAAGAAGACGAACAGATAAAAGCAAAGACAACAACAACAACAAATGGCATCTTAAAAGTGCCAAATTTGATGTTAAAAAATTTAGTGTTTTCTCGATACTTTTTCTTGTAGATGATATTCGAGACATTTTCATTTGGACGCCTCAAAGTGGTTGGTGAAGTTGGAGGCAGCTGATAGTTTAAAAAGATATTTCTCTGGTGATGCTGATGTGACAATTTTAAAGTAGTTGACGGGCAAAGAATATAGTTAAGGAAATTCAGAACATCGCACTTATCGAAATCTAATTACTTGAGAAAAGTTTTTTCAAAAAATATCTCAAACTCTGAAATTGCAGAGTAAAGCAGTTTGGTATGAGGTACAATTAGGAAAATGGAAGGGCTTTTCTCGTACACAGGATCAATAAAGACTCTTTCCATATTCCTATGTTTCACAATGTGGAAGTGTCATAACGAATTGAAATCGTTTTCTTTGATTGTCTGTTACAATGTATTCTGTAAATATTTCAGTGGATAAGAATGCAAATACTCATCGTATCATATTAAAACCACAAGTAAATGATTCAAAATTGGATGCCTTTTAACAAAGGCATCAGAAGAATTGTTTCAGTGCATGTTAAAGGTTGTTGGGTCCTCACTTACAGCAAACACCCTCCGAAGGCCATAATCTGTTTTCTTCCCGCCCTGTGATGCCCTTGGTGACCACATTTAGTGTTGGGAACCTTCAGAATCGTTGCAGATTAGTCAGTTCTAAACTGCAGTGACGCTAGTGTGGTCCCTAACAGAGACTTAGCTTTTTATACCTAAGAAGGGACTTCGGATTCTTCAAAGTCATGAAGTAATGGCAACAAAGAAAACGCAAGCACATCATAGATTAGTGACTAACCGTGAGCAACTCAAAGATAAGGCCAAGGTCTCATTTTGTATCCTCAGCATGAATACTCAAGGAAAGTCTTTTTTTTCCAAAATGTTAAATATATTTATAACATTTTATTTTATTATATGTGTGTAATAGTACTTCTAGAGTTTGTACCTTTATAGATTATTTATTTATTGCATACTACTTATTTATTGCATGTTGGTTATAAATAATTTCAGAAGACAAGAGTACTCTCATTTCGCCGTCACATCTGCAAAATGATTTTATTCTCTTCCTTCCTGCGTGGCATAGGAAGCGACCTCATCTCAACAGCGCCCCCTCTCTCCCTATGCTTTCTATACAACCCATTCCACTTCTTTAGTGACTTCCTCCTCTTGCTTATCCTTTCTGTCGCTGTCAAATTGTTAAGAAGACATCATTAGTGAGTTCTGGGATCTGCCCGTAACCGACATGGGTAGAGTACGTTTAATGTACCTTATAAATACAGGAGCGGACAGTCAGGCTTGGTTAGCGGACAGTTGGGGAAACCCCAAAACTGCAGACCCTTCTCTTGTGTTCAGGAAAATGTTAACACTTCAGGCTTAGTGGGGGCCGGGTAAGATTCACATGTCCTGCCCAACAAAACCAGTTATCAACACAGCCAGATGCAGGACAGTTCAATAGGCTGGGGAAGAGGTCAGAGGTCTGACTCCTTTATGTCTCAATTCTTCCAGTGAGTTGCTGTGAGGTAAACTGAGGCCCCTGGGTGTTTGTGGCTGTCACTTCCTCAGCTCTGCATAGACAGACCCCCGGCTCCGTGAGCTCTCGGGTCTGTATGCACATGTGACAACTGAGAGGCAATTCGGCTTTCCTTAAAATGTGACAATCATGATGTGGTGTCTTCCTGGGACACTGCAATTACGCGCCCATCACTTCTTGTTTGCAAGTCGGAGAACGTGAAGCCATTTCAGTTCTTTGCAAACTCTCCTGGCAAGAACCAGAATGTGGATACTTGAATTCCCATCGGCGGTATGAAAGCATCTGACCTACAGCCTGTGGATGGGAGACCTGCAAGAGTCTTCACGCTTTAAGGCACATTTGTTCTCATCTACCTTAACTTTCCTAAGAGGAACTTTTTTTTTTTTTTTTTTTGGTGTACATATTCTGAAAGTGTTTTGATCAAGTGTTTCGGAAGCTATGTGGCTTAGAACAATGCTTTTAGTAAGCAAAGTGAAGGTTCACACAGGACACATCAATTTACATCATCTGCTTCTTTCTGCCTTCTTCATTCCTTGTTTTTGGAAATGAGTATTTACCAAGTTAAATAGCAGTGGTTTAAACACAACTGCCCTGCTAGAAGTTCTCCAAATTTGTACACTCAAGAAATCTTAGAAATGATCAGATCACATGAAGAGCCAATGATTTAGGTATTGTTAGCACTCAGGGTTGCATTGCATTGCTAATAGTTTCCTTTTCATAGAATAATGATGGTCTCCATAGCTAATATTTACCAAATATTCTCTTTTTTAACGTTTATTTATTTTTGAGAGAGCGCAAGCAGGGGAGGTGGAGGGGGGGCGCAGAGGAGCCAAAGCAGGCTCTGCACTGACAGCAGTGAGCCCGACGTGTGGCTCAAACTCACAAACTGCAAGATCATGACCTGAGTCGAAGTCGGATGCTTAACCAACTGAGCCACCCAGGTGCCCCACCAAATATTTTCTACATGCGGGCAACTGTACTTCAAGTATTTTCTTACCTAATCACTGTAACAAACATATATACTAGATGCCATTTGGAATTCCTACTTTATAGGTGCAGGACATAAAACAGAGACAGAAACTATTTTCCCACGGTCATGGCTATGTTACAGTGTTGAAATTCAAACCTTCACTTTCAACTTCTAGTCCCTCATTGTTAGCCACTGTGAATGTCCCATTGTCCCCACTTTCATTAAAGTGTCTTAGCATTATTCTTTTTATGTCATTAAGTTGACTCCACATTTCATGTGACTTCATTTTAAGATTCCTCTGTCTATAACTATTTTATTCACTTTGATGTGTTTCAATGATATAATCACGAAACCTCTTATGTTGATGCTTTGCAGCATCCCCAGAAAGCAACCGTTTTTAAGGTCCCTCTGGTTATTTATCCTGCCAGAAAATTGTTCTCATTTCCATTTATTTTCGGTTACCTCCTGCTGGCATGACAAACCTCTATATTATCCTTATATATAAAATGGTCCTCAGGCAGAAGTAGAAGAAACAGGAACACCTTCCACTGTGTTGGTAACTAAGGAAAAAAGAAATATGGGCAGTTTCTTTGAGAGTAAGTTCACGATACGTCCTCCATTAAGCCTTCCTGACCTCAGGTAACGTTAACCGTTCCCAATTTGGGGTTTGCAGTGAATCCTATATAACAGTGTATATTATCATATTCTTTAATATTTTTTACAAGTCTATCTTTCTCCCAAGGCAGTAACTACATGAGAGAGGGAAATGTGCCAGACCTGAGCACAGTTCTTGAAGTAGACTAGAGGCTTAATACCTGATTACAGAAAAAAAGAAATGGACCCTTACCCATTCATTTTTCTATGAGGAAGCAGGAGGGAGAGACTTCGAAAGAAAAAAAAAAAGGAGCAAGGGAAAAAGGAAGAAATTAATATTAAAAGGAGCAAGGGAAAAAGGAAGAAATTAATATTAAATTGTTACACTCTCGTTTTTCTGTAAATATTTCCCAAATTGCTACAGTAAAAGAACAAACCACCATCACATACCAGACGTAGTTTGAATAAACCCTCTGACCCAGATTCTGAAGAACAGAAGGAAAAATAGGCAGAAACACTAGAAATGATCACGGTCATTAGTGTTCCTAGGAGGTTCTTTTAAAGAATGTAACTGTACTCTTTTAGAAGAGCCAGGTGTTACCAAAATTTGGTTACTCATTGATGTATTTTATCTGAAACATTGCTCTAAAAGGTGTGTTTTTAACCTGACAGATAGAAGCCAGGGCGTGCCGTTTAAAACCATGCTCAGCATTCTGTATCTCCCACCATGTGGAGGTTTAACTTTCTGTTGGGAGAGTAATCCACTGTTCTGAGTAAGTCACATAAATATGACTCCATTTTGGTGGTCATTTGGTGGGCACGTAAACACAACTCCATTTTGGTGGACAAAATGGTAGAAATTTTCATTAAAACAAAATGAGAGCAGGACCCCTGCCCTGCAATGGAAATCTAGGGCAATGCGGAAGAAAGCAAGCCTTCTCTCTTGTGGATTCTGGAAGGCAGCTGTGTGTTCCTGTGGAGGTATCATGTGGAAATCATTCTTTACAAAGCAAGCAGGACACCAGAAACTGAAAAAGCCACTTCCTTAGAAGGACTGAGGGCACAGCACCACTGCCTCAGGCCAGGGCCTAAGATGGAGACTTGAACTGAAAGAGGGGCCCTTATCTCCTGCCAATGGGCATCAGCCTTGAGATACCTTGGTCTGGGCACTGTTCTCCACAAATGAGGGACCCTAGCAGAGCCAAGAGGGTGGCTCCTTTATTGGCCTCAACATGACAGTAGACAGCAGACATCAAGTAGGGAAGCTAGTCCGGAAAGAACATGGCAGAAGCAATGTGGAGACCGAAGAAAACAGGGTGATTTGACAGCACATTCGATGAACTCTTCAGAGAGTCCCAGAAATAATGACTATGTCAACGCTGAAAGTGGTTTTATTTATTTTTTTTATGTTTATTTAGTTTTGAGACAGAGTGAGCGGGGGAGGGGCAGAGAGAGAATCTCAAGCAGTCTCCGTGCTGTCGTTGCAGGGCCCGACATGGGGCTCGAACTCATGAACCATGAGATCATGATCTGAGCCAAACAAAGAGTCAGATGCTTAACTGACTGAGCCACCCAGGCGTCCCTTAAAGTGGATTTTAGAATGACTACATAGAAAGTAGCTGAAATTCAGCTGGAATAAACTTCCGCCACTCTGATTTTGGCACCAATCATGAAAATGACTGTATTCATACCCAAACACAATCAGAACCTGTGGGCATACCAGTCATGTACCCTGTCTGCGGGCCCTCCAGTCAGTCTGTGCTTCAGAATCACCTAGGGAGGCTTTCTAAAACCAATCCCCCACTCCCCAATCCAAGATCAGCCTGAAGAAACTGAGTTATTGAGTCTGACATTCTTTCCTTCCTTCCTTCCTTCCTTCCTTCCTTCCTTCCTTCCTTCCTTCCTTCCTTCCTCCCTCCCTCCCTCCCTCCCTCCCTCTTTCTTTCTTTCTTTCTTTCTTTCTTTCTTTCTTTCTTTCTTTCTTTCCCTCTTTCCTTCTTTCTTTCAGTTTTTTAGATAATTCTGTCTTACAGACACCTTTGTAGAAAACTGGGTTAAAGTTTACAGAAATAGATGGGGACAAGGAGCACCAAATTTTCCCAAAAAGGACCATTCTTCAGGATTGTGTTTTCTCTCTCTAGCCCCCTGGTGAGCTAAGTCCACAAAGGGAAGGCTTTGACCTCCTTGCATCTCCCCTGGGAGATTCTGCTGCCCTTAAGAACAGAGAAATGAAAGAACACTTGCTGTGTTCAAGATGTTCCAGGATGCATCTGCTTTATCTCTAGTTATTATTTGTTCTTGTGCACCAAGCTCTTGTTAATCTCCTCCAGCAGACTTCACGATGTTAACCGGTTGTTTCGTGACCATTGGCTCCTGTTGTGTTTTGCTTCATCATTTATTCTCAGTCTTAACTTTGGCCAATTTGGTTTTTTACCCCCTATTTAACGTCATATTATCTTTGTACATCTTTCATTGACCAGGGCTATCACTGTCACTTCTGATTTTCCCATTAAAGTAAAGTTTGAATGTCAAGGAAGAAAACAATGAGAAATTCAACAGAGATTCAGTTTGTAATGACAGAAGCAATGTAACCATTCGCCACATTTCGGCAACATGGACTTCCTCACCAACTGCTGGGTTTCCTCCCCTTTCTGCTGGTCCCCACCTGCAGGATGGCCCTTTTCTATTCTTTGCCTAATCCTCATGCCAGACCACCAAGCATCACCAGCAAATGTTAAAAAATTAAGTCCAGTGCCAGTCCATGTTCATTGACCTGAAACCGTGGCACAGATGCTGAAAACATCCCAGGCCATTTCTGTGGCAAGGTTTTCCCTGAATCCCTGGAACTTTCCCAGAACAGCTGTCTGAAACCTTTTATACTCCCCTAAAACTGATAATGCCATTTCCCCCCCCACCACCACCCCTTGACAAATGATCTTGCTTCTTCCATTATGAAATGCTCCCAGTTATCTGTATGTCTCCATTTAAGAAATCACTACTGGGAATTTGCTGCGCTCTGCACATAAAACAGTCATGATTGCTGGAAACATCTCAGAAACTGCCATTAGTCATGTTTGCCTCCTGCTCTCATAAACCAGTCTTCCTACTTAGGTGTACCACATTACACCGACTCTTACCTTTGCACCTTTGCTGAAGCTGCTTCCTTCCTGAAGTCAAGCCTTCCTTATGCCTCCATACATGTACAAGCCCTTATGCATCCTTTACGGTCCATTGCCACAACCCTGCCCTGTTCACACCAGTACCCTTCTGGGAAACACTGTGGTCACGACCACACTGCAGCAATTCGCAGTATGCTGCCCTCCATTCAGTTATGGCACTGGGTGGAGGCTTTCTGAGCCCTCTGGCAGGGGTAGGGGGTATCTGAAGACCCCTGTGTCACCTTCATATCATTTAGGTAGCCCTACTACCTAAATCTGGCTTCGTCTGAACATTCCAGAGAGAGAATTCCTCATTCTTCCTTTGAAATTAGTTCCATGTTCATACCTGGTTTTGGGCCAGAGGTAAATGTCATAAAGGAAGTCACATGTTTGAAAACCTCTCCGTGATGATAAAAACATTCCTGATTTTGACTGTGATATAAAAGAGGCTTGACCCAATTTCTGTGAGTTCTTGGCTTTTCCCTAATCTGATCCTTTGGTTTATTCTTGGTTTAGAGAAATTCTTGCTCAATGTCTCTGCCTCTTTCTTTCCAGACACTAGTTCCTGGATCATCTGTCTCATATGTTGTCTTTCTTCCAACACTTTTCTTGATCTTTGACAAGACAAAGGCTGATACAAGTCCTGGCTACATCATATTTGAGTATATCAGGGTCTAGGGCTATGAGTTTACATTTCAGAAACCTGACCTCCTTTGATCTTTCTAAAACATCTCTCTTCATGTGAGACATTTATGAATATCTTGGGTTAAAAAACTGTTGGAAGAGGAGAGTAGGAATTTGGAAGAGTAATTTTTTACTTCATATATTTATTTGCTAAATGTATGAAATCCTAAAATATGCTACATGTGCTACCAAGCAATATATAGCATTGGTAGAATATCATATTCTAATTTATGATGTATAATTCACAATGTTTACTTTATTTTATATTTGTGTGCCTTAGTTATCTTATAACTGATCTGTTTCTTTTTTTATTTAGAAAAAGTACAGATCACTGATTTTTGAAGTTTACAGGAGTTTTGAAGATCTGCTAGCCCTAAACTTCATATTTAGGAGGAGTTTAGGTCATTTGGTCAATATCTTTTTTAAAAAGCAAAATAGGAAGGCAGGTTTCTGAGTTCTGCTCATTCTCATAGCTTCTCTTCTGGTTCAAAGATGAGTGTTTGGGAGACACTTGAGTGGCTTAGTCGGTTAAGCAACCAACTTCACCTCAGGTTGTGATTTCATGGTTTGTGAGTTTGAGCCCCTTGTCAGGGTTTCTGCCATCAGTGTGGAGCCCACTTTGGAACCTCTGTCTCTGTCTCTCCTTTTCTCAAAAACAAATAAACATTAAAAAATATTCAAAGATAATTTTTTTTAATTGATTGACTTTTGTCTTAGAAATCCTTCCCTCATAGGGGCACCTGGTGGCTCAATGGGTTAAGCGTCCTACCCTTGATTTTGGCTCAGGTCATGATCACAAGGTTTGTGGGATTGAGCCCTGCATCTGGCTCTGTCCTGACAGCATGGAATCTGCTTGGGATTCTCTTTCTCTCTCTCTCTCTCTCTCTCTCTCTGTCCCTTGCTCTCTGCCCCTCTCCCATTCTCCCTTACACACACACACACACACACACACACACACACACACACACACTCTCTCTCTCTCTCTCTCTCAAAATAAATAAACTTCAATAAAAAATTTAAAAAAGAAATCATTCCCTCTTAATAATTTATCAGAAGACTAGTTTGCAGACTTTTGCAAAACTATGGCAGTTATCACCAATTGAAATTACGTTGTCACTTGTTTAACTATATATAATATTATATGTTTGCCTCCTATGTCTTTAACCTTGCTTACTTCTTGACCTCTAGAATCATGTCTATATACTTAGTAAATGTTTTCTGAATGCATGATAAAAATGTTACGTCAGATGGAAGCAGCCCTTTTGGTGTAACTAGTCCTAAGTAAATTGATTGACAAAAAAAACAGCATAACCAATTTTGGGGACTGTAGCATTATACTGTTTGAGAATTATAAAAAAAAAATAAAGGAAAGGGACAAATATATTTTTAAAGATTTACAAAATATTTACCTTTCTTATAACGTCATTAGACTGCATAATAATAAAAATAGCAAAAAGTTGGGGAGTGTCTGTTATGTGTCAGGTAAATAAATCCCTATGTTAAAAGTGAAGAACCAAGACTGTGTTCAAGGTCATACAACTGGTAGTGCTTGTAAAGTAACTTGACCCCATCTATATCTTTCTTGCTCCAATGCTTTTAAGACTATAGTCTGCTGCCTTACTAAATTGATTCGAAGGAGGTAGGAAAAATAAAAACAAAAATAGTTCTTATAAATTATTCACTACTTTCTGCTTGTATACAGTTTTGGAATATTATGTTTACTTAAGAAAAATACATGATAAGATGTATTGAAAGATGGACGGAAGAAGACATTGGACTTAGAAGAACACATAATGATACAGAACACCACAGTACTAATTTCATTAACACCTACTTTCGCTAAGAGTAATGCTATAAATCAGACAGAAATAATAATATTTAAAAATCCTATTATCAGACAACTGATTTAACACACTTCCTTCAAAGTGAAACCTACTGCGTATCTGTAATCCAGAGAATAGTGGTCTTCCAGTTACCCTTACCTACTATTCACTTTGGCAGGTAATAAAGAACATAGCCCATTTATCAAATTACAATTTAATGGCTCAGAACATATGGTCAACCAGGAAAACTAGCCAATAGCTTATACTATGAATATAATAAAATGCTAAAGAATCAATTTTAGAGGGAGTTAGTTTTTCTGTAGCTCAGGAACTCAAAAATGAGACATACCTTGCCATTATGTAATCAATGTTTAAATTACATTCTGTCTTGACTACACTTCTCTAGAATGACATACTTAACTCATATATTAAAAATTAATTCATAAAATTCATTTTCAAACTTTGTAAAGCATTCTAGATCATGTGAAGAAATTAATCTGTGGAAACAGCAAAGAAAAATGTGACAGCAGTCTGGAGAACTTACAGTACCAGATATTGAATAAGTTATAATGTGTAATATGTTAGAGTAATCAAAACACTGCGGAGTTAGAGGCAGGATAAGCAGATGAATAAAGCAGGACAGACTCTAGAGATAAGATCTCAAAGTTAATATAATATAATATAAAGATGGGATTTATTTCAAATCAGTGGGGAAATGTGTTTTATTCAGTAAACAATGAAGAAAATGTAATTTGTAGGTTTTGGGGGGAGAAAGAAGTAAAACTGGATTCATATAAAACCCTTCACACTAAAATAAACTCTATACAGAGCACATAGTTTTAAAAGTGAATCCATAAGAAAACTTGAAAATATTTTCAGGAAATACCTACAATGAATTTGAGTGTCAAGATCCTGTTAAGTAAGAATGATTGCAAAGGCACAATTCTATGCAGAAAATGATACATGAAACTCCATTCTAATGCACAGCTTAAAGAGCTGTAAAACATCATAAAAATGCTTTCAAATTAATTTACTTAGTGGTAAAAATATCTGCAACATATATGACACAAAAATGTTTATAAAGTTTGATTATAAGAAAATAGTTGTAATGGTGATCAATAAAAAAAGAAAACATACTTAAGCTTTCAGGTAACTAGAGAAAGGCAATGTAACGTGAGATGCCATGTTTTCCCTAAATAATTGGCAAAGATAAAAAAAAAAAAGAATGGGAGCATCCACTGATAAAGAATGTGAATAAAGTGTGTTCTTATGGCTATAGGGAGAGTGGAAGTTGGTGTAAACTTTCTAAAGGACCTTTGGGAATTAAGCACCATAACACTTTAAATGTAGAATACGTTCACCACAGCAACTCTTCTTCTAAAATTATACTCAGAACATGTGACCACACAAGTTTATGGAGATGTACACAAGGAAGAACATGAAAGTGCTACTTTTGTAGTGAAGTGTAGAACTCAGATACTTATCAAAAGAGGCTCACTGAAACATAATACTCTCAATCATCATATTATTATGTAGACCTCTGTCTACTGATATGGAAAATGAGTATGATGCATGCAGTACAAGACACAAGTCACACAATAATATATGAGATAGGATTCTATTAAACATAAGTGTGTGTTGTGTTCATGTGCACATGTGTCTACACCTTGAAAACAGTCTAGAAGAATATACAGCCAATGTGAACAGTAGTGCTCTCCAGGAGGTTTGATTAAACATGAGTTTTACCCTTATCTTTAGGCGAAAGTATATCGGCTAATTTTTTTTCAGCCAACATTCAGTTCTTAGACTCAAAAAAGGTAACATTTCTCGTTGAACATAATAAATTCAATAAAAATGACATATCATAGCTTTAAATTGTACTTCTAGTATGACATTTAAAAATATGTGGTATTGGGGACAGGCTGGGAAGATGGCAGAGTAGGAGGACCCTAAGCTCGCCTTGTACCACCACTACAACTAGATAACAGTTACATCAGTGTAAACAACCCAGAAAATGAGGGCTGGCAGAACAAACTCCATAACTAAAGGTCATTATGAAGAGGGTAGGAAGAGTCAAGAGTGGAGATGCACTGGGGAGCTAAAAGGGCCCTGGGCATTTTGGTCAAGAGGGAGTCTGGAGTGCAGAGGTGGGTAAGAAAAAGATGATCACACTGGGGATCCCACATGGGCAAGACGAATCCTCATGATATTTGGCTTGGAAAGTAGGAAGGGCTGAATTTTGTGAGTTCTTATAACCAGCACTACTTAAGGCCTAGAATTTTAATGTTTTTAAATTTTATTTATTTTAGAGAGAAAGAGAGAGAGCATGAGTGCAGGAGAGAGGCAGAGAAAGAGAATCTTAACCAGGCTCCATACAGAGCCCCAATGTGGGGCTCAATCCCATGACCCCGAAATCATGACCTAAGCCGAAATCAAGAGTTTGACTCTCAACTGACTGAGCCACCAAAGTGTCCCTATTTTTTCAATTAATTTATTAATGTATTTAGTTTAAGCCTGGAGTTTTATTTTTTTAATTTATTTTTTAATATAATTTATTGTCACATTGGTCTCCAGACAACACCCAGTGCTCATCCCAACAAGTGCTCTCCTCAATGCCCATCACCCACTTTCCCCTCTCCCCCACCCCTCATCAACCCTCAGTTTGTTCTCTGTATTTAAGAATCTTCGAGTGGAAAGGAAAGACCATAAGTAAGAGTATAAAAAATAGGAAATAAAACAGCAGTAAAAATAAGTACAGTAAAAATGTGGATTGTGAGTAACTTGCTCTGAAGTGTTCTGCAAGATGAGCAAACATTTCTAATAAATTTTAACTTGATAAACAAGCGATGCCTTGCAATACGAAGAGTATGTGAAACTGAATGTCACATGATCAAAACTGAGCCAATGGTTCTTCTCTCTCTCTCTCTCTCTCTCTCTCTCTGAGGGCTTGTGGACAATTGTTTCATATGCTCGGACGCTTGGTCTCAGGCCATGGTGTTTGGCAGAATGGTGTAGTGATTTTTCAGAACATTAGAAGGTGCCCACGACTGGCACTAGTGTATTTTTTGTCACTTCAAAGAACCTATAGATTGTCCTTTGCTTTTCCATACAAGAGTCAGGTTAGGAATGCTTTGCTTCATTCTAGGTCAGGCTGCCTGCAGATATAGACCCTTTTCTCTGCTACCTTATTGCCAGTTACATTAAATACAGTATATGACAGACTTTATTAATACTATATACTATAGTCAACATCTGTGCGAGTGTATACAATGGCCCTCATGCAGAAAAAAGTTGAAAAGAAAGGTGGTGAGAAGAAGGAGATGATTATGGTGGAAGTTAAGAAGGAAATCATCAAGAAGTACAAATGAGGTAGGTGAGTGGCCAAAACTGCAAGATTTTATAAGTCTGTGTCTGCATCTCATATGCAGAGGAGGAGGAAAAAAAGTTGGAGGAATCCCTCACTTTAAATGAGATTTGGGAGATGTGTAAACTGTGGGAAACCACAAAATTTTGTAGAAAAACACCACACAAAGAAGGCTGGAGCAGCGCAAGAGATAAATCCATTTAACGACAATGCAATGGCACATTTCCATGAAATCCTCAAAAGGAGGCAAAAGCAAGTATCATTGCATATTTCACGAAAAGAAAAAGATTCCACTGAGCCAATCTCTAGCAGAGATTCCGTTAGTGATAGCAAAAGTCATCCAACACAATAATGTTCCTATTTCTTGTCTACCGCACACCAACACAAAGATTTTCAAAGGTAAGTTCAGGCTAACTTGTTTATTTTTCTTTATATTTTGTATTTTCTTTTTTTCTTTTGTATTATATTACAGTACTGTAATCATTTTTATATGAATATTTTGGGGTTGTGGAATGAATCATCTGAGTTTCCACTCTTTCTTATGGGGAAATTCATTTTGATATACAAGTACTTTAGATTACAAGCATGTTTCCAGAACAAATAATGCTTGCGAATAAGGGTTTAATGTATATCTGTAAAATTAGGCAAAGGAGTCACAAAATACAAGGATGTAAACTATAATCCCACATACCTAAAATGTGAGAAGAAGAGGGGTAAAGAATGGAATTAAACTTAATCAACTTAATATAGACTGCTATATACAGACAATGTTATATACAAACCAAATGGTAACTATAAATCAAAAACCAGTAATAGATATGGAAAGAATAAAGAGAAAGGAAGCCAAGTATATCATTAAGAAAGCCAGCGAACCATGAGAGAAAGAGGAGAAGAAAAGATCAGAGAAAAACTATAAAAATAAGCACAAAAATAATAAAATAAAAATAAATATATATCAATCAATAATTACCTTGAATGTAAATGGACTAAATGCTCCAATCAAAAGACATGGGTAACAGAGTAGATAAAAAACAAGACCCATGTAAATGCTGCCTACAGGAGACTCACTTCACACCCAAAGAAACATGCAGATTGAATGGAGAAATACCTATCATGCAAATGGATGTCAAAAAAAAAAAAAAAGCCAGGTGGCAATACATATATTGGACAAAATAGATTTTAAAACAAAAACTATAACAAGAGACAAAGAAAAACACTATAAACCCAACAAGAAGATATAACAATTGTGAACACTTATGCACCCAACATGTGGGTAACCAAATACATAAAAGTTAATAGCAAACATAAAGGAACTAATCAGTAACAATAAAACAATAGTTAGAGAGTTTAACACCCCACTCAGATCAATGGACAGATCATCTAAACAGAAAATCAACCAGGAAACAGTGGCTTTTAATGACACACTGGACTAGATGGGTTTAACAGATATATTCAGGACATTCCATCCTGAAACAGTAGCATATATATTCTTTTCAAGTGCACATGGGACATTCTCTAGAATAGATCATATGTTAGGCCACAAAACAAGCCTCAGCAAATTAAAAAATATCAAAGGCATACCATGAACTTCTAACACAACACTATGAAACTAGAAATCTAGTTTCACAGGAAAAAATCTGCAAAGAGCACAAATACATGGTGGTTAAATAATATGCTGCTAAACAACAAATGGGTCGACCAAGAAATCAAAGAAGATATATAAAGTTACATGAAGACTATTTAAAATAAAAACACAATGGTCAAAACCTTCGGGATGCGGCAGAAGTGATTCTAAGATGGAAGTTTATAGAAATACAGACCTACCTCAAGAAGCAAGAAAAAACCCCCCTCTCCCCCCAAAAAACAACCTAACTTTACACCTAAAGGAGCTACAAAAATAAGAATTAACAAAATCCAAAACAAGCAGAAGGAAGGAAATAATAAAGATTAGAGTAGAAATAAATGATATAGAAACAACAACAACATCAACAACAGGAACAACAACAACATAATAGGCCAGATCAATAAAACCAGCAGCTGGTTCCTCAAAAAGGTCAACAAAATCAGAAAACCTGTAGCCAAGCTAATAAAAAAAAAAGAGAGAGAGAGATAGAGGACTCAAATAAAGAAAATCAGAAATGAAAGGGGAGAATATATAACTGACATCACAGAAATATAAACAAGAATATTATTATATTATAGACTATTATAAATATTATTATTCTTATTATAAAATAATATGTTATTTTACATATTATAAACAGAATATTATAATACATCATAAGAGAATATTATAAAAATGATATGGCAACAACTTGGACAACCTAGATAAAAGAGAGAGATTCTTAGAATAAATAACCTACCATTACTGAAACAGGAAGAAATAGAAAACTTGAAAGACTGATAACCAGCAAAGAAACTGATCAGTAATCAAAAAACTCCCAAAGAAACAGAAGTCCAGGACCAGATGTCTTCACAGGTGAATTCTACCAAACACTGAAAGAAGAGGTAATACCTATTCTTCTCAAACTATTTCATACGATACAAGAGGAAGGAAAACCTATGAATTTATTTTATGAGGCTAGGATTACCCTGATAACAAAACCAGATAAAGACACCACAAAAAAGAGAACTACAGGCCTATATCTCTGATGAACATAGATGCAAAATTCTTCAACAAAATACTACCAAACTGAATGCAGCAATACAATAAAAAACAATTCACCACCACCAAGTGGGATTTATTCCTTGGAAGTAAGGTCGGCTCGCTATTCATAAATCAGTGTGATACATCACATCGGTAATAGGATAAAAACCATATAATCGTTTCAATATGCAGAAAAACTATTTGACAAAGTATAACATCCATTCATGATAAAAACGAAACAAAACAAACCTCAACAAAGTAGGCTGAGATGAAAATACCTCAACATAATAAAGGCTTTATATGAAAAACCCACTGCAAACATCATAATCAATGGTGAAAATGGAGAGATTTTCCTTTAAGGTCAGGAACAAGATAAGGATGTTCACTCTCACCACTTTTATTCAACATAGTATTGGAAGTTCTAGCCACAGCAGTCAGACAACAAAAAGAAATAAAAGGCATCCAAACTGGTAAGAAAGAAGTAAACCTTTCACTATTTGAAGATGATATGATACTATATATAGAAAACCTGAAACTCCAACAAAAACTATTACTGATAAATGATAACTGGTTACTGATTACTGATACTGATTACTGATAACTGATAAATGAGTTCAGTGAAGTCACAGGATACAAAATCAGTGTACAGAAATCTGTTGCATTTCTATGCATTAGTAATGAAGCAGAAGAGAGAGAAATTAAGAAAACAATCCCATTTACAATTTACCAAAAATAATAAAATACCTAGGAATAAACTTAAACAAAGAGGTGAAAGAGTTATAGTCTGAAAATCATAAAGCATTGATGAAAGAAATTGAAGACAACACAAGTAAATGGAAAGACATTCCATGCCCATGAATTGGAAGAACAAATATGTTAAAATGTCTATAGTACTCAAAGCAATCTACAGATTTAATGCAATCTCTACCAATGTATCAACAGCATTTTTCACAGAACTAGAACAAACAATCCTAAAACAAAAAAAGATCCCAAATAGCCAAAGCATTCTTGAAAAAGAACAAAATTGGAGGAATCACAATCCCAGATATCAAGATATGCTACAAAGCTTCAGTAATCAAAACAGTATGGTACTAGCACTGAAATAGACACACAAATTAATGGAACAGAATAGAAAGCCCAGAAATAAACTCACAATTAAATGGGCAATTAATCTCCAACAAAGAAGGGAATAATATGCCATGGAAAAAAGACAATCTCTCCAACAAATGGTGTTGGAAAAACTGGATAGCAACATGCAAAAGAATGAAACTGGACCCCTTTCTTACACAATATACAAAAATAAACTCAAAGTGGATTAAAGACCTAATATGAGACTTGAAACCATAAAAATCCTAGAAGAGAGTACAGGCACTAAATTCTTTGACACTGGCTGTAGCAACATTTTTCTAGATATGTCTCCTGAGGCAAGATAAACAAAAGCAAAATAAACAGGACTACATCAAAACAAAACCTTTTCACAGCAAAGGAAACAATCAATAAAACTAAAAGACAACCTACTGAAAGGGATAAGTTATTTGCAAGCAACATATCTGATAAAGGGTTAATATCCAAAATATTATTGTATGTTATACAATCCAACACACACACACACACACACACACACACACACACACACACACACACACAAACCCACAAAGAATCCAATTACAAAATGGGTAGAAGATGTGAGCAGATATTTATCCAGAGAAGATATCCAGACGGCCAACAGGTAGATGAAAGCATGCTCAACATCACTCATCAGCAGGGAAATACAAGTCAAAACTACAATATCATCTCACATCCATCAGAATTGCTAAAATCAAAAACACAAGAAACCACAGGTACTGGTGAGGAGTAGAGAAAAAGACACCCTCATGCACTATAAGTGGGAATGCCAACTGGTGCAGCCACTGTGGAAGACAGTATGAGGTTCCTCAAAAAGTTAAAAATAGAACTACTCTTCCATTCAGTAATTACGCTACTGGCTATTTACCCAAAGAACACAAAAACAGTAATTCAAAGGGATACATGCATCCCTATGTTTACTGCAGCATTATTTATAATAGCCAAGATATGAAAGCTGCCTAAGTGTCCATCGACATAAATGGATAAAGAAGTGACATATGCATATCTATGTGTGTGTGTGTGTGTGCGCGCGTGTGTGTATACACACACATACACACAATGGAATATTATTCAGCCATAAAAAGAATGAAATCTTGCCATTTGCAACGACATGGATGGAGCTAGAGAGTATAATGCTACGTGAAATAAACCAGAGAAAGAAAAATACCATATGATTTTACTCATATGTGGAATTTAAGAAGGAAAACAAATGAGCAAAGGAAAGAGAGAGGGGGAGAGAGAGAGAGAGACCAAGATACAGCCTCAACTCCAGAGAACAAACAGATGGTTACCAGAGGGGAGGTGAGTGAAGGGATGGGTAAAATAGGTGAAGAGGATTAAGCAGTCCACGTACCATGATGAGCACTGAGTAATGTATAAAACTGTTGAAATTTTGTACCTGAAACTAATATAATACTGTATGTAACTATTCTGGAATTAAAATAAAAAACTAAAAATGTGGTGTTATAAAAATTATGCTGGCATATGGTTCTCAAAAAATAAAGATCAACAATAATGCTTTTCCAAGTCATTATGATGATGTAATATTTTTCCTCCCTATTAGCTGGTAGAAAATGTTATTTGTGTTACATTCATGTATTATATGAAATGCAAATTGAGTATATTTTTATTTAAGGAACTACAGATGCTACAGTTTGCTACAGAGTTATTATCAGAGAAACCATTAATTTGAATGCTTCTTGTCATTTGTATAAATGGCAATCAACTGCATAAGCATTCTGGTAACTTGTCTCCAGTCCTGGTGGAAAAGGCTGGAGAAAAACCACCTTGTGAGATCAAATCTAGTACGAGTCAACACATTATAGTAGCAACAGCTATGCTTATACTAATTACAATTTACTGATTCTTTACCATGAGACGTTCTAGCATATGCACTTTATACTCTTCATCAGACTCAGTCCTTCCAATAACCTTGTATAAAATGCACTGGTATCTCTGTTTCACAGACGAGGAAACTGACAGGGTGGAAAGATTTTGTCCGAGGTCACCAGCCGGTAAGTAACAGAACAAGAATTCCTATCAAGCTTCTCTGACCCCACTACCCAAGCGCTGGTCTGCTAGTTCAGTCTCTGGTCAAGTGTGACTCCTGTAAAAGCAGGACATTGACCTAAAACCATTTGTCAATATGTTGTTAATGGTGGCTTGGGAACTACACACACAAATCTAGAAGATCAGGGTGTAACTTCAGGGAGACATGATAAGATTACGTTGGGAAGATATGTAACTGACTAGGAGGTGTAGTTGGTACCTAGTAAGTGGGGGAATTGACCCGAAAATTCTTGTTATTGTTTATCCAATATTATCTAAGGTAAAAATATGCTTCAAATATACAAATGATTCTAGCCCAGCATGGATGAACTCTCTCAGGTCACATGCTTCATCATCAAACCACTGTCTGAGTTTTTAAGTTGAACCCCCTTTCATAAATGTGTGGCATACACACACACATATTTATACATCTGAGCGTGCATAGTCTTTTGTATAATAACATGATCATGCAGAACACCATGGAAGGGGTTCCAGGTATCTACGGCAACACAACACCCCAAATGTTAGTGTTTTAAACAAATTTTTAAAAATTTTATGTTACTTACAAAGCTGCAATTTAAGCACCATTTGGTTGAGGCTGTTTATCTCTGCTCCTGTTACAACAGCCAGGGAGGCTCAAAAGTTGGAGTGGTCTGAGGGCCCTCTTGTTCACACAAATGACACTTGAAGATGGAAAGGCAAACCCGCTGGGTGTGGAACGCTTGGCTTCCTTAGGTACCTGTCCCTATTCCTGTATGGCCTCCTCTCCTTTTGGTCTCTCACCATTACAGCTGTAGGGAATCCAATCAGTTTTCCGTGTTGGTTGAGGGCTCCTAGTATGTGTGTCTCAAAAGAGAGAAAGCCACACAGATGTGGTTTTGCCTTTTGTGACCTGGCCTCACAACACAGCATCACTTCCACTGCTTTCTATTCTCTAGGAACAGAGCACCATGGCTGGCCCAGGTGTGAGGGAAGGAGAATTAGGACCCAACGCGTAAGGAGGGAACCATCAAAGAAACTGTGGACACTTTATAAACAACCACACAAGGATGCATAGCTTGTTGATTTGGGGCAAGGCCCAGGGAGCTGGGAGCTGCCAGGGAGGAGCGGAGGTAAGAGAGATAAGAAAGAAGGAGGAAGGAATGGAGGGGGAAAGCTAGAGAGAGAGAAAGAGGGAGGGAGAGAGAAGGCAGAGGAGCAGAAGCAAAAAAGGAAAAGAAACAGATCTGTGGGGGTAGATGTGGATATTGTGCAGTTGGAGATATTGTACCAAGAGTATAAATTAACAAACTGATATCATGGTTAACAAACAAAGTCTTTTGCATGTTGGTTTAGCTCATGAGTTGGTCTCTTCAAGATAGGAGTTGCTAAAATTTAGTTCCTAAACCTGAAAATGTTTTTGGTCAGACCCATGGCAATTCTTACCAGTTGGAGGCCTTTCTCCTTAACATAGAGCAATTAATTTCCATTGATTCGGCTAACCTTAATTACTTTCTCTGCCTCGCTGCCTCCTCTAATAGAGATTGGCTTTCACCACTATGGAGGAGTTTGGTTGTTATTGTGGTGTGATTTTGTTTTCTCTTTTGGAGAGCTACCTGTGATATCTGTGACAGAATCTTTGCGAGGTAATCAGTTGTGATGGCTGGAAAGAAAATGTGGAAGACTCAGACTAAATCATAGTTGTTAATATGATGCCATTCCATGATTTCCAAAGATCCATGCTTTCAAGAGTGTGTAGTGACCAGGATTAGTGGATTCTAAATCCTAATTTGTAGTAATCATGACTTTGTAGTGTCCTCACTAGTTCTCTGGTCTGGATAACATTTCCATTATTTGCACTCTTGGGATCTGATAGTCACAGAGTTCATCTAGTTCCATAACTGTGGCTGATGGATCCTGTCCTACAGTGGCCCCTTCTTTATAACAGTTCTGTTGACTATTGATTCCTTAAGAGTAAATATAAGCCATCCCTAAGAAGCTCCTCCAGGCTCAAATCTAATAAAATGTAGTTTAGTATTTCTAGTGTTGTGGTTTCATTCTTATAGAGCCACATGCCATAACTGATGACCTTCAATGAACCCCACTATGCATTCTTCTCCATTTATATTTGCTTTTTTGTATATGGGATAAACATTTCATCATTCAAGTGTGTGACTGAACCACAGTCCATAGCAGTGAGTGCATTTTAAATATTTCATTGTTCAATCAAGAAAATGTCCAAATTTAAATGCATGCCTTATAATAACTAATACTACTCACTCTTAAATACTAAATTAGAATAGATTCTCTAAAGGGTCTTCATATATTGGACACTGTGATAAGTGATATGATTTTAATTGCTTAACATAAATTCACTTAATGAGATTTATAATTCTTGTGAACATCAGTGCAAATTTTAATGAAATGTTAGAAGCACATGGAGAATTGGTTCTTTGCTTCATTGAAATAGTTCATTTTTATAGGGCTGGAAAAAGAATGAATAAATTAGATAACTCTAAGAAAAAATGACATTTCTGTGATCCAGAAAAACATAGGTATTTCTGAATAACTTATGAAAATCTACAGATATTGACAGTTATGCCGTCCCAACAGAACACCTTCTGTTTCTGAAAACCAGGCAAAGGTACTGAGTCCTGACTCCCTACAAACACTCAGTGAAATTTCAAGAGTGATGTACAATCTTTACTTCACAAATGAAGACTGGAAATGAACAGAAGCTAATTAACATGCACATAAAAACAGAAGGAGTTACAGATACACTTAAAACTCAGTCCAGCACTCCTCAAACTGTTTAGCATATAGTTCTAGTCAGCTTGGTTGTCCTTAAGAAGAAATAGATTGTCAGATAGACTCAAAATTTATTTCTTGTAGTAACCTATTTTCTGCCCCCTTTAATATTTTCAAAAGTCAATGGCAACAAAACAAACAAACAAACAAACAAACAAACAAACAGAAAGCAACTCTGGTTTTCCAGTAAGATTGACAAGAAGGGGGTGGCAGGAACAGAAAGAAAAGGAAACCCTTCATATTGGATCATCCACTGTGGGCAATTACAGAAAACAGAAAGTTGCCGATAAAGATAGAATTTCAATCAACCACTAAACCGACTCCCACTGAGGAACATACTGGAGAAACGTGAACAGATAGGACAGAAGACAACCATATGGCTGCTCTTAATGACCCAATAAATACAAGAAAAGTGTGGTGCTTCTCATGGGTTCCAAACCAAAATCTCATTTGTATGTTGTGTTTCTAGTTTTAAGGACGGCAAAATGCCAATTCCCATTTACCTTTATTCACATGTTCCTGGGGAATCAAGGACAATAAACAAATTGTATAAAAGTTATCTTTAAGTTTTGTTCCCTTCAAGATTGTGTGTGTGTGTGTGTGTGTGTGTGTGTGTGTGTGTGCGCGCGCCTTGCTCCATTCCACCCATCATGCCAACCAGCTCAACTGCTATTTCAAAATATCTAAACTTCTCCATGGTCAGATTATTTCTATTATAATCCTCTACGTGGAAACCCACAAACAAAATAACAAATACACAAAAAGGAACCTGGACTGCCTCTTGTTTCCAGTCACCACTAAATTCTAGATGCTTCTCAAGGGGCTCTTCCTGCCTGATGGCTCTTCAATTTTCATCTTCCCTGCTGACAAGTGCCAGGTCATCGGGCTGGGAGGAGCTCCATGGAAGAAGAGGACCTTGGTTTTGCACACATAGGAGAGCTGAACATTCTGTCTCGCAGCTAATAGTAACTCATGGAATAAATGGCCCTCAATTTTCTATCTCTTTATTCCTATCATTTTCTCTACCTCACAAACCTCTCTCCACCTTGCCAACATCACCACCTATGGAAATTACACCTGCCTTCCCTCAGGTACCATCTCCTGTGGGAAGCCTTTTCTTTAACTCCATTATGTGGAGGAAATTTCTCTTCTCTGAACTTTCACAAGCATTTCTGGAGCTTGTTTCATGGGATTCAGGATACACCACTTTGTCTTATTTCCTCTGCTTATTCACAAGGTGAAGTCTTTTTACAGTCTTCCATATCCATCTTTAACAATACTTAGTTTATGGGGTGCCTGGGTGGCTCAGTCGGTTAAGTGTCTGATTTCAGCTCAGGTCATGATCACGTGGTTCATGAGTTCGAGCCCTGCGTTGGGCTCTGTGCTGACAGCTCAGAGCCTGGAGCCTGCTTTGGATTTTGTGTCTCCCTTTCTCTCTGCCTCTCCCCCGCTCACACTCTGTCTCTCTGTCTCAAAAATAAATAAACATTAAAAAAACAAAACAATACTTAGTTCATGGTAAAAGCCACCATTTGCCTGTATGTCTGACTCTACCCTGAAATTTTTTCCACACTGTGAGAGCAGCAAATAGAAATACTCGCTTTTCTTTCTCAGTGCCTGGCATAGAGGACATGCTCAATAAGTTTTTTTATTTGCTCTGTTGAATCCGGATTGCAGTCATTACTGTAAAGTCTTAGCGCTGCAACTAGATTCCCAGTTCTTGAAGGTCAGCCTTTATTTTCTGCACAGTGACTAACACAACAAGTAAATACCTGTTATAAAAAGAACTGTATTTCTTTCAATGGAAGGACAAACATTTTAAAAATTATATTTGCTTTCCAATCTTGAAACATAAAAGTTTTCTCTTCATCTCATAAAAACACTGACATTTAGTTTCCAAAACTCTGAGGATTGAAAGGGATGATGATTATCACCTACTTTATGGGGTGCTTGGGTGGCTTAGTCAGTTAAGCATATGACCGCAGCTCAGGTCATGATCTTGCAGTTCGTGAGTTCCAGCCCCACGTTAGGCTCCGTGCTGACCGCTCAGATCCTGGAGCCTGCTTCAGATTCTGTGTCTTCCTCTATCTCTGCCCCTCCCCCATTTCTCTCTCTCTCTACCTCTCTCTCTCTCTCTCTCTCTTTAAATACAAATAAACACTCATTTTTTTAAAAAATTATTACCCACTTTAGGACATTCCAATCTGAGGATACCAAACTTTGTTTGTTTGCCAAGAACTATTAGTAGAAATAAATGTTTCACCACATGTGGTCAAGAGCACAGGGGATTCTTCTCAGTTTTGATTTCATTCTAAATCTCAAGTTTAGGAAACTGGCTTTAAGTATTTTTTGCAGCATATATCTTAAAAACTAAATTTTATCATAGCCCTTGATAACTTTTTGAGAGCTAGCTTGCCCTGAGTAAGAGAGATGATGGTTTCTTAATGACCTCCATCACCACATGATGAAGTGCGGGTCTCGGAGAGCCATCGATCACCTGCTTGAAGGATCAAGAGGGCTATTTACCTGCTGAGAAGCAGCCCTCATTCCCCTGCCCCATTACTTGTACATCTTCCTTCTATTCTTCTCACTCCATTAGCCTCCCGTGTATCTGCATGGTGGTGATCACAGAGTGACCTCCAGTCCTTAATCCCTGGTATTTCTAGTTGGGTCCAATCTACCACCCCAGTTGAAAAGTTCAATGATGTTTACAGTGGTATTTAATCTTCCTTTACTCCAGTTCTCAGAATTTCACTTTTAAATCTATTCGAAATTATCTTATTACACCTATTGCTAGCTTTCCGGGTAGATCAATATACTTTCTCCCCAGTCTATAACCTAGTGGTCTAGAAATGTACCTTTTTTCTGATTGTGATAAATTTCCTTGTTGGTTATTTTTCATTGTCTTGGGCCCTTGTCTAAAGCCATAACACAACCTCCAATGCAGCCTCTTATCATATCTGGCTTTGGAATTGTTCTATGGACAGACAAAAAGTAAAGTAACTTTTGAAGCCTCTGGGAATAGTAAACAGATTTTAAATTGCTCATCTTACAGTGTAGTGGTCATAGGCATGATTTTCTTCTATTGCATATAAAATAAGATACAAATTATGACACTTAGAATCATGGGTTATCAAGTGGAAAAAAATACTTACAATTCACATAAAACAGGAGTTTCATGGAATTGAGACAAATTATTTTTAGTATTTAAAAGTATATATTATGGAACTGGATATTTGCTTGAACAATGGCATCATCATATAACCAAGGTTATATGTGTGGGACTATGGTGTAGATACTGGTTACTTTGTATGTATAGGTATTCTGATCCACATGCAATAATTTCTGGTACCTTGTTTCCTTTCCTTGCAGATTTTTTTTTCATGGAGCAGTACACAGGAGTCTTTAACAATAACATGGAAATGGCTGTTGATATAATTTTCCACTAAGTTGTCAAAGAGCCTAGACAATAAAGGGGGTTATATCACAGAAAAATAGTTCAACTGAATTGATTCTTGGCTTCTAGCCCTCCCAAATATTCTTAGGTTATTAAAAACTAGTTCAATTTCTTTAGTGCTATTAAAAACACACTTTTTTCTCCATAGTAGACTTCTATATTTTTTTCATATAAACATTTAATAATTTTATTTATATGTGCGAAATTTTCACTGATTCTGTAATAAAAATATCTATCTTCTAATTTTTACCTTAATTTTTTAAAATGAACCTTCTTGTTATATAGTACTAAAAACTTAGTTTAGAAGTGAACTGTCCTTGAGTCTGAATACTTGATCGGTTTTTGAAAAATGCCCTCAGAAGTTTCTAGTTTGTCAGCCAAATTGCATGTCAGACAACAGAGAACACTTTGTCATGCTTAGATACCATTCAATCATAATCTGCGTTTGACTTCAAAGCTTTCACAATTCAATTTTATTTAGAATTAAGAAAACATGACTACCGAGAACAGGAAAGGGATACCATTTCTCTTCAACCAAACATCAGGGCAGAAAGAGTGGGGAGCACACGCCGTCTCCTCTCTCATTTCTGCTTTTATTCTGTGCCCTCCACACTTACATGCCCAGCTGCCCTCTGGGATGGATGCAGCCCCTGGAAGCTACAGGGCTGGAGTTAACTACCTATTTGGAAATGTCTGTGTCCATGTGGGTTACTGAGTTGTGCAGATGGGCTTAGCAACACAAGGTTATGGAGTCTGCAGCTCCTTTTATATCTTGCAGATAAAGATGGTCTCTTATGACTATCTCAGGGATACCTGGTCAACCTGAACTCTTTCCTTAAGAGCAAAACAGAGCAAACTTTTCATTATTATTAGATACTGGAAAAAAAATAAGAACATACAGTCTATACCAGGAAACCATCCTGAGAAATCTTGAGTCTCATTTTGTGAGATTCTAATCAAGTCTAAAACAATCATAGAAACAACAAAAAGAAACACAGATTCCCTTTGAGGACAGTCATTTGATTAAACTTAAACATTAATTAGAAACATTTTGGACATAAACTATGCAAATGCTCTCTCTAGAAAGTTTTTTCAGTATTGGGTGACTCTTATTTACTCTTCATTTTGTTTTACCCAACATCTACCCAGAAGATGAAATCAGAGATACAGACTATGAATATTAACTTTTATTCAAACTAATGTTCCAGTTGACATATCCTGAGCCCAACTGGGGAAAAATATAAGAAATAAATTGTATGTTAAGTAAGATGGTATCCCCCCATTTGTTACATTGAGTTTAATAATTATGCTATTTATTATAATTTAGGGGATAGTTTTTAGTATCTAATTTCATTTGAGCTATTTTAAGATGTCCTTCTCAACTTTGTCTGACAAATAACAGAAGTTCCATGTAAAAGAGTTTAACACATATCGAAGTCAAATAATTTTAAACATTACATTATTAAAAATACATTATTTTACATGGGATATCAGGTAAATATTACTAGTCAGAATGCAAAATATGATGTATGTTATAGGATGTTAACTAGTAAAACAATACTCTTTAACAAGAACAAAAATAATGACCTTAGTTCATTTATTACTTTGAAGATTGGTATGATCGGAATGTGTGTTGCACCAGACTGATAGGTTGAAGCCTAATTCCCATTGTGATGGTATTTGGAGGTGAGGCCCTTAAGAAGGTGACTGGCTCATAAGAGCAGAGAGCTCCCTTGTCCCTTCCACCACGCAATGGCATCCGTGAATCAGGAAGTGTGCCCTTTGTTTTTTATAAGCCACCTGTTTATGGTATTTTGTTATAGGAGCCTGAAGGAACTAAGACAAAGACATGATTTAATTTTTTGTCCTTGTCATCTAAGAGACTATCCCCTTATCCTAAACCCTTCTGTCTAATTGTAAGGTGTGAGGGAAGAGGCCGCATTCTCACAGTTGGCTTAGAAACCCTTCATTACCACAAAAGCACGACTAAGTCAGAGGTTTTCACAGGGAAGTGTTTGATGAACAGGGGATACTTGTTTTAACTTATAATTTGGAACTCAGAAATAACACCCAGAGAGAGAATGAGACTTCTGGGCATGTCTTAACCTTCATGTATGCAACTAAGTAAAACATATACCTCACTGCATGGACAAACACAAATATGTTTGCTGTTTAAGGGATCGTACATAAAATATATATACAAAAAAAGATTTACACAGAAAATTTAAAGTCTTATGTCGTATCCAAAGTTGACTTAATTTTACTCATGGAGAAAATCCCAAGTGATTTCTGTCCCTCTTTAAATCTCAAGCATATATACTCTCTGAGCTGACTAGAACTCTTTTTATAAAAAAGGTAAGATGCCTTTCAGAACTAATGCTATGTTCTTTCCTTGGATAACAGCGATTAGTGTAAAACTGAATTAGGTACAGATTTCTCTGTCTATAGTGTAGGTAGGGTCAAGTTTATATTTGTACTCCTAAATACAAAGGTTAAATTTCACTGCTACTTAAAATGATGTAGTTAGATTATCTTTGAGTGTATAAATATTAATTATGAATACATTAGGGACCCTGTTCTTTTGAATTTTAAGTATATGGATATTTTACTCAAGTGATAGAAATTTAACTTTTCATGAGAATATATTATCTACTGTATAAAATACTGTCAAAAACTTAAAACACCCTGCAAATTTAAGTATGAGAAACTACTTAAAATGAATATCTTTTCACCTCCTTAAGAAACAAACATCACACACAATGATTTAGAAAATACAGGAGTTTATATTTAGCTGCATTGTAAAAATGTAATTCACAAAAAAAGGTGATAAGAGAAAGAACAAATGAAATTTCTCACACTGAGTGCTCTGCCAGCCACTGGTATAATTATAAAAAAGGTGTGCATGCCTCCAATTCCTTTATCTAACCAGCACTTAGTGTTCACTAAAAATGAGAGAAAATTAGTTGGATATGACAATTTCTTTTTCTACCTTCTTAAACAATATGTTTAAATCATTTTACTCTCTCTTATTTTATAAAATAAGCCCTTATGGTCCTAAATATTCCTTTGAAATTCTAATTTAACAACATCCCTAAAGATTTGATATGTGGTGTATTTTCACTGTTGGTTGCTTTCATTTTTCCATTTGGGTTTTTTATTGACTAAGATAATTGAATTTCCATGTTTCAGAGATTTTTATGGTTATGCTTTTGTAAGTGTTATTTAAATGTTTTAATGCTCCAAAACATGATCAATTGTTGAAATGTTCCAAATATGCTTTGAAAAAGGAGGTGTTCTCCAGGTGTTGTGTGCAGTGCTCACAATGTGATACTGGTTACTGGTTGGACTGATCAGTCACATGCTTCTTGATTATGCTGCTGGAGCTCCCACCCCTTGGAGGTTAATGTTACTGTCTCCTGCCCTGTGCCCTATTTATTCATATCCTGGGTTAATTCTGACAATTTATCTTTAATGTATTTTGAGTTCGTGTTACTAAGATCATACAATGTTTAAACTGCTATATCTTTCTGGGTTATTGAAACTTTTAGCAAAACCTAGTTTTCATAATGCTTTTTAGAATTTTAAATAACGTAAAGCTGCCGTGTAGTGCCCAGTCACCCCACCACACCCAACCATGCACCCTCAACCACCATTGCGTGCAGGGACCATCTTTGTGCCCCGGCCATCCTAGCACACAGCCCCTAGCCACCACAGTGCTTGGGGAGATGTGGCATAGGACTAGTGGCCCAGTGCAAATTTTGCTACCACCACTACCCTGCTCCCAAGTTCCCTGGTGGGCATACCCCTCCAGAGCTGGCCTACTGGGGTCCCACTAACACTACAGAGAGCAACAGGCAGAAAGTCAGTGAATGTGCTGCAATGAAAGGCAACGTGACTCAAACACAACAGTAGAGCATAAGCAAAACACCTGGGATACTCTCCTGAAGTGCCAGGTTCTGATGAACAGGGACTGTAGGGCACTCTAGGAACTCTTCATAAAGTCACTGCTTTCAAGAGCAGAAGAAATAGCTGACTTTCTTAATACACAGAAGGAGATACAGAGAGGCAGACAAAATGAGGACACAGAAATTTATCCCAAATGAAAGAACAAGACAAGGCCACAGCTGGAGATCTAAGCAAAAACAGATATAAGGAACAGGTCTAATAGAGAATTTAAAGCAATGATAATGAAGAAACTCACTGGACTTGAGAAAAGAGTGGAAGAATGTGTGAGACTCTTAACAGAACAATAAGAAATAACAGAGCAGAGATAAAGGACTCAATAAATTAAATGATGAAATGAACAGCAGGATGGAAGAAGCAGAGGAATGAATTAATGAATTAATGACCTAGAAAACAGTAATGGAAAGTAAACAAGTTAAGCAAAGAGAGAAAAAAAAAAGAATTATGCAAAATGAGAATAGACTTAGGGAACTCAGTGACTGTAGCAAATGTAATAACATTCATATTATAGCAGTTCCAGAAGAAGAAGAGAGAGAAAAGGGGACAGAAAATTTATTTGAAGAAATAATAATTGAAAAATTCCTTAATGAAGGAAACAGATATCCAGACCCAGGAGGCACAGAGAACTCCCACAAGTATCAACAAAAGCAGACCCACACCAAGACATGTTGTAATTAAATTGGCAAAACATTATAATAAAGAAAAAAAGTTAAAAGATATAAGACAAAAGATGTCAGTAACTTACAAGGGAAAACCCATAAAGGTAGTAGGAGATTTTTCAACAGAAACTTGGCACGCAGAAGCAAGGGCAGGATGTACCTGGGGTGCTGAATGGGAAAAATCTGCACCCAAGAATACTCTATCCAGGAAGGCTATCATTCTGAATAAAAGGAGAGATAAAGAGTTTCCCAGATAAACAAAAACTAAAGGAATTCATGACAACTAAATCAGCCCAGTGAGAAATATTAAAGGGGACTCTTTGAGTTCAGGAAAGGATGGACCAAAAGTGACAAATCAAGGTAGGAAACACAAAATCAGCAAAAATGAATATTTCTGTAAGAAATCAGTCAAGGAACTCACAAAAGAAATACTCATAGAATGTGGGAGGAGAGGAGCAAAGAATGGGTTCAAACTTAAATGACCATCAACTTAATATAGATTGCTATATGTAGAAGATGCTATACACAAACCTAATGGTAACCATAGATCAAAAACCACTAACAAATATGCAAAGTATAAAGAAGGAAATCCAAATATATCACTAAAGAAAATCAGCAAAACATGAAGGAAATACAAGAATCAGAGGAAATGTTCAGAAACAACCACAAAACAAGTAATAAAATGGCAATACATAACATATCTATCAGTAATTACTTTGAATGTAAATGGAATAAATGCTCCAATCAAAGGACATAAGGAGACAGAGTGGATTAAACAAACAAACAAAAACAACAAACAACAAAAAAGTAAAAACAAAAAACCCAACAAGAGCCATGCATATGCTCCTTACAAAGAGACTCATTTCAGACCTAAAGACACCATCAGATTAAAAGTGAGGAAGTGGAGAAACCATCTATCGTGCAAATGAATTGCAAAAGAAAGCTGGAGTAGCAATATATATATTGGACAAAAAAGACTTTAAAACCAAAACTCTAACAACAGACAAAGAAGGACACTATATAATAGTAAAGGGGGAAATCCAGAGAGAGTGGTACATCTGGATTGTGAGCAGGCACCTTTGTTTCATGCATGACCAAAGAGCAATTTAAACATGGGTTATGTTGAAAAGGGCAAGAAGATTTTTGTTCAGAAGTGTGCCCAGTGTCATACTATGGAAAATGGAGGCAATCACAAGCTGGGCCAAATATCCATGGTTTATCTGGGCAAGAGACAGGTCAAGCCCCTGGATTTTCTTACACGGATACCAACAAGAAGAAAGGCATCTCCTGGGGAGAGGAGACACTGATGGAGTATTTGGAGAATCCCAAGAAGTATATCCCAAGAACAAAAATGATTTTTGCCGGCATTAAGAAGGCAGGGGAAAGAGCAGACTTGATAGCTTTTCTTAAAAAAGCTACTAAGGAGTAATAGTTGGCCATTGCTTTATTTATTACAAAACAAAAATGTCTCATGACTTTTTTATATGTGTACCATATTTAAATTGATCTTGTACACCCGAATTCAGATCACTAATGGCTGATAGAATATTTCTTTTGGACAGTCCTGATTTAAATAAGATTGGCTCGTGGTTAAATGAATATGGGATTGACAGTGTTCAGCTTTTCACAGAGCTGGTAAATGCCATCTCTAAGCTTACAGGAGATTGGTTTTATAGATTTATATAATTGGTTATATTAATATATTTAAATACTGAGGGTGAAGGTTCACTCTATCAGAACAGCAAGGCTCAGCTGTGTTTCAAGTTGTGTTTGTTAGCCTATTAAAGGCAAGGGCTAAAGATAAGCTGACAATGTCTCCTTTCTCCTTTTAGTCTTAACTCTGCCAATTGAATTAAAATTCCTTGCATTTAAAATGTTGCCTTTTGCTTAATGAAAGGCATGTTGGGGTGGTTTATGCATGATACTAAATACAGAATATTAACACTTCTCAAAAAATATAAAGGGGAAAATCCAACAAGAAGATATGACAATTGTAAATACTTGTGCACCCAACATTGATAAAATGGTTAATAACAAACATAAAGGAGCTAATTAGTAACAACACAATAGTAGTTGGGGACTGTCACACCCACTCAATGGACAGATCATCTATACAGCAAATCAACAAAGAAACAATGGCTTCAAATGATACACTAGAACAGATGGATTTAACAGATGGTTTTACTAAAATAATAATAGAACAGATCAGTGAAACCAGGAGTGAATTCTTTGAAAAAAATCAATAACATTGATAAACTTCTAACCAGACTCCTCAAGAATAAAAGAGAAAGGACAAAAATAAATAAAATCACAAATGAGAGAGGGGAAATAATAACCAACACCACGGAAATACAAACAATTATCAGAGAATATCATGAAAACTATATGCCAACAAAGTCATAAACCTAGAAGGATCCCTAGAAGAAATGGATACATTCCTAGAAACATATAAACTACCAAAACTAAACCAGAAAGAAATAGGAAATTTGAACGGACCAAAAATCAGCAAAGAAATTGAATCAGTAATCAAAAAATTCCTAAGAAATAAAAGTCCATGACCAGATGGCATTACAGGTGAATTCTATAAAACATTTAAAGAAGGGTTAACACCGATTCTTCTCAAACTATTCCCAAGAAACAGAAAAGGAAGGAAAAGTTCCAAATTCATTCTGTGAGGCAAAATCCTACCAAAATCAGATAAAGGATCCTCAGTGGGGAAAAACAGAGAGCTTTCGCCTAATCAGGAACAAGAAAAGGATGTTCACTCTCACTACTGTTATTCAGTATACTATTGGAAGTCCTAGCCACAGCAATCAGACAATAAAAAGAAATAAAAGGCATCCAAATCAATAAGGAAGAAGTAAAACTTTCCCTATTTGCAGATGACATGATACTATACATAGTAAACTTAGAAGACTCCACCAAAAAACTACTAGAATTGATACACAAATTCAGGAAAGTTGCAAGATACAAATCAATGTACAGAAATCTATTGCATTTCTATACACCAATAATGCAGCAGAAAGAGAAATTAAAAAAAACAATCCCATTTACAGTTTCACCAAAAATAATAAGATACCTAGGAATAAATCTAACCAAAGATTAGATGTGGAAGACTTGTACTCTGAAAGCTATAAAACATTGATGAAGGGAATTGAAGATGACACAAAGAAATGAAAATGTAGTCCCTGCTCATGGATTAGAAAAATAATTATTATTAAATTTTTTTTGCTACCTAAAGCAATCTATACATTTAATGTAATCCCTGTCAAAATACCAACAGCATTTTTCACAGAACTAGAGCAAACAATTCTAAAATCTGTATGGAACCACAAAATATACTAAATAGCCAAAACAATCTTGAAAAAGAAAAGCAAAGCTAGAAGCGTCACAATTCCAGACTTCAAGGTATGTTACAAAGCTGTAGTGATCAAAACAAAGCAGGAAGGAATATCCAATGGGAAAAAGACAGTCTCTTCAACAAATGGTACTGGGAAAATGGGACATCAACATGCGAAAGAAATAAACTGGACCACTTTCTTACACCACACACAAAAATAAACTCAAAATGGATTAAGGACCTAATTGTGAGACTTGAAACCATAAAAATCCTAGAAAAGAACACAGGCAGTAACCTCTTTGATATCAGCTATAGAAACTTTTTTCTAGATATGTCTCCTGAGGCAACAGAAACAAAAGCAAAAATAAACTATTGGGACTACATAAAAATAAACAGCTTCTGCATAGCGAAGGAAACAATCAACACCAAAAGGCAACCTACAGAATGGGAGAAGAATATTTGCAAATGACATAGCTGATAAAGGCTTAGTATCCAAAATATATGAAGGACTTATACAACTTAACACTCAAAAAACAATTAATCCATTTAAAAACTGGGAAGAAGACTTGGACAGCCATTTCTTCAAAGAAGACATCCAGATGGCCAACAGACACAAGAAACGATGTTCATCATCATCGCTTACCATCAGGGAAATGCAAATCAAAACCACAATGGTCTATCACCTCACACCTATCAGAATGGCTAAAATCAACAACACAAGAAACAACAAAGGTTGGTGAGGATGTGGAGAAAAAAAGAACCCTCACGCACTGTTGGTGGGAATGCCAACTGGTGCAGCCACTGTGAAAAACAGAATGGAGGTTCCTCAAAAAGTTAAAAATAGTATTACCATTACATTGAGTTATTCTATTACTGGGTATTTACCCAAAAAATACAAAACACTAATTCAAAAAATTATATGCACCCCTATATTTATAGCAGCATTATTTATAATAGCCAACATACGGAAGCAGCCCAAGTGTTCACTGATAAATAGATTAAAAAGATGTGGCATAGATATACAATAAAATATTATTCAGCCACAAAAAATGAAATCTTGCCATTTTCAAGGACATAGATGGATCTACTGAGTATAATGCTAAACTACCTAAGTCATAGAGAAAGACAAATACTGTAGGATTTAACTCATACGTGGAAATTAAGAAGCAAAACTAAGGAGCAAAGGGAAAAGAGAGAGAGAGATCGAGAGAGTGAGAGAGTGAGAGAAATTAAAAAAACAGACTCTTAACTACAGAGGACAAACTGATGGTTAACAGGGGGAGCTGGTGGGGGATGGGGGGAGATAGGTGATGGGGATTAAGGAGTGTGCTTGTGGTGATGAGCCCTGGGTGTTGTACGGAGGTGTTGAATCGCTATGGTGTGCACCTGAAAGTAATATAACACTGTATGTTAACTAACTGAGATTAAAATAAAAACTTAAAAAAAAGAAAAATGAAAAATTTTAATAATGCTGTTTCCCCCAAAACTGATTTTATATGCAATTAAAATCGTTTCAAAAGCTGCCCTTTGGTTAATGTTTGCCTGGTATGTCATTGTCCATTCTTTAACTTTCAGTGCTTTTGTTCTCATGTTTTAGGTATATATCTTGTGTCTCGCATAAAGCTGGACGTTCTTCTTTTAATCCAGTCTTAGAATCTTTGTCTTTTAAACTTTTGTTAGCACATTTACATTTTGTTTTGTCACTGTTGTATATGGTTTTATTCTATTATTGTGTGTGTGTGTGTGTGTGTGTGTGTATGTACACGTATACACTTCTTATTTGTCCTACTTGCCTCTACTCTACCCTCTTCTTTTTCTTTTTTAAAACTAATTTGACATCTGTATTTTACTTCAATCCCCTGGATGATTTTCCTAGGCAATTCAAACGTGTTTTCAGTCTAAAGGATTTGATGCCGAAAAGCTCTGGTCTGAGCAGATCACTGGGCCAGACACTGCTTCCCATGACGTTACATGGGGTGGCTTCCAAGGAGGCCCCCAGACCAAGGCTCCAATGATGGCCACGGAGATGCTGAAATTGGCCGGGACCAATGACCTTTGAGGGTGTGGTTGTGTGCCTGTCCTGGGAGAAGAGAGGCTCTTGGACAAGGGCCCTGGGGCATCTATGGTGTGTGCCCTGCATAATTTTGCTTGTTCCCACTGGGGCTTGACGTCTCCAACCCCACATGGTCCCACAACAGAGGTGTGGGGAGGAGGCCTGGGTGCTGGCCAGCAAGGACTTGACTTGGTCTAGCCATATGAGAGCCAGCCTTGAACCTTCAAATTCAAGGTGTTTAGAAAGGCCTTCCAAGGTAAGCAGCTCTTAATTACCACCTGACAATTCACAGGAACACAACCCCACACAATCAGGAGTGTGAGGTGTCCTCAGAAACCACGCAGCAAGGAAAAGTCTTCCATGTGCAACACCAGTGAGGAAGCCTTCATTCCAAATGCCCTCCTTGTTTGGCACCGAAAGTTTTAAGCACAGAAAGGTGTCTGACTGCAATGAGTCTAAGAGATCCAAAGCTCCCACCTCTTACCCGAAGTCCTCATTGTAGAAAGACCTCAGAGTGGGAAAGCCTTCTTCTGCAGCTTCTGTGACACCGGTGACCAGAAGGTGACATGCTGGTAGGGATTTATGAGTGCAGTCAATGTGGCATGCTTCCAGCAGAAGAGATACACTTGGTAGTTCACACCGGAGAAGGTCTCTGACCATGGGAATGTGGGAACCCCTCAGCATACCTGTGTCCTTGCTCTGGAGAAATGTGTTCACACCTGGGTGGAACCTTGGGCGAACAGCCTTTGCAAGAAAGCCTTCAGTCATAATTCAACTCTAGGCACCAGAGTCGCAGTGGGGAGGGACTATGAGAGCCATCTGCATGCAAGCCTGCAGGGGCTGTGTTACATTCCCTGTCCTCCCTGGGCAGAGCTCTTTGACGCCCAGAGCCCACAACAGAAGCCTCCTCTCCATCCTGGCTCTGCTGGGATGCACATCCGCCACCCACATTGTCAAAGAAGGTGGCCCCTGTGTCTCCCCTGCCTGTTACTAGGTTAGGCACGGAACTCACAGGGTGGCCAAGGGGACCTGAGAGGCACTGTTGGCAGTTTTTGAGCAATGCTCCCTCGCTTCATGCATTTTTTTTAAGTGGGGTTCATGCCCAGCCACAATGTGTGTATTATACACACATTGCATTTGTATGCATGTATGTATATCTCATTATATTTAAGAATTCTGCTCCGTAAATATATACACTCTAACTTCATCCCAGTAGTAAACTTACAAGAGTGTATTATGCCTCAATACCTGCGAGTGACACACAAGTCATTATTTTTCTTCAGGATTTGCATTAATAAAAATCTGTTCATGGTCCTCAGCCCTGTTTGATGGAGAGTGATTGCTTGGGCTGCTCACTGCTACCTCAGTACTTTGCAATCACCCTGCAAATCGGAGAGAGAAGACGCGCCTAATAGCTGTAGCTCCAACATCATACCTGTTGCCACTGACAGACTTTATTCCTTAGAGGAGATACCAACCGCCAGCTGTCTGTGACAGTTTGTGAACTAACATTGACATTTGTGTTGGTACCGTAATGGTATTTACAGCTCAGGAGATAATATAAAATCAGATTATGATAGATCCAGGAATTTTTGAGGCAAAAAGTAAAACAATACACAAATTACCAACTTGATTGGGATATAAAATTATTTAGAAAATCACTTCAGGACTCAGAGTCTCTTTCAAGAAATACCTCTTCTATGCGAAACATCAAGATATGCCCCAGGTTTGCAAAGAGAAAAGGGACTGCAGAGAACAGAAGATGGTAATTCAGTTGTATAGCTGTTCATCCATACTAGATTTTCTAGTAGCCCGCTGTGTCAGAAAAGGAAAGGTAGAGATGAAGAAAGAAAGCCATTTTGAATGATGTGGGAATATAAATACAAAATATCACAGGATCGGCGCAAAGATTAACCATATATCTTTGTTATTTTCTTTTTCTAGGCTCTGAAGTGGCTCTTCTTCATATTCCATGAATATCACTTTTTAAGAAGTTTAAATTGACATATTTCAACATAGTCACCTAAAGTGGTTAAGCCTCTGGGAAAATGACACTGGAAAGCAATGAAAAAGGTAGAATTTTGGGTGACTATTATAAAAGCTTTGAATCAGAGAACACTTTTGCTGGATACTATCATATGGAAGAAAAGTCAGCATTCTTGTCTCTATTCTCATTTCCTACTAAACCCTGAAGATGTCATAATGAAAAAAAAAAAAAAAAAAGAAATGGACTTGACTGGGTACTTACGGCTGTAGTCCCAGGACAGCTTGCAGTTTGACATTCACCAGTCATCCGGTTTGGGATTAAGACATCGTCCCAGCAAGATGGACCCTTTGAGAAAAACAAACATGTACTTGGTGCATGAACTGTAACACAAAGGTACTCCCTAGTATGTTTTCTAAAATCTATTTCTACTATAAAATGATAATGAATAGTAATATGCCGTCCAATGATTTTTGAAATGTAATCCACAGAACCTGGCAGTTCTCAAGATCCTTTTGGGGGAATCTGGTGGATCAAAACTATTTTCTTAAATACACTAAGATGATGTTTAGCATATTGATCCAAACATGTGGTACATTCACACGTAATCGTCTCCCCACTGTGGTTAATTCAATGGTTTGAAAACTTAACTACTTTTCTTAAGTTCACTGCAATGTCAAATGATGACTTTTACATGAAAACATCTACGCAATTACATTCAAAAGGATTCTTCGGGGGCAGTCGTGGACCACGTGGCGGCATACCGGGAAGGGCCACCTGTCACAGCCGGCAGGCTGAGTGGACACATTTCCCCCACTCTCTCCTGAGGCACCACGAAAACTACATTTAAAAACTAGCTTGGTGTAAACCCATAATACCAAGGAGAACAGAAGACAGAGTATTGATTGAGAAGAAATTTCCATGCGTTTCTGGAAATCTGCAACAGGCTGCAGCAGAGGAGGGGCCTCTGTGCCCTGTGGGACCACAGCAAGTCTGAAGGCTCAAGAAGAAGGCATGGGCCACAACAGAGTGATGCCTGGAGCAGCCAACAGTGGGAAAGTGAGAATTTTCATAAATGGAAGATCCTAAAATCTTCTAGAGAGAAAGGTCAGATCCCCTAACTAGAAACAAAAATCAAAATAGAAATTTTAAGTAGCACAAATACCTTTAAAGATCAGAGGAAAGAGTTTTCAACCTAAAATTCTCTACCTAACTGAATTGTCAAGTAAGTGGGAGAATGGTGAGGAGTGATTTGGGGACACGCAGATTTGCCGAATTTACACGTGTGCTAGAAGGTCTAAGAGTTCAGGGGAATGTCAGACAGCTTGAGGGAAGGCAGGGAGAGGCCCAGCCTTGGCCTCATCCAACGTACGGCTCTGGGCAAGAGCCTCGGGACAGATGGGTGGTGTCTCTGTAGACACGGCAGAGAAGGAGGAGGACAGAAGGGTGGTGTCACCAGCTGTGGTGATGACAGTGCTTCCGGCAGGCGTGTTATAGGGCCTGTGCCCGGCCAGGCGGAGAAAGGTTAAGGTCAAGGGATGGCCGCCATGGTGATTTTACTCCCAAAGACATTGGGACCCACCAGAGGTTTATGTGAGCAGTGAAACTGGTCACCACCAGTCAGCACCAGGACCACCTTGCCCCACGAGCCAGACCAAGAAGCCTCCTGGCCATGATGCCCCACAAACCAGTGCAAACTCAGAAAGCACGCGAGGATCTCAGCCATTCCTGCGTCTCCAGGAGCGCTCGCTTCCCCTCCCCCTGCACCAGCACACGTACGCACACACAGGTGCACCAAGCACACACACGCACGTGCACACACATCAGACGCTCTAACACATGGGTACCACACACCCGCACCCACTCACGTGTACACACACACACAACACCACAGACCACGCACAGGCACACCATACACACACAGACCCACGCACTTACACGTGCACCCACATAATTTAGAGAAAAACAGGGGAGGGCAGAGGGAATCTGGGACGTTGAGCATCTACCTTAAAGATACTAAGCCAAACTTCAACAGAGGCCATTTGAGCCAAACCTCAAAAGGAGCTACGATCTGGATTCATAGGTCATTACACCAAAAGCCACTGCTTCAACCGCAAGGTTGTAAGCAACTGCAGAAAAGCCGGAGGCTTGCCGTCCTTAGGGAGGCTGCTTCCACGGTGGCCCTGGGATGCCACTTGGGAATTTGTACTTGGGGAGTGTTCCCATTCGCTTAGTTACACAGAGGGTTTGCAGCATGAAAACTGTCTGTAGGAACAACCTGGTTTGTGCTGAACCCCTTATCCCCTGGGAGTCTGGAATTGTGCTAGGGAGGGGTATACAGTGACCAGCCTCCAGTAAAGCCTGGGTGCTGGGTAAACGAGCACGTCCTGTGCGGCTCTGCTGGGAAAGGGCTCTTGGAAACTTGCCTGTGGTTTCCTCCAGACTTCACACCACATGTCTTTTCCATCTGCTACTTTGCATCCTGTTGGCAGGATGAACCTTACTCGTGTGTAGGACGATACACCGAGTCCTGTAAGCCCTTCCAGCGATCCACCGAACCTAGACAGGCAAAGCCATCTTAGGGACCCACGACACAATGACATTGATTAATCAAGAACATACACCTCCATGGAAGGGTCAGGGTTCATGATGAAGATCACATCCGTTATGGGGAATAAGCAATTTCATTTCCCCTGCACCTCTAAGTGTAATGCATGCATTTAAAATCCATTGTAGTCATGGTGATGTAAACATTCCCTTGACTTTCAACCTTACAATCATACTACTGAGATTGGGCAGATGATTGAAATCATGGTTATGTAACCAAACATACATGCCATGCAGCTTGGGCAATGTAAAAGTAAAGGCATAAAGGTACGAATTGGATGGCAAAGGTGGAGCTGAGAGAGAAGGCGAAGGAGGGGATTAATATCCTCACCCTACAAGATGTTGCTTTTTTATCATGAGGCCATCTGTATGTTTGATTTCTAAACATAGCCATATATTCATTTGATCAAAATGACACACGTATCAGAGTAAAAGAAGGATAAAGAACTGACACCAAGAACTGGATCACATTTATCAGCCTTGCTTTTCCAACTTCACATGAGAAATTCAGCGCAGACCAGCATGGCTGGAATACAGTCTCCCACGTCGTATTTCAATCCTTGGCCGAGGACCCATCTTGGAGGTTATGTTTGTTTGTTAATCTGTTTCTCTGTAGGATACTCCATGGATACTGGGAATCAGGTTTTTCTCATTTTTTTCTAATGCTTATTTATTTATTTTGAGAGATAGAGTGCAAACGGGAGAGGGGCAGACAGAGAGGGAGAGAGAGAATTCTAATAGGACTCTGCACTGTCAGATGCAGGGCCCAATTCCACAAACTGTGAGATCATGACCTGATCTAAGATCAAGAGTCGGATGCTTAACCAACTGAGTCACTCAGGTGGTTTCTTTCAATTTTAGAGGACTAGGAAAACTTTAGAGAGTCAAATCTGTGGCCCGGCTCTGGAAACTTTACATAACTTATAATAAATATTAGGTTTACTAATTTTACCTTTGCTTTCATATTATTTTTCTCAATTGATTTTCCTTGACCTCTTTCCTCATCTTATTTGGTTTTTCTTGTTTTTAGCCTCAACATATTGTTGCAGACTTGTCAAATCCTTTTGAAGTGAGGCAGGGTATAATGAAATAATTGTGAAGGTCTCATGGCTTTCCCCTTTTAACTCTCCAACATTCCTGACCACTTCTAACAAAAACAGTGTCTTGTGTCTCTTCCATCCGGGACAGTAGCCACCCATCCTTAGAACATGGCAGTCTCTGGCGGGACAGCCACGGGAAGCACTGATCACACGCTGTGGCTGGTGGAGACCGACAATGAACTCAGGCATACTTGAGGCTTGGAAAAGTTGCAAAGGAAATCCATTTCATCGTGGATAACCATTAACTAAACATGGAGACATTGCTTCCTTGCTCTATCAATAGCCTTTCGAGGCTCCTTCCTGGTTCAGGAAGCGCTGACCTACTTAAAGCACATGCAATGGTAAGAGATAAAGCTAACATGGGCACAGTCTGGGGACAGAGGAGTAACATAGGGGTTAGGGCCCATTTGCATTCATTTCACTGCCCAGAGTAGGATTCCCTGCCACAAAGTCTAGGATGAAATGAAACTGTGCATCACACAGATATTTATTTTTCATGCCTTAATATTTCAAAGTCCAAGAAGCAATGAAAACATTTATGTAACAATTCCTATAATTACCTTATAAGATACTACTTTATCTGATAAGTCCTCGTTTTGTACGAGGAGATTATAGAAAGCCCATTCACAATATTCTTCTTGATCTCAAACCATAACCAGATAACATAAGTAATAAAGCCAATAGAATTCCAATGACTATGGGAATTCAGCATAATGAAATCAATGTGTTAGCTGAGCCACACTCCTCACAGCATCGGTATTGAACGCTATTGCTGTACCCACCCCGAAAATAGAAACAAGTGTGCCAGTGAATTTATGCCATTACAAAGCAGATTCAATGTTGCCGCTTTCGAGTCTTAGGAAATATAAAATGTTAATTGGTTCATCCTTGCATACTGTGTTTTAACAGATGCATGGTTAAAGCATTTATTATTAATGGTTTTTATACAGGGGTAAAAAGGTCTCCAGGCTACAAGATTTAAAAGGGACTGCATATCACACAGCACCCATGTCAGGGAGAGAATTCCCCCCAAAATGTATTTAATCTCTCCAATGTAAAGAATGGGAGAAAGATATCTGAAAAAAATGTCAGAACAGTGGTGAAATACATGTCTTAATAAAGGATCATTTGGCTGCTTTTTATAAAACTTCCTCCTTTTTTTAGCTCAATATTGATTACACAATCAAGACAATACATAAATTATCTGAGCATCTATAGCAAGGGGGAACAATCTGTGGTCTGCTGACTGACTCCAGCCTAGGGTTTGTTTTTACACAGAAAAAACAATGGTTTTGGATTTTTAAATGGCTAAAAAGCACAAAAAGAAGAGTGTTTCATGGCACATGAAGAGTAAGTGATATTCAGGATTCCGTGTCTGCACGTGAACTTGATTGGAGCATGGCCATGGTCGCTCATGTGCCTGTTGTCTATGTACTGCAAGGGCAGAACTGAGTTGTTTCAACACAGAGGAAGTGGCTTGCAAAACCTAAAATCCCTACTATTCTGGTCCTTTATGGAGAACGCTTGCCAATCGTTGACCTAGGGTAAATACAGTTTTCCAAGTTCATACTGAAAAGCACTTAAAAAAAAAAACAAAACAAAACATTGCAACAGCATTTTGACCACCATAGAATCTCACTAGTTTGTAGCAGCAGCTGCATCCCGGGTCTCAAGTGAGAAATTATTTCAATTCAAACCTTGGGAGCCACTGGCCTGTGGAATCCACGGGTGTTGTTACGATGCAGGGACTCACGTTGTTGGAATTGGTGAACGAGTGGACAACCGCAACCAGAGATGACGTTTTGGGGATTTCCCCTGATAATGTCACCACCAACAGAAAACCATAAAGTGGAATAGTATTTAAACACATCTGTATGGTGCATGTGAATCAGAAATTCAGAAAAAAAAAAGGACTCAATGGCATGAAAAGCAAGTGTTTACATCTGTAAATTATGAGCCTGAAAATTTACTTTTGAAAATTGTAGGACTAATCTACACGTCATTTTTGCTACGTCTCGCGTGTCTAATCAAGTGGAAAATTGAAGTACTTCATTGGCTAATTCTTATCCAAATATCACTCTGACCCAGATCCAGATGAGCTGTTAAAGCAAAAGAGGTTGTTTTCCACCCCCCTGAATTATCTAAATAAATTCTATAGTCTGCTTTACATAGGTGGGCATATACACTGCTGTCTAAAAATGTTGCAAATCCGGGGGTGCTTGGGTGGCTCAGTCGGGTAAGCATATGACTTCGGTTCAGGTCATGATCTCACGGTTTGTGGGTTCAAGCCCCACATCAGGCCCGCTGCTGTCAGCCTGTCAGTGCAGAGCCTGGGGCCTGCTTCAGATTCTGTGTCTTCCTCTCTCTCTGCCCCTTCCCTACTTGCGCTCTGTCTCTCTCTCTCTCTCAAAAATACATAGATGTTAAAAAAAATTTTTTTTTAAATTGCAAATCCTGTTTTACCAAAATGTTACTACAAAGTCTTGGTGTTTCCAGTTTTTAAAAAGGATTATTTAATCTACTCCTGAAATCATTGTTCCACTATATGCTAACTAATTTGGATATAAATTAAAAAAAAATAAAAAATAATATAAAATAAAGGATTATTTTAACAGTACTTTTACTTAAACTGTACTTTTACTGATTATTTCAAGTTATCAAATGTGTTGCATTTAGTATATCCTCTTGATTGGGGCCACACACATTTAAGTCATATAATTAAACTTAAGGAGTTAAAATAATTTTGAGAATTATACTTGTAATATAATACTAGGACAGCAAAACTGTCCTTAAAACTGCTACACTCAGGGGCGCCTGGGTGGCTTAGTTGGTTAAATGTTCTACTTCAGCTCAGGTCATGCTCTTGCGGTTCATGGGTTTGAGCTATGCTGGCAGCTCAGAGCCTGGAGCCTGCTTCAGTCTCTCTCTCTCTCTCTCTCTCTCTCTCTGTCTCTGTGTGTGTGTCTCTCTCTCTCTCTGCCACACTCTCTCTCCCCAAAATAAATAAACATTAAAAAAAAAACCCTCCTACACTCAGTCTCCTTCCTTTCTTTTCCTCTGCACCTGCAACAAAAAATGATACAGGGAAGGAGGAGCTTCAGAGTTCACAGACCTGTTGAATTCTAATTCCACCAATTGTTATCTATGGGCCCCACCTTTCTAAACCTCTTCTGAAAAGCAAGGGGTCAAAGGCCTCCTTCATTGCGCTTTCATGAATACTAAATGAAATAGCAACTTTAATATTTGCCAGGCCCTGGGGTGCTGGGTGGCTCAGTTGATTAAGCGTCTAAGCAACTGACTTTTGGTTTCAGCTCAGGTCACGATCTCACGGTTCGTGAGTTCGAGCCCCGCGTCTGGCTCTGGGCTGACAGTGTGGAGCTTGCTTGGGATTCGCTGTCTCTGTCTCTTTCTGCCCCTCCCCTGCCTGCTCTCTCTCTCTCTCTCTCTCTCAAAATAAATACACATTTAAAAAAGTTTTGCCCAGTCCTGGACACATGCTGACTTACTGAAAAATGACAACTGTTACAAGTAATATTTCTTATTTCTCAAAATAGAAGTCCCTGAGTAGGGTTATTTTTAATTTAGTAGACAGATAAGCAGTAATTGGTCAGTTCTAAGGCATCTGACTCAGCCCAGTGCGTTTTTCATTTTTTAATTTTTCTCAATTTCCCTGTTACTCAGCCATTCCCCAGGGATTATGTCACTTTCGAGAACATGTGGCTTGTAACTCTTTTAAAGCATATATTTCTACTCATGTGGCAAACATGGTTCTCCATCTTCCTCCACTGGATTTAAGGACCCTATGCTTCTCAAAAGGCTAACCACAGTGCTGTGACTAGAGCCGAGGCCCAATAACGCAGTCATTAAATAGTGAACAGGGAAAATAATAAAGAAAAAAAATCCTTTGAACCAAAATATTCATCTACTCAACAAATATTTATCGAACATATCTTTTTTTAAAAATTTTTTTTAACGTTTATTTATTCTTGAGACAGAGAGAGACAGAGCATGAACAGGGGAGGGGCAGAGAGAGAGGGAGACACAGAATCTGAAGCAGGCTCCAAGCTCTGAGCAGTCAGCACAGAGCCCCACGCGGGGCTCGAACTCACGGACCGTGAGATCGTGACCTGAGCTGAAGTCAGAGACTTAACCGACCCAGCCACCCAGGCGCCCCAGAACATATCTTAAAACCTGATAATATCGTCATGGAAAAGAAAGAAGGATCCTTTATCCTGTAGATTGTGTGGAGTTGCTACAAAAGCCAATGTTACAAATGAACTGAGCAACCTGTTTTTCAAACAGATTACATTTTTACAAACACCCATAGCAAATGTTGGTGATATGTAAAACAACAGGAACACACATACCCTACTGGTACAAATATAAAATGGCACAGCCCCTTTGGAAACCTTCAGGCATTTTTGATAAAGTTAGACGTAACTGAAAATGATTTGAGTATTTCATTTTTACGTAATTACCCAATAAAGATGAAAACATGAGTCCACATAAAGAACTGTATACAAATGCTCGTAATAATTTTATTCATAATAACCACCAACTGTAGACCACCGAAACATGTGTCAAAATATGAATGGATAAACAAAATGTGGCATATTCATCCAATGGAATATTATTCAGCAATAAGTATCATGTTACTTATAAATGTAACATGGATGATTCTCAAAATGATGCGAGTAAAGGAAGCAAAATATGCAACAGAATATGCTACATGTTCCACTTACGTAAAATGCAAATAAATCTACAGCAGTAAACAAATCAGTGGTAGCTTTGGGTGGGACAGAGCATGGAAAGCACTACATAAGAGCATGAGGAATCTTTGGAGGAGTTTTATGGACTGAATTGTGTCCTCTCAAAATTTACATGTCAAAGTCCTAACTCCCCTACAGAATGTGGCTGTATTTGGAAATATGGATTTTAAAGAGGCAATAAGTTAAAATGAGGTCATTAGAGTGGGTCCTAGTCCAATATGACTGTTGTTTTTATAAGAAGAGGAGATTAGGACATGGGCACTCACAGATAAAAGGCCATGTGAACACACAGAGAAGACAACCCATCCACAAACCAACTAGAGATGCCTCCGAGGAAACCAACCTCAACAACACCTTGATCTTGGACTTCCAGCCTCCAGAATTGTGAGTAAATAAATTTCTGCTGTTTAAATCACCCAGTCAGTGGTACTTTGTTATGGTAGCCCCAGCAAACTAACGTAAAGGTTAACGGAAATGCTTTCTATCTTAATTGTAGTGGTGGTTTTATGGGTTTACACATGTGTCAGGACTCCTCAGATTGTACCCTTTAAATAGAGGCAGTATATTTTACACAAATTATTTCTCAGTAAAGTGAAAAGAAAAGGGGGAAAATAACAGAGGTGTGCCAAGGGAATTCAATGAGGGAAGGAGAAGAAGAATCTTTGTATCAAATGGTACTTGAACAACTGAGTATCAATATCTAAATCCTTTCCTCACTCCATACATCTTCTAGAAGAAAACAAACAAGGACATCTTTACAACCTTGGAACAGACAGAACTTTCTTATATGGACACAGAAGGCTCTAACCATAAATGAAGACGTTTATAAATTGAACTTCAAAGAACATTAAAAACTTCTGCTCATCGAAAGACACTATTAAACATGAATATACATGCCACAGACTGGAAAGAATATTTGCAATACATATATCTGTCAAATAATTCATTTCCAGAATAAAGAACTTTTAAAAGTTAATGCTATAGAGACAAATAGCCTAGTTCAAAAATAAACAGAAGACTTGAACAGACTATTCACAAAATAAGACATGCAAATGGTCATATAAAAGATGATAAATACCATTAATAACAAGGAAAATACAAATTAAGACAACAAGATACAATTTCATTTGATTTAACTTTTTAGCCACTAAAAAGTGCCTAAAAAGGCTGAAAATACTGAATGTTGGTAAAAAGATTAATCTATAGTGATAGAAATCAGGAGATGATTGTCTTTGGGATAAAGGAGTTATTGACTGGAAAGAGGCATGAGGGAAATTTCTGGAAATGTTCTATTTGATTGGGATGATCTGTCAAAACTCACAGAACTAAACCCTTAAAATCTGTACATTTTATGGAATGTAACTTATTCCATGAGTTAAAACAATGAATCAACAAATATTTTTGAAGCCTTAATTCTCAGTAGCTCTGCAACCTTGGGGAGGTTCCTTAACCTCTCAGGGATCAGCTAGCCCAGGCCAAATTGGGTGATAATAGAATTTGCCTTATAAGAGTGTTGCAAGGATTGGATATAAAATAGTTAGGCTTGGGGCACCTGGGTGGCTCAGTCAGTTAAGTGTCCAACTCTTGATTTCATCTCAGATCATGATCTCATGGTCGTGAGATAGAGCCTTGCGTGTGGCTCCATGCTGGGCTTGAGTCTGCTTAAGATTCCCTCTCTCTTTCTCTCTTTGCCCCTCCCCACCATCTAAATAAATAAATAAATAAATAAATAAATAAATAAATAAATGTTAGGCTAGTGTCAGGCACATATTAGGTACTCAATTAATGTTAACCATTTCCAATTTACCATTCAGCAGCAGCCAGACTTGATAAAGGGACAAGGCAATTAGGAGTGACAGCCAATATGATTTGTTAATATTAAATTGTGTAATGAAATGATTTTCCCTTAAAAATACATCTTTAGTGATTTTCCCTTGTAGCCTTTGGAGATAATAGACTATAACTTTTCATAGGCTCTGTCCACTGTCAATCAAAACAAAAGACTAACCAGCTTTATGGCTTTGAACTGGTTATTTCCATTCACCATCAGGCTGCAGAATTCCTGAAGTCATGGACTGTTTCAACTTATATCTACATGCTTTGCTATGCATAGGAAAACATAGTGAATACTCAAAAATACCTTAAGTGAACCAGGCTTCAATTTTCTCATCTGTAAAGCTATGAAACTGAAAAATGTGTGTTTTCTAAAGCTGTTTTATGTTTTCTTTTTTAAATAGAATACATTCCTTAAATGAAATGGTTTGTAGAACACAAATGTATAAAACAAATAGTAGGCCCACTGTGGTTGAAGATGGATGGGTCCTCAAAATGCTTGCCAGCTGCCTCTTCCCTCTTTGTCCTGTGTGACGTCCTTAAAGTACCTCCCCACATAGGACAATTTAAGATCCCAAGAGTCTCTTACAATAAATCATGGGTATGCTCCAGGAAGAGTTTGCGGTAGGTAAAGAATCTGACAGAAGATGGTTGAATGAAATCCTTCAAAGACTATCACATTCTTTTCTTTGACGGGATACGTATTCATTATGACTAAGATATATGCTTATTAGAAGATATATATTACACTCTTAAAACTGTTTATTGAATCACTGATGCAGATGTTATCCCAGTGAGAACAAATATCTTTCTTCACGTTACAACACGTGCTGTGAGTTGTCTCTCAGTATCTCCTCTCCTTTAGGAACATAGATTTCCTGATTTATATCTGAGAAGGTGGCACCTGGAAAAATGACTGTATTCCCAGCCTCCCTGGCAAGTGTGGCCCTGTGACTAACTATATCCCCCCTTGTTAGCCAAGGGGATATAGCAGAAATTTCCTGTGCAACTTCCAGTCGCCTTTTGTCCTCATCCATTCCTCTACTGTTCTGTTCGTAAGATGCACATTGTACCATGAACCACAAATTCAAAGCTATACACAGCAGAGCCACAATTCAGAAAGAGTCTGGGTTCCTGACCCCGGAGAGTGTCATAACAGTCCTGAATTCCTTACTTGAACTTTTACATGAAAAAAAAATTTTTTCATTTTATATCACTCTTATTTTGAATTTTCAGGAACACTGTCAAACCCAGTAGTTATTGTTACAACTACTAAATTAAATTTGTTGTAATAGCAAAGTCAATGGAGTACACAAAGCAGTAATAATTTTCGAGTGTTATCTAAAAAATCAAGAAGTTCTTTGTTTCTCATACATGGGGGTGCTGAGATATAGGGAGACAAAAAAGTCTAAACTCTCATTATATAATTCATCTAAACTCTCATTTTTAATTCATTAAGGAATGACCTTATTTATAAGTTTACAAGTTTTTAAAATATCAGAATTTGACCTCAAAAACCCAAATGTTTTAGAAAGCATTAATCATTTTGATGAAAATATTCATAAAATGTGTTATATATTCCATGCCTACTTTAGTAGATTACATTTAACATGTATGTGGTGACTTAGCTTTCTAAAAAAAAGCTACCATATCATGAATATATGCTATTAGCCAGAGGCTCTGGTTGGTACCACACAGACTTCATCTGCAAGTTATATAAAACAAAGAAGGGTAGGCATTCCTTTACCCATTTTTAGATGGAAAAAACTAAGGCTTAGAGATGCTAACAGGCATGTTCCAGGATACATGTTTGCTAAGTAGTAAAGTCACTTTATAAGAAAAGCATTCATTTCTTTCTTTACTTTTGGTCACAATTAAAAAAATATATGTCAAATTAATATGCATTTCTTTTTTTTTTCAACGTTTATTTATTTTTGGGACAGAGAGAGACAGAGCATGAACGGGGGAGGGGCAGAGAGAGAGGAGACACAGAATCGGAAACAGGCTCCAGGCTCTGAGCCATCAGTCCAGAGCCTGATGCGGGGCTCGAACTCACGGACCGCGAGATCGTGACTTGGCTGAAGTCGGACGCTTAACCGACTGCGCCACCCAGGTGCCCCAAATTAATAAGCATTTCTTATGGTATTGTTTTACTCTGAATACATAGTGATGTCTTTGCTAACTGCTTCAAAATGTTGTGGCCCTACTCGGAAGGTAAAAAGTATTTGTGTTTTTAGATAACTCATTTGCCTTCCTTCCTCCTCCCTCTTCCCACCTACCTCCTTATCCCCACCCCCTCCTTGTCCTCCTCCTCCTCCACCTCTTCCTCCTTCATAGATGCACCATCAGAAGACTCATCTTTAATGAGCGGTATGTTTAACATTTACTTCTACTATCTTGGTGGGGAGGAAATTTGTAACTAAATCTAATACTTATAAAAGCAAATACCAAAAGAAAGAACACATACAAACACACACACACACACACACACACACACACACACACACAAGGCAAACACAAAGTTAAGATTCTGCCATGAAAAAGTGTGTGGACTTTTTGTAATTCATATATGTATATTACATATACTTATTTTGGAATTTGCATATATACTATACATGTATTACATATATACATGTATATGCATACATGTATTACATATACATATACATATACATATACATATACATATACATATACATATACATATACATACTGAGGCCCTTTTGCTTATATTCTGTTTCTCTGGAAGTTATTTAAGAATTATGTTTTTTTTCCTTTAAAGTCTTTATTGTTAACAGGCTTTTTGACATACATTGTCTTATTTGTTATCTCAGAAAGCATAGGAGAGATTGTACCTCGTATTAGTTTTCTACGGCTGTGTAACAAATTACCACAGATTCAGTGGCTTAAAACAACATGTGTCTATGATGTCACAACTTTTGTGGGCCATCACCTCATGCTGGCTCCACTGGGCCCTCTGCTCAGGGCCCCACAAGGCTGTCTGCAAGGTGTCGGCACAGCTGCTCTCTCATCTGGAGGCTTGACTGGAGAAGCATTAGTTGTCACGCTCTCGTGGGATGTTTTCAGAATTAATTTCCTTGTGGCTGTAATTGTAAGGCTGCCAGCTTTCATCTGTCTGCTGACTGGAGGCTTCCTATGGTTCTTGCCATGTGAGCTTCCTCAACCTGGCTGCTTACTCCATCAAGCCAACAGGACCATATTTGGTCTCGTCTCTGAAGACGTGGTCTACCATTATGTGGTTAAGGGGAATCTTGTGTAAATGGTCAAGGGAGCAGCAGACATATTGTCGTCACCTTTGCCGTTTGCTCTTGGTTGGAAGGCAATCACCAGAACCACTCGCATTCAAGAGGAAGGGATTTCACAAAAGCATGGATGCCATAAGCTAGATGATCACTGGGGGTCACCTTCAGGTCTGTCACTGCCACATTTATTTTGCAGATAAGAAAGACTTTTCACAAAGTTAAAGTTTGAGAAATGATAATTCAATATGTGACTCTAATAGCCAAGTTCTCAGGCTATTTCTTTTTTTTTTTTAACATAAACACAATTTTCAATTGAAATATGTGAATATTTGAACACTTCCCTGCAGTCATTCTTTTAAACTTTTAAGTAGAGAATGTAATATTACAGCCGAGGGAGGTATCACAAAATAAATACTGAATGTGACCAGAGAGTGATTTTCTATTTATTTTGCCAAGTTAAATTGGAAGAGATTAGTACACAAAAAACAAACAAATATATTTGTGCTTGATTTAGTGCATCTACTCTTTTTTTTAAGTTTTTATTTATTTTTGAGAGAGAGAGAGAAGGGGAGAGAGAGAGAGAGAGAAAGAGCACGCACAAGTCGGGGAGGGGCAGAAGGAGAATGGGAGGCAGGCTCCAGGCTCTGAATTGTCAGCGCAGAGCCCAATGCGGGGCTCAAACTAGGAACCATAAGGTCATGACCTGAGCTGCAGTTGGGCGCTTAACTGACTGAGCCTCTCAGACACACCTTAGAGCATAAACATCTTACACACCTTTAGCTCTGAACACCTAACTGCAAGTCCCAATTGCAAGCTGCTTCTGTCGAAGAAAAGACCACTAAAGACTACATGAAGGGACTCACTGCTCACTTATTAGCCCAGTTGTATCTATAAATGTTTTTAAAGCAAAAAGAGAATTATTAGGAGGTGAATTAGAACTTAAAGAAAATAAAAGACCTTAAGAAGATGACTGTTTAGTCCTTACAAATATTTTTGTTTCTGATTCGGATACTGTATGAATAATAATAAACTCTTTTTTGAAAGGATTTTATATGGGGCAAAAGGAAGCAGAAGAAGGAAAAAAGTGATTTAGTGAATTCCAGCCAATCAGCAGGGGAATAATGATCATTATAAAAGTAATGGCAAAACCATCTTCTTGCCTCAGTACGAAACTGGGTGGTTTACAAAATTTTCCCATATCAAAGCAACCTTGATTCTCAGTGAAATTCTGTTAATTCTATGCTGTATGGAGATCTGAGACCTAATGTGCTTATTTGTTCACAGGTTGGGGGTAATCACAGGACTGTTCCTAAGAAAATCCTGCGCCTACATATAAGTACTCACCTGGCTTTCATGTTTAGCTACATGGGCATATCTTAAAGAGTATTGCATTTTCATGAAAGGGTGTCCATTTTTTACACTGATTTGTTTACCATAATAACATGGATCTCTTCCTATTTCATAAAATGGAATATCTGAAGTTCCTTGCTTTGTTAGAAAACAGCCAAAATTTTAATAAAAGTTTGGTCCAAGGCTGGGTAGGGCTTGGTGGGTCAGCTTTATTCTACTCCATGTATAGTCGGCTTAAATAGCCCAACTACAGGATGAACGGTTCACTTTCAACATGGCTTACTGGCTGCCAAGTTGGAGGCTGAATATGAGCCCAGTGCAGTAGGCTCACATCTGTGGTTCTCCCCAACCATGGCCTTTCCAGGGGATGCTTGTGCCTCATTAGAACATGGTAGATGTTTCCCAAGAGTGACAACTGTGAGAGAGTGGAAAGAGAAGCTTCCAGTTTTTTCAGACCTAGGCTGAACATGGCACAATGTCATTTCCACCATATTCTTTTGGTTAAGCAGTCACAGAGCTCAGATTCACTGAAGGTTGGTATTTGAAGGGGAAAGCTCGCATGGCACCCTTTGTCAAATTTAGGTTTGGCAAGCCACTGACCAAGAGTCTACACCTGAGCTCCTCAACAGCACCCTTAGAAAGCTGTCTGATGCTAGTTAAGCTGTCTTTTCCACTACACCTCCAGCTTTTTGATCTGTTTCCTGACAGTATAACCCAGTTAGATTTCCTTTCGCTTTTATTCAAAATGTCTGGATGATATATTTTCTACTAAAAGTCTTTAAGTATTTTAAATATTAAGAGATAATAATGTGCCGTATCAGATACGGTTTATGGAGACAAAAATAACAAAATAGCACCAATTTCAAGTGTTCTCTGATAGCGCATCAGGATCTCTCTTGTTTACTATCTGGGCACAGGCATAAGCAGACAGTATCTGTACCCACGTGTAAACTTATCAATGACTTCCGATTATTTAATGTAATTTCTCTGGTCACTAAAGACACTCTTCAGGATTTTTCAGAATTTGAAACAAACACCACATGCACGTATCTATTTCTTAAATCATATTCACTTGATGCTAATTTTAAGTCATTGTGGTCATAAGTTCATTTGCTAAATTATGCACCTAATATGTAACAGGTATTTTTGTAGACTGGAGATAAAACATTGAACAAGACTTTTCCAGTTAGGAGGACAAAAGTGATTAAACAAGTGATCAACACATGGATTCTTTTTAAAAAAATTTTTTTGAATGTTTTTATTTATTTTTGAGACAGAAAGAGACAGCATGAGTAGGGGAGGGGCAGAGAGAGAAGGAGACACAGAATCTGAAGCAGGCTCCAGGCTCTGAGCTGTCAGCACAGAGCCTGACGCGGGGCTCGAACCCATGGACCATGAGGTCGTGACCTGAGCCCAAGTTGGACACTTAACTGACTGAGCCGTCCAGGGGTCCCCACACACGGATTCTTTGAGGGCACGTAGGAGGGACCCTTGATCTAGACTTTTGGAAGGACTATTATTTATGCTGAGACCTGAGAGACAATTAGGAATCAGTCAGGAAGAGGAAAGTTCCATGAAAGAAAGGAGGATTATGAACAGGGAAAACAGGTCCAGACACCACCAATCCCTAGATTGGTTTCTGGGATATATATTTGCAAGATGATATTGATAAGTAGTTCACAAATAGTCACTTCTATGCAATATTCTAAATAGCTACTATTACCATGCGATGACATGGTTCAATGAAAATAAACGATAAAATGTAATTGTATGCGAGGTACTGATTGAAAGGGATGGGGATGCCGCGAGGATGAACAATGTCTTAGTACTTTTTTAATCAGACTGATTGGATTTCAAATCCTGTTGCCATTACGAGCCACATCATGATGAGGAAGTTATTCAGAACATCCGTTTCCTGTGTGTAATGTGGGAATAACAATTGTTCATGCTACATCATAGGGTTTATGGTTAGGTAATAGTTAATACTCAATTATTACATACTATGCACATAGTTAATATTAAATAAATATTAGAAGGTGCTGCTAAACGTCCAGAATATGAGAAAAATACGATCTCAAAAGAGCACCCCAGTAGACAAAGATTCAGAAGATCTAAGTTCCAGACATAATTTCACTGGAGTTTAAGCTAATCATGTTAACATTTTTATGCCTCATTTTCTTATCTGTAACTTGTGGGTAATAAAGTGTCGGGCCAAATAAAATAACGAATGAGCTAACTGATGTGAAAACCCTTTATCAGCTATAACAGGCCATGCAGATATTAGTCAGTAAAGGGACAATAGAGCTCTGTGTATTCTTAGACTGTCTAATTGTAGAAAGTGGTGGACTCCTATGTCTACCTCACTTTATACAACCCCAAACATAATGTCACTTCCAAGTAGAAGACATGCTTGATACATAATGTTGCAGCTGCTGCTCGCATCGGCAATTAACCAGAGCAAGTGTCTATGCTTGTATCGATTATCTGATGCTGCCACGTTAGCTCAACAGCTGTTTAAACAGAATATCTCAGCTGGCCTTGGAAAATCTTCCCAAGAACTGGGGTATCTCTATAGCTCATACAAAATAATTTGGCATGATGTGGCAAAAAACAAATTTCCTTCTGCTAGTAAAATGTTTCTCATGTCTTAAAAAGTAAGCATTTCATAACCAAATACTCGCTAACATCCTTTTCCCCTCTGAGAAATTATTACAAGAAAAAAACGTCACGTCTCTTTAAAGAAACTGCATTGTTATAAGTGAAACAACTCTTGGTCCCCTGCACTATGGCTCTGCAGAGTTTTGACCCAGTCAATCACTGCCATTATGTATCAAGAGTCCCTTCATGCAGGGCGCCATCATGCTAAATGCATTAAATGTCAAACGGCGCGCTTATCCCTCCACATTTTCCAGTTACCAAACTCTTCCTAAACCACGAGATGCCTTCAATTATGTTACTAAGTGTTTACAGCTTCACTGTAGGCACATCCCCGTGATAGCAGGATTCAAACAGCAGTGATTTTTTTTTGTCCTATTTCATAGAATTTAAACAATGGAGACAAATAAAGACTTACAGTGATTCACTTTTATGCACTCTTAACAGATTTAATTTAGGAGAACCATATGATTATCTTCATCTGTTCAAGCTCTCTTTACTAAGAATAATCTTGCTATTGCACGGAGGGAAATTTGCTGCAGCCCAGATTAGAGGCAGTCTCAGACAGCATAATATGTGTCTAACTGTTGAGACGGTCGTGCTCATTTCAATTCAAGGCATGTAAATCTATTTGAATAACAACATTTATTATCATGTAAAGATTCATAGTTCCCTCAGCTGGCTTTCTATCTTGATAATTATGACTGGAACTGGACTATGCTTATTGAATGAGATAAGAGGTTTATTAGATCGCTAGTGAATGCCCAGAGACTGTCGTCATCATGTAACCATTAGTTAGTTCTCAAAATAAAACACTGTGAATAACACATCATATTTTGGTGTGTGCTACCCTCCTGTAAATCCCCAAGTGGGGCTGAGGTCAATCAGACACCACTTCTCAAGAAAGGGAGAGGAAGAAATACGTAGGATATGGTCAAAACTATAAAGGGATCATAACTTAATTGATTTTTCTGTTGCTTCCACATAATTAACTTTCCATGAAGAGGTGTCAATGGGGGTGATGTCTTGGCCAGTCCACAAGGCTACACACTGCTCTGTGGTATGGGTGATCTGTGCTTGTAGGACTTAGAGATAGTGAGGAAAATCACAAGGGTCGTAAAAGGCGGTGAAATTGGAAAGGGCCCCCTCAGTCAGGCATCAGACACAGAAGTAATGAGCGGGCCTCCAGTTGTACCCTAAACCCAATGGTACGACTCTGCATTTATGAAGCAGGCGTTTCACCTGCAGCGTCAGCATACGGACAGGGGTTTTGTTCTTTCCCACACTCACCTTTGTAGGGCTACAGAGAACAAGGCTTTCTTAACAAGAAGGAACCATGGATCCTCAAAACCAAGAAACCAAAATGATTCTCGGTCAAAAGAAAACCTAGATTTGTCCTTGGATGCGTTGGCAAAGGCATTTTTTTTTAAAAGCAGGGATCCATTTAATACGCATTGACCATTTGGTCTTGTGTATAAATTTTCCTCCAAGCCTTCTCACTTCAAGATACTTCTATGATTCTCTTCCCTTCCTTCTCCCTTTCTTCTGGGACTCTGTTACCATCAAGGTGCATTCACTGCGAAAAATCACTTCAGCCTATTTATTTGTGGGCTAATGAGAAATGAGAGAAAAAGTCTTAATTCTAAATTAAAACAACTACATTTGCAGTTATCTGAACTTTGTCAGGACCAATTCAAACTGGCTGAAGTTCACACCAAACATAATTTAAGTTTTCCTACACCTATGTGTAAGAATCACCCTCCCCCCATTATTTCATCATTTTCCTCCCCTTTAGCTCAACATTTTGACATAAGAAAATGAACAGTTCTAAATGTCTTTGTGTGTGTATTTCTTTCATCAAGTGAAATACAAAAGACTGTTGTGGAAGAACAACTTAGATCTTGGTTTTAAATCATTTTATTTTATTATTTTAATTGTATTTTTAATTTTTTAATGTTTATTTATTTTGGGGAGAGAGAGAGAGAGAGAGAGAGAGAGAGAGAGAGAGACACTGAACATGAGCGGGGGAGGGGCAGAGAAAGAGGGAGACACAGAATCTGAAGCAGGCTCAGGGCTCTGAGCTGTCAGCACGGAGCTTGATGCGGGGCTCGAACTCACAAACTATGAGATCATGATCTGAGCCAAAGTCAGACGCTTAACTGGCAGAGCCACCCAGGAGCCCCAATCATTTTAATTCTCTAATTCTATTCTTTTGAAATAGTACTTTTGGGAGAACATTTTTTTTTAGTTATTTATATTTGAGAAAGAGAGAGCGAGCATGCAAGTGGGGTAGAGGCAGAGAGAGAGAGAGAGAGAGAGAGAGAGAGAGAGAATCCCAAGCAGGCTCTGCACTGTCAGCACAGAGCCAGATGCAGGGCTTGAGCTCATAAACAGTGAGCTCATGACCCTAGCCGAAGTCAGAGGCTTAACTGACTGAGCCACCCAGGCGCCCTCTAGGGGAACGCCTTTATCTCCCTACATTCTTGCCTTTGCTCAGAGAACTGGACTCCCGTCTTCCTCCCGATGTCCCCACTCATGCACGCAACGGTCCACATGCTTTCTCTGTGAGGAGCTGTGTAGTTTCACCCAGTGGGAGAAGAGGAGGCAAACCACTGCTGCTGCAAGTATGCACTGCGTTCCCCAGACTAGCTTCATCGGGAGCACGGCCCGTGTGGATGTCTGTTGAGTCAACATCCATTTCTCTATTGGTTCAAAAGCTAAAGGAGGGAGGGATACTGTTAACTGACATTCTACAACCTCAATGACAGCTACAGTGATTGTTTCCTATGAGCACAGCTGTGCTGAGACCTCACTGTCCCTCCACATACTAGACCCGTTTGCAGGCTGTTCTTTGGCTTGAGATGTCACCAAACCTCGGCTCTTCCTCTGGTTCCGACCCGAACCTAACACACGTCTTGCTAGTCCCACTAGCTGCAAAACCACTCGCTGGCCTGTTTTCATTCCCAGCATACAAAAGCTCCACTTGAGGACACCCTACAGGATTTCTACCGCCCAGGTGGCTTTGCCCCATCATGGCTGTCAAGGTGTTCTGTTCATTCTCCTGATGGAACAAAATTAATGCAAATAAAATAGATATAGCCAGTCAAAGACTCTTGTCAGTTAGTTGGGCTAATCAGCTCCCAAAACAGTCCCTACTTCCCTATTTACCGATAACTCTTCCATGAATTACCAATTTTTAACAAAAATGAAAAATCCAGATGGTTTATGAGAAGGAAAACAAATAAAAGTTTGCTTTAAAATACTTGTTCTTTATTCACAAGACTATCTCTGTTTATAATAAATTGAATCTATATCAGGTTCTACATCAGGTTAACACCTCAAACTGGCTCCATTTAAAAATACATGGTATCAGCCAACAGGTCAAGGCTTCTGGCTTCTGATATTCAACATTCTCTTGTTTTTCACGGTTACAAATCTCATGACTTCAGAACAGGTACACAATTTGTTCAAATGCATCCCATAGATTAGAACTATTGATTATGCTTCTTGAAACTAGTGTGCTAACTGAAGGCATGTTCATACTTGATTTCAATACACTCCACATTAAGAAACACTCAGAGAAGTGAACTGTGACAGGAATCAAACTCAGGAATCGAAAGGCAAAGGAAAATGCACAGGATGTTTCTCACCCAAAATTACACTCTGGTTTAAGGAAATATTATCTCAAAACCATGTTACTTAATTCTAGCTAATTCAGACCACATCTGCCATCACTTTATCCAAGGCCAATAAAAATAGTAACATTTTAACTGGAACTTTGCGTCAAATTTTTCCATGTTTTCTAATGAGGCCACTTCTGTGGACCACCTGACATGGTCTCTGCCTTCTACTCAAATGACTCAGCACAGGCGAGCTGTCTTGGGCAACAACATTCATCTTGGCAATGGCAAATGTATCGGAAATAAATACTTGTGCCTAAAAGCCCGTAAACTTACAAAAAAGATTTCTGTTTTTCCCGCGTGAATAAGATAAGGCAGTTATAACCAGGAAATGTCATATGGAAAGAATACTGTTATTATACAATTTTCCAAATTAAGACTTGAAAAAAAAATGGAGGAAGATCTGACTGGATAGACTCATAACCCGACTCACCCCACCCCCTTTCTATCCTATCTTCACCTAAAATCACAAAGCCAGATGTGACTTAACCTTCCCTCGAAAGAAGAGGCTGGCAGACTGGGAATGGCGAGCTCTGACAGCTCATGTCCTGATGACCACGAAGGCGATGGAAAAGCTAATGCGAAACTCACAAAACTCAGTACTCCGCCCATTTGGCAAGGCAGAAGGAGCCATTCACGCACACTAACCACTGACTTCATCATGCCATTAGAACAAGGTCAAATAGAAGGTTCAAGGGAATCTAAATGCACATCTACGAACACAAGGAATGGCAGTCTCTTGGAAAACCGGGAACGGTATTTATTCAAGAAAGATTAAGAACCCTGTAAGGCAGATTTTCCAGCTCAAAAGTGACTTCTCATTCACCAAGTCCTGTCCTCTCAATATGTGTTGGATTTCTGTCCTCCTCCCCAGTCCCAAAGCCATAAACTTATTTTGATTCCTCGTACTCTCTTTTGGAAGATCGCAATGACATATTAATGAGTGTCTTGTTTTCCATATCAGCTCCCTCACATGTTTTCTCCACACAACTGTCAGTGGGATATTTCTAAACAAAAATGAGAACCCGACCATCTCCTCTTAACATCCCCAGCAGCCCCACCCCGTGCTCAGGACAGTCCGCGTTCCTGGTTTCCTAACATGGCTCGTGAAGCCCTTTCTGATCTGCCCACTTCCCTCCTGCCCCTGGGCTGTTGGCTGATTTTCTAGCCACTCCCTGCATGTGAACCCACAGGTACACATACGAGGAAATAGAGTTATGCGTTCTTTTCAATCCTCCTGGAACTTTTCTCTGTTTAGACAGTCCTTTGATTTTCCAGTCTTTGCCAGTTGGGAGGTCTTAAGATATGCTTGGTGATACGATATTTTTATAGAGCCAGGATAATGTTGTGCTTGAGTTCTGTTTATTGGAAAACATATTTTTGTATTTCGTTCCCAAATATTCCTCCTTACCTACTCTCTGCTGTTGTCTATTTCAGGCACATAGACCTTAAAGAGCAGGGTGTCACCTTTCGATTTCCTGCTTGAAACCTCCCAGCAACTGTGTTCTAGGATTCTTCCCCAGCTATCAAGGCTGATGGAAACAAAAGTTTCTCTGCATCAAATGAAGATGCATAATTGTGGCCACCATCTGAAGGGTTTATTAGATTCTAGTGATTCAAGTGATTTCTAAGACTGCATGTAATAGAAAAATACAGACTACAGAATAAAAGTACCTGAGTACTTGCTATTTTACATACTAAGTTGTGACCTTCGGCAAGTCATTTAAATTCTACAACGCTCAGATTTCTCCAGGTGTAATGTTAGAATTGGTATCAGCTTTCTCTTCTTGGCAAGTTTCTTGTGAGGCTAAAACAGCAATGAAACCATTTTGGGGGCTTTTCTTTCTACCTATAGAAACACTGTGCAATGGTAGTTATTGTTTTTCTTTGCATTGACATACCATTTGAACCTTGAACAACATCTACATTATTAGAGTAGCATGCATGATACTTTATATTGTAATTTATAATTTTTAACTTTCAAAAAAAGAAACATTGTTTTCAGATATGAACCAAATGTGTCTTCCTTCCTAGTCACTGAATTTCACGTCTCCTTCATAGAGACCCAACATGTCTTTTTAGAAATTAAAAATAGTCGCAATCCACTTATTGTTAACTTGATGACAGAGAACTATTGAGAGGAAAAAAAAAACACACACACACAGTGCCATTACTGTTTTTTACCTTAAGAACTATTTATATTTCAGGTTAAAGAAAGTCTGACATATTCCACTAAAAGCACCTGCAACAAAAATCTGTAATCTATGTATGAAGTGATATCATTTTAAAAATACAGAAGTTGGTATTTCTTCACTTTTATGAGACTTAATGTTAGCAGTTAATGGTTACTAAAAGTATTATTTGTTCAGGAATGGTGAGAACCTTATCATAATTGAAAATTTTAAAATAATGACATAAGTGCAGCAAATTACAATAATAACAGAAGTGATAATTATGATACCCATTTAATTCTTCAAATGGATCAAATCCATTAAACACATATATTCATATTATCCAAATATATTCATATTATCCAAAATATTTGGATGGTTAGGTCAAATTCTCTTCCCAAATTTAAGATATATTATTTTTTAATGTTTTATTTATTTTTGAGAGAGAGAGAGAGAGAGAGAGAGAGACAGAATGCGAGCAGGGGAGGGGCAGTGAGAGAGGGAGACACAGAATCCGAAGCAGGCTCCAGGCTCCAGGCTCTTAGCTGTCAGCACAGAGCCTGCATGGGGCTTGAACTCATGATCCACAATATCACGACGTGAGCCAAAGTCGGACACTTAACTGACTGAGCCACCCAGGCACCCCTAGAAATATTATAATATGTACTCTACATCATAGCATCTCTTTAAATTCTGCTTAAAGTTTGTTCATTGTCCAGTCATGTATTGGAAAGGCAGCTACATGATGTCAACATCTGCAGAGTGACCCTTTAGAAGAAACTGTAGAGTGAGTACAGGGCAATGCCAAAGATCTGCGTTGCTGGTTTTTTAAAACGAGGCCATGGGAAATAGTTTCTTCATGTGTAGGGAAATTCAACAAACTGTGGCTGTTGTAGGCAGATATCCATCTGACATGATCTGAGTGGTATCTAAAGGCTTGCCATTCTGCGTTAGGTATCATTGTTCAGTGTTGCTTGGATATTAAGACTAGAATTTTCATGAAGATCCAAAAATCATGATAATGAACAAATTCATGAGTGTAATGTGACAGTTGTGTTATACTGCTGGCAGTAGCTATGTAGATAACCTCAGATCTCCCAGGGTTCTTTATGATTTTAGAAATGTAACTTACACTAATGCTATACTCAATGAAAGCACACATTAATCAGTTGTCCTGCCTGTGTTACTAAGTGGAGTATATTATACCACAAGTGCAGGCAGCATAGCATCTCTGTAGTGCCTATTAAAAAATGTAAGCAAGGCTTAATTATAAGTCAGAAGATCCTTACTCAACAGTAATATATAAGGGCACACCTAGGATAAAATATTTGTATCTGTGGACTGTCAGCCTGGATTTACTGCCACTAAGCCAACTCCACTTTAATATGAGAATAGAGTCTCCAGACTCCATTGCTTTTTTTTTAAAGGTCTAAGGCAACACATTATTCTATGATCACTTGTTGCTATGTTAGGACAGACTAGTCAACCAGCATCGTTTGCAAATTCTCATGAGCACACACAGTCCTCGTGTGGTGGGCCTGAGGGAGTAGGGATGCAGATGTCTCAGGAGACAAGTCCAGATGGGACACAGGAGAGTGGCCTTAAAAACCCAGGAGGACCAAAAGGTTACCAGATGTATGGGATGTGGGAGAGGGTGAGGAAGAAGGAGATAAAGATATCATCACTAAAGCACCAAGGCAAGCCTGCAAAAAGAAACTATTATAACTCTAGATTAAATCCTATTATGTAGTTTAAATGAAGACTGAGAATAAGGCATTGGCCCCAAATACAAAAACAAGAGAGCTGAAATTAAGGGGTCTATTACATTACAGATCTTCTGATCCCAAGGTATTATTATTAATTACATTATAATAACTTATAGCCATCAACCTACATATGATTTCAAATAAACAATACGTATGTGATTATTTAGTCTTTCAAACATCTATCCTGCATCTACTATGTGCTGAGTTCTGGGTTAAATGCTAGAGATCAAAGATGACGAAGGTCACTACCAAACTTAAATATTCCATGATTAAGTGCAGGGAGTAAAGATACCAAATATTTGACAAAGGAATATATAAAATACTAAGGGAGATCAAATGATGGAGAGACCAATTATAATTATGTTTCAAACTTGAATAACTGTGCAAAATACCCTTACCAATGAGCATGGGTGGGGATGGGGGAGGAGAGTTAATTTTTTTTTCCCATTTATTCTCAACTTAAACTGGTCAAATTCCAAAAAAATAAGCATTGAATGTAAGTTACATTTTTTTTAAATTTTTGGATAGTTGGAATAAATGGTTGATCAGTCGAGGCCAGGGTATGTCTTCATTTCATTGCTTTCATTACTGCCCACTCCAACTTAAGGATATTTTTGTAAGAGAATTGTACCTATGCTTAAAAAAAGTATTTTTGGTCTCAGAACTGAGAGATTTTATTGCCAATAAAAGTGGCCGAGGGAAAAAAAGAAAAAGAATATAAAGTGATAAAGTGATTTTTTTAAAAAAGTGTATTATTATTTATTTTTGAGAGAGAGAAAGACAGAGCACAAGCAGGGGAGGGGCAGAGACAGAGGGAGACACAGAATCTGAAGCAGGCTCCAGGCTCTGAGCCGTCAGCACAGAGCCCAATGTGGGGCTTAAACTCACGAATTGTGAGACCATGACCTGAGCTGCACTTGGATGCTGAACGGACTGAGCCACCCAGGCTCCCCTAAAGTGATTTTTAAAATAAAGTTACATAGTTACATAACAGTGCCAATGGAGATAGCATTTCCACTATATTCTATCCACCTAATAATGTTTCCTGTTCAAGGCTTTGAAATTTCTCCATTGAAGCCCTTGTGTTATTTTGAGGATTTTAGTAGTTACACAACAAATAAGCAGAAAGTGAATTCACAATTAATGCATGCCCTTCTCTTTTAATAAAAACTATACTCTTTAATTATCCTACTTACAAGTTCCTCTTTGGGGAAGGTTTCTTCCTAATGTTTACAATGAACTCACCCTAGTTGGCATTACACTATCTTAAATTTTTAATGAGTTCATAACTAATGTGGGCACCTCTCAAAATGTAGAACCTCTGAGTGTGTGAAAAGGCTCTTTATTTGTTAATTTTTTAATGTTTATTTTTGAGATGGGGTCGGGGGGAGGGACAGAGAGAGAAGGAGACACAGAATCTGAAGCAGGCTCCAGGCTCCGAGCTGTCAGCACAGAGCCCATTGTGGGGCTCGAACACACCAACTGTGAGATCATGACCTGAGCTGAAGTTGGACACTTAACTAGCTGAGCCACCCAGGCATCCCCAAAAAGGCTCTTTATGATACAAAATCTGGCTGCTTTGAAATCAGGATAACTTAGGGATAGTAGTGGTTTTTTTTTTTTAAGAAAATAAACAATCTTTTTCAGAGGATAGAAAGTTCCATGGTAGTACCATTTTCACCAATGAAAAGGAAATGAAAAGGAAAAAAGAGGAAGAGATAGATGAGTGGAAAAAGTGGCTCTTACCATAGCAGCTGTGTCAGCAGTAGAAAACAAAATTTTTAAATATGTGCTAAGTTTTCAAAATACATTTATTAGCTGATAAACCTGGTGCCAATCAGAATCAGATATTGAGGATTAAGATTAACTCTCTGGACAGAAATCAGCACCTCAGGGAGAAGCTGACCTGCCTCACAGAAGTGTGGTTGAGTTGGGTGAAAGGGGCACATCGAAGTGGATCCGAGCAGCTTTCACAATACTTCTCTTTTGCAGCATCTCTATCTCAGCCTTAATTGCAACATTATTTATGCAGTATCCGTGGGAAATTGTCTCTCCAGGTAAAACGTAAGCTCCTTAAGAGAAGGGACCTTTTCTGATGCTCATTGACTGCTGTGCATAAAGGCTTAGTGCATATTTGTTGAATGAAATATTTGAATATTAGGAGGATTCTTGAGTGGAATTCAAGCCTAAATTGAGATGAAAATATGAAAATGCCTGGAAAGGAATATGGACTGTAAACAGCAAGTAATATGCCATAAGATTCCCAATTGGATTCTCTACCTTCCTCTTATTTCATTGAGGAAGCACATTTTTGAAGAGTCCAAAGATGGCCAAGCGCTTGAGTCACCATTGAGGTGGCCTGGGAAATACAAATATATCTACAGGAAAGACAATTTTTTGATCATTTGTTTTTGTTGCTTTTATTTTATTTAAAAAAATTTTTTTAAACATTTATTCATTATTGGGAGACAGAGAGAGACAGAACACGAGCCTGGGAGGGGCACAGAGAGGGGGAGACACAGAATCTGAAGCAGGCTCCAGGCTCTGAGCTGTCAGCACAGAGCCTGACGCAGGGCTCGAACCCATGAGCAGTGAGATCATGACCTGAGCTGAAGTCAGACGCCTAACTGACTGAGCCACCCAGGTGCCCCGGTTGCTTTTATTTTAATAAAAGTACCATTTTTCTTTTATGCGTAGACTCTCATTTCATGGTAGTAGAAAATGCTTCAAATGGAAATGCCCCTACTGGGAACACAATGACAAAAATTATATTATTATCTCAAAATAAATCATATCAGAAAACATTCTTAAAAAGTCAATTTTAATGCAAGAGATTGGAACAAGAGGATGTATGCTCTCGTGATAAGGAAAAGAAAGTAGAAAGAAATCAAATATACATTTGAACTTTGGGAAAATAGGTTTGGAGCTGCAGACTGTATTTTTACTTTGTTTAAACTCAGTCCAGAAATGAGCTCTTATTCTGTGCTAGGCATTGTGCTTTACAATTGAATGAAGCGTGCTAAGTACCTCAAGGTACTTACAGATCAAATTCTGGACTAGAATAGCTTGAAAGGAGTAAGCACACCACAGACTTCCAGTCTCTTACACCCAGGAGCTCTAATATTCTTCTGAGTTGAGGGTCAGGGATCAGAATACAGAGGTAGAAGGAAACAGAAAAATTGGGGAACATCGGGGATGCATTCTAGTACTGGTCCTTAAACTGTCCTATATCAGTGGGGGCCTTTAGAGAGGCCACAGTATTATCCAGATTCTCATAATTCAGAAAGTAATGGGGCAGAGAAAAAAATAGGCATTGTGTATCTGAATACCAATTACAATTCCAAGAAGGTAAAAATCCCAAAAGTACCCAAGGATTCCAGAAGCATTTGGAAATCCTTGAATACTGTTTTGAATCCTTGGATACAAGCAGAAACTTATTTCTCTCTATCATTCGAAAGCTACAAACTAATAGTATATGGCTAGTTTTAAAATTAACTGGGTATTTGGTCAGTGTGCCCAACTATTTGTCACACCTCTCCAATCTCTAAGATAATAATATTTATGGGGAAAAAATAAATTGGCTTAGTAAAAATATTTGTATATTTGTTTAGGAAATGCCTTAAACAAATAGGTTGAATTTTAGATGCTAATAATTCAATTGTACAATAGATAAGATTATGCCAACAAACTGAATAACCAAATGAAATAAACAAATTCAAGAAAGACACAAACTACTGGAATTCATTCAAGAAGAGGTATAAAATCTGAAGAGACCTATAACAAGTAAAGGTATTGAATTAGTAGTTTCAAAACTCCTAGAAACAAAGGACCAGGACCTAATGGATTCACTATTAATTCAATCAGATATTCAATTGATTTTCAACAAGGGTTCTAAGATGATTCAATAGCAAAAGAATAACATTGTCAACACATGACACTAGGACAACTTAATATCCATATGCAAAAGAATAAAGTTGAACCCCTACTTCACACTACATATAGAAATTAAGTCAGAGGGATCAGAGACATACATGTTAGGGATAAAACTATAAACTTATTTCTTAGAAGAAAACTTAGGAGTAAATCTTTAGGACTTTGGGTTTGGGAATAGTTTCTTAGACATGATACCAAAAGCAGAATCGAATGGAAAAAAGAAAACATAGATGTACTCAACTTCAACTTTTGTGTCTCAAGAACACATCAATAAAGTGAAAAGGTGACCCACCAATGAGAGAAAATACTTGCAAATCACATGTCTCATAAGGAATTTGTATCTAGGATATATAAAGAACACCTGCAACTCAACAGAAAGAAGACACATAACCCAATTAAAAAAATGGACAAAGGATTTAAATAGATATTTCTACAAAAAAGAAATACAAATGGCCAATAAACAGATGGAGAAATGTTCGGCATTGTTATTCATTAGGGAAATGCCAATCAAAACCACGAGAACTGACCCAGTAGCATGGCTAAAATTAAAAACAAACAAACAATAATGTGTGTCAGAAGGAATGTGGATAAACTGTAACCTTCATTCATTACTGGCAAAAATGTAAATTGGTGTAGCCACTTTGGAACACATATGCCCACAAGAAATCTTGTACGAGGTTATTTACAGAAGCATTAACCATAATAGCCAAAGAGTAGAAATAACCCATATGTGCATCAACTGATGAATAAACAAAATGCAGTATAATCCACATGGTGTAGTATTATTTGGCAATAAAAAAGGAATGAGGTACTACTTATACTTGGAACGAGCATGCATGAACTTTGAAACATTGTGCTAAATGAAAGCATGCAATTACAAAAGGCCAAAAATTACTTGTTTCCATTTTATGAAATACCCAAAATAGGCAAGTCCAGAGAGATAGAAAGTGGATTAATGGCAGCCAGCTATGGGGAGGAGGAAGAGATGGGGTGGGGGACTATGAAGTGTCTGCTAATGGGTATAGATTTTCTTCTCAAGGTGATGGACATGTTCTAAAATAAGATGGTAACAATGGCTCCACAAATCTGTGAGTAGACGTAAAAGTGCTGAATTGTACACTTACAGTTTTAAGTAAGTGAAAAATGCAGACATACACAGAATTAAAATATACATCAACGCCCCCCCCCCCAGTATTTATGACCAAGCTTCAACATTCATATCAATATTTTGACAATCGTACTATGTATTAGATAATATTAAAAGATTATCATTAACTTCCTTAGGTATGTTAGATATGATAATGTATGATATCATATTATAACACAACACATTATATTAATAACAGTATTATAATGTAATGTTATTACATATTATATAATTATGTTATTATATGAAATATAATATACATTTATAATAATGCAGAACTCATGCCTAGAGGTAAAGGCATATTACACTTTGTATACTTTCTACACATTGTTATTATGTTGTAATAAAAAAAAAGTAATAGTGAATTAGTAAAAGTTAAAAGTGGCCAGTTAGAAATTCTTCCTAGGAAAAATTTGTATGTATTTTATTTTAAAATATTTCTGTCTTAATTAGTATCTATAGAAGGAAGTATTCCGGAGCTTCTATAGACTCTACGTCACACTCTAGGGTCCAAACATGATTACCTACATCCTCGTAGTCGTAGAAAATAGCAGCCAGAATTAAAAGGAAATAAATCAGGCCATAGCATTACCTATTGGAGAAGTAACTGGTTTGGTCTACATTCAACTTGTTTGTGCCTGTATATTATCCATTGAACTCAATATAGAAAATCCAGAATTTTTCTCTATTTTCTCATTTTATAAGCCAGTGATTTTTCTTTCAGTCAATTCCAAATAAAGTACATTACAAAAGTTCTATCTATGCCATTATATTACTTAAGTATCACTGACATATGCTTGGATATATTATGTCTCCTTAAGACATATTTAAAAAATCTCTTGAATACTTCTTGAAAAATATATCTTATTAGAAATATCCCACTTTGTTAAAATTTCTTCATTTCTCTTGTTATATTTTCTTTTTTTAAATTTTTTAATGTTTTATTTATTTTTGAGAGAAAGCGAGAAAGAGCGAGCAAGCAAGCGTGTAAGGGGCAGAGAGAGAGGGAGACACAGAATCCGAAGCAGGCTCCAGGCTCTGAGCCGTCAGAACAGAGCCTGATGAGGGGCTCGAATTCACAAACTGTGATATTATGACCTGAGCCAAGTTGGACACTCAACCGACTGAGCCACCTAGGAGCCCCTATGTTTGATCCACATAGCACATTACTGCTATGTGAGCATAAACATTTATAAGAGGAATTATGTTTCTACTATATTGGGTGCAGTTATATGGCATTAAACAAATGTGCTATCATAGTTTAAAAATAAATTCTCACAAAAAACATGTAATTTAATGCTATTTTCATCATATAATTGTTTAGAACAAGACAGAAATGAGAAAAAATGAAAGTTACGTGCAAGTAGTACAGTTTACTAATAAAGCTCACACGTCCCCATTCAGCTTACAAAGACTTTTAAACACTGAAGCTAAAAGTTACTCTTAAAATCGTCAAACTTACATATAACGGCATCAAGCTAGAATTACTAAAATGTAGAAAGTGTAAATAAGTCTAGGATCAGGGATCCTGGTAAGCAATTGACTTGATAGAAATCTTCCATGATGCTTATGGAACATTTTTTTTTTTTTTTCACAAAAATGAACATCACAAGAAAGCTTAATGCAGTCGGAACACTCTGAAGGCATCTACCTCCATCATACTGCATGCTATGTTTTGTTTAATTTTACGGGTAGAAAAAAACAAAAGCTCACCTATTTTACGTATTATCACTTTAAGTGATAAATTTTGTTTTGATGGGGGAACATTCACGGTATGTAGTTATTATAAAAATATAAAGAAGAAAATGTTTGCTGTAAACTATCGTCTACAGTTAAGTTCCCATCCTTATTGTAAGTCTGTCATTCTATTAACATACGCATTATCAGTTTGGTCTTAAGAAAGCACACAGTAAACAAATATACAAATAATGATCACACTCTGTATTTTTGAAAGATATAATTTTAGCAGCTAAATGAGCCTATACAAATAAAAATACAGGATCATCACCCCTGTCTGCTGTTTTACGCTTTTACTGACCTCCACTTTCGATATCTTAAAGTGATGTGCATACATGTTATACACAAAAGCTACCCACACCTTCTAAAATCACTGGCCTTTCAAACATTTTCCCCGGTCTTAAAAAAAAAAGAAAAAACATATATGAATGCTGATAAAGTGGAAAATTAGTCTTGTGGAGACACTGTATCAAAAACCCCACAAAATTGATGGAAGTATAAACTGTATCATATAGGGCTGGATTTATTGCGCACGCTGCAGAAAAGCCCTTCATATTACTAATCTTTGTTTCGTGCTCAGCCCCCAGAGCCAAAACTCCATCGGAAAGATTTGAACTGCCATCCAGAGGCATTTCACGATTTGAACCAAAAGGTTTACAGTCCTGCATTCCAGCTAATTCTGTTGCTTCTAATTCCAGCTGGACTTAAACTCTTATCTCTGGATGCCAGGCCTACAGATAGGGCCTATCACAGGAGCTCCAATTGCCAGGGAATACTCCACTCCATGACCCAAGCGAGATTAAATCCTTCCAGATAGCCTAAGTAAATGGCTCAGGACTTGTTCCTGTCACTCCCACTAATGCCTTTGCACTGTGAAAAGCCTAGCAAAGGTGTAAATATCTCCAAATTATTAGCTGCGCTTCCTCTTCCTCGCTTCTATCGCTAATTCCGGCAAAGTGCTCCTCCTGCAGAACGAAAAATCTCAGAGGCAGTGGCTCTTGAACTTTCTTCTCAAGTTTATGAATCGATTTGTATATTACTGGTATCATACAGACACACATTTCTCTCCTCTTGAGGATCTTTCCAGCAAAGTTCTTCCACGGGGCCCTGTGGACCTTAGGGAGAGCCTTAAGAAAGACACCATAGTTGGGATGGCATAAATTAGGTAATAGAATTTAGCCTTTTATGTTGGATCAAACAGATTCCACCTCAAAAGTAGGCGCATCTGAAAGTAAAAGGACCTAGTTGTCAGTATGTGAGTTAGTTGTACTCTCCTGTACTGGCCTAAATATTTATTTTAAAATGATCAAAACTGGGGCGCCTGGGTGGCGCAATCGGTTAAGCTTCCGCTTCAGCCAGGTCACGATCTCGCGGTCCGTGAGTTCGAGCCCCGCGTCAGGCTCTGGGCTGATGGCTCGGAGCCTGGAGCCTGTTTCCGATTCTGTGTCTCCCTCTCTCTCTGCCCCTCCCCCGTTCATGCGCTGTCTCTCTCTGTCCCAAAAATAAATAAACGTTGAAAAATAAAATAAAATAAAATAAAATAAAATAAAATAAAATAATCAAAACTGGCATGCCTGGGTGGCTCAGTCGACTAAGAGACCGACTTCAGCTCAGGTCATGATCTCACAGTTCATGAGTTCAAGCCCCACATCGGGCTTTGTGCTGACAGCTCAGAGCCTGAAGCCTGCTTTGAATTCTCTGTCTCCTCCTCTCTCTGTCCCTCTGCCACACAAGCTCTGTCTGTCTGTCTGTCTGTCTCTCTCTCTCTCTCTCAAAAATAAACATTAAAATAATAATAAATAAATAAATAAATAAATAATCAAAAGTGAAACACACCCAAATACATTATGGTAAATATCTCTTGAAAAACACCTCTGTAATTACTTTTAAATGTCCCAGAAATGTTGATAATTTGATTACGCATCTGTTTCTCTCTCTCACTCTTTAAAGTTTATTTATTTATTTTGAGAGAGAGAGAGAGAGCACACAAGCAGGGGAGTGGCAGAGACAGAGGGAGAGAGAGAGAATCCCAAGCAGGCTCCGCACTGTCAGCCCAGAGCCCAACGTGGGGTTTAAACTCATGAGCTGTGAGATCATGAATTGAGCTGAAATTAAGAGTTGGATGCTCAACTGAATGAGCCACCCAGGTGCCCCAATTATGCATCCATTTCTCCCTGGGCTGGATTTCCCTGAGAGCAGACACAACGCCATGATTTTTCTTGCTTGTCCTGCACTTCACCTAGTGTGAGGCCCTTGGTGGACTCTTAATAAATGTTCAGTGAATAAATGAAAGTGTGGTAAAGAAATACCTTGGATGAATCAGTAAGAGGACCTACTGGGCTTTGCAGAATCATTCAGAAGACAAGCAGAACTCAGGAATGCAGGATAGTGGGCAAAGGTAGGAACAGCTCAGAACCTAGCAAGCATAGGAAACTTGGTTCCAAAGCTCGGAACAGGCATGCCAAGCCTCCGGTAAAACACAGGCGTTGTGAGTGCAGAGCAATGTGCTGACGTCGGGAACCCACAAAGCAGCCCAGTGCCTGTCTGTGACTTGGGGTTGTAGGAAGAAACTCAGGTAAGTGATTCAGGAAAGAAGCGGCAGAGGAATAGGGCCATCGGCTCTAAGTTACCCTCCAAAGGCTTAGAAAACTGAGTTATTTTTACGTGCCTTTTCTCTTTTCCACTTGACCTCTAACTGTATGAGACAGAAGTACCCTTAAGGTGGAGGACTTTACAAATAGAGCATTCTTCATGTGACTGGGAAAATTTACGCGGATTCATAGCATAGCGATATCTAAATTGTCCAGGTCTCCTGGCAACATGGTTTTATTTTACATTGTTAGTTTCCATTCGCTCTGTGGAAAAAAAAAATTCTGCTAAAATTTAGCTTACTTTTTACAACATACTTAACCCGTAATTGAAACCATTCTCAAAATGAAATATATAAGTTTAGGAGAGAAATACTCATTTTTTGAAATGCATTTTGAAGTTTCCTATTGGAAAGAAAATACTGTGAGGCCTTTTATCTTGTATATGCCCAGAATCTTATTTATGAAAGTGTGTATATCAAATATTTAATACTATATCAAATGATATACTATAAATATCAAATAATATTTACTGAGAATGTTATGCACTAGGCATATTTTTTAGGCCCTGTGGACTTTGTATTCTTGTGGAGGGTGAGTGAGATGGGAGGTGGTCATGGTGATATTTGATTGTCTGGTGATAGCCGATAATAAAATTAAAAAAAAAGATGATGATGATGATGATGATGATGATGATGATGATGACAGATTGATAGACGCTGTGAAGAAAACCCAAAGAGACCAAAGCTGACTGCGTGGGGCTGAGGGAGTATGCCATCTTATATAGGGTCATCAGGAAGTGCCTGTTTGATAAGGTGGCCTTAAAATTGTTGCAAGTGAATTACAGCTATACACGAATTTAATTTTTCCAGAGTTAGGTCAGGCCAAGGGTATATTTTAAAAGAAATAGGGTCCTGGCCACAAACATGTCATTGTAGAGATAAATCAGTCCTCATGAGACCCAGTCACCTCTAGGACTTTCCTTAAAAATCAACAAGGTGAGAAATTTGTGAAATTCAGGGTCTCCTTTGTTGCCCTTTTCAGGGAGGGCCTTAGAGTTAAATGTAGGTATGATGCTATTCCTATGATCCTTTCAACCTTGAACTGGTAGTATGTAGAACACGACATATTTTCAGAAGGTGTTTTAAAATATTAGTCCATTTATTTACCAAAAAAACCCCATTTAACACTGAAAGATTTTAAAAGTTTACATGGATATGTGAATTATTGTATTGTAATTTAAAATACGATAAAAACTTCAGCAGCTTCCATCTTATGAGCTATTTATTTGAAAAATAATGTAATAAATTTCTATATTTTTGCTTCTGCTAACTCATATTTCTGTGCAACGTTCCCTATGCCTGCCCTTAAGATCTGTATTTACTCATTTTGCATTTCTTTTCAAAGGCTCCCATAAATTCAAAGAATATATTGACGCAAGCTAAATGTCTAGGAAAAATTTTGGTGTCAGAATGGATTGATGGAAAGACGTGGGCTTCAGAATTGGACATGTGTGGGTCTTATGCCACGTGAAATGATGTGGGGCTTTGAGACGTTGGGCAGTTTATTTCTCTCAATGGCTCACTGTCCTCCCATCTATAAAATAAGGACAGTGACAACTCACTGAGAGTGTTAGAGAAGGAAGGGAGAGGCAGTCTTGTACGCACACACACAGTGCTTGGCCAACGTGTCACCTGAACGAGAGGCAACTGTTACTTGATGGGTTCAAGTGTACAGAAAGATGTGTCCATGACAAGCGTCCTCCTTTGAGGCAACAATTTTGTCTGTACAGCCGACAAATTTAAATAAGTTAGGTAAATGGATGACTATAACCATGAAGATATCTATACACTTGTAGATTATAATATTTGCTCTTCCTGACCGCTAATAAAAGATTATAACACAAAGTTTGTTTTGCTTCACTTTAGGCTGCGCCTTTAAAAGTCTTCTGGAAAATCCGAATTCCCTCATACTCCATTCACTGGGCTCTAAAAATTAGTTATAAATTATTGATATTTAATCCTCCAATAACATCTGATTTTTGCTGTGGTTACAGATGCACATGCAAATAAAACTACTTGAACCAATTTCTCCCAACTAATCCTTTAATAAACATTGTAGGCTCAATCAAAATTTAGCTCATTTAGGGGTATGCTTCCCTTAGAAAGCACTTCTATTTTGATGACTATCCCTACTATAAGTGAAAAGATTTATTTTTTCTCAGCAAAAAAAGTATAACCATTTCTCAAAGTACAGCTAATGTATCTGTATAAAAGATCTTCTTAAAATATTACATAAAAATACCACTGATGTAAAGGCAATTGAAAGAATATCTAATATGTTAGAACACCTATTATATGCAATACATGCAAGCACATTCATACATTATCCACAGGAGTCACACAAAAGCTTTATAAGAGCAGATTATATCCTTATGTGACAAATGGATAACTTAAGACTTAGGAAGCTGAGATAATTTCCCCAAATGCATATACAGTAAGCGAGGCAGGCAGGATTCAAATGTGGGTCAATGCGACTTGGAGAATTTCCAAATGGTGATGAAGGATATAGATTTTACCTACTAAATAGCTTTAATGTCTATTCACTCACTTCCAAGCTAATAATTTCACTCCTCTGCTTAAAAATCTTCAGCAGTTTCTACCACCTTGTATAGTCATCCACATTTTTTAACTAACCATACTAATTAGTCAAAAATTTGAGAGCACACCCCTCTAATATATCTTATTTGCTTATTGACAAATTTGGTATGCATTACTCTACTAAGACATTAAGTTCATTATAAAATATACACTTCTTGAGTTTTAAGGGTGGGAAGACTGCAGTGTTGAGATGAAGTAACTGTTCCTTCACTATTGTGTAAGAACCCAAACCAGAGACTTCTTATATTTCCCATTAGTGTTAGTGACATTTTGTATATTTCTGGATGACATCACTGGAGTTTGTCCTCAAGTTTTGGATGGTCACTTGGTCAGAGCTCCCACCTCGCTACAGCCTACCACTGTGACCAGCTGGCATTGCACAGCACAGCACACCCTTCCAGCAAGGTCATGGTGAACAGTGAATGTGGGTCCTTATTTCAAATGGTGTCTCTTCATCTGAGGGACCATAATCTTGTCAGATCTCATGAGACCACCAATAGTTTATTTATTAATGTGGCTGGTGAAGAGTCCACGCTAGAGGCTGAGGTGTCATATCGCTCATGACGTCCATGTGTGCTGGCCTTCGTGTAATCTTCAATACCGTGTTCACTTATGAGAGTTACTTTAGTTTCGACTAGATGTCCTTACTTACTCAGGCTTTTGCTTCATCAACAACTGTTCCTAGTTTACTGTGCTTACCATATAGTCTCTCAGGTCATGGCTTTGTTCAAGCTGAGTCCCCTACCTAGAATATCTCTCCCTTGTGCATATCTAGATTATTCCTACTTAACCTGTAGATAAAGTCAGATTAGGAGTGATCCCTTCCCATAGTATGGAGGGGTTGGAAGACTTTTCCTCCTTGTACTTGGAAGAGTTAAGGTTGACTTGTTCAATATCTCAGTAGGATGGCCTGAAAAGAATTTTACTCTGCAAGCCCAGGGGAGAGTCTTCGAACCCAGCCAGAGTCTCCACCAGGAACACTAGATGAACAAATGAAGGGGTTGAGGGGTGAATGTCGAATGAGGCAAATGCTATCTGCCGTCATGACTAATGTGCAAAATCTGGAGTAATTTTTGAACACACATAATTCAAAGCAAAGATAAGTCATAAGTTTTTAAATGTACTGTACCTTTAATAAACGTGCATTGGTTTGGTGGGATTTGGGAACAACAGTGCATTTACGTCCCTCTTAACAAAACCAATCCATGGTAGCATACATTTTTCTTTACTGCTTTCAACTACAGTATAATTACAATTTGAATCTACACTTTCTTTAAATTTAGCTCGAAGTTTCCACTGAATGACTTATGGCCATTTGCAGTCATTCCTAACATCATCATGGTTATGAGCTCTTTTTTGAAAATTATTTCTAGTGACCTTGACCTGTAGGGCATTTAAAATTATTCTAAGGGACGCCAAAGAAAATATGGGCTTTGGTCTGCATGGCCAGTTGTATTAAACTTGCAATTTCTTTGTAACTTAATTAAATGTATACTGGAACAAGTTAAACCACTTTTATTGAAAGTCAACTTTTGGGGCGCCTGGGTGGCTCAGTCGGTTAAGCGTCCAACTTCAGCTCAGGTCATGATCTCACGGTCCGTGAGTTCGAGCCCCGTGTCGGGCTCTGGGTTGGCAGCTCGGAGCCTGGAGCCTGCTTTGAATTCTGTGACTCCCTCTCTCTCTGACCCTCCCCATTCATGCTCTGTCTCTCTCTGCCTCAAAAATAAATAAATGTTAAAAAAAAATAAAATAAAAGTCAACTTTTGATAGAAACATGCCCTTCTCTGGAGAAACCGTCCTTCAGGACCTGGGAATGTGTCACACCAAAGACTCTTGGCATTTCTAGTTTTAGACATTCTTCTACTGTCTTTAACTATGATTCCTGGTATAAAGCAGACAACAGGATAATGTTTTATTGAAATGTTTCATTGAAGTATAACACTTGTATATATATTTTGAAACCTCAAACTTAAAGTTGCAAGTACAATATAAAGAACTATTTTTTGAGAATAAGTTGCTGACATATCCTATTGTACCTGAAAACTTTAGTGTATATTTTTTACAAACAAGACATTCTCTTAACTAATCTCAGTCCATTATCCAAATCAGGAATTAATATTGACACATTTTTATCATTGAATCTTCAGGCACCATCTAAGCTTCCTTAATTTTGTCTTTTATATATAGATAGATAGAGATAGAGATATAAAAAATACTGGCTAATAATCATGCAATGCATTTAGTTGTCATGCCTTTTTAGATATTTTAATCTGGAATAGTTCCTTGGTTTTTCCGTGACTATCACGACCTTGGCTTTTTGGGTTATTACCAAAGAGTTACTCTATAGACTATTTGGATTCATCTGTTGTATCTTCATGATTCCAGATGTGCATCTTTGGCAGGAATACCACAGGGGTGATGTTGGGTCCTTCCAATCACATCCCATTAGGAGGTACATGGATCTAATTCTCCCATCTTTGAAGAGGTTCACTTGGATCACTTGTGTAAGGTAGTACATGTCAAATTTCTACATTGCAAATTTATCCGCTGCATTACTATTTATTTTATAGGTGGATATTTTGAAATTACGTAAATGTCCTATTTCTCATCAAACTCACCCATGGATTCCTATTTTATTTTATGGGTTAATTCATTCTGTTACTATCATTATTTTGATGCTTCAGAATGTCCCAGGTTTAGCCAGTTGGAGCCTTTACAAGTTGGTTCCTGCATCCTTTTGTCACATGTCCCTAACATTGTTTGAGTACTTCCTTACCTTCTGACACAATAAGATGCTCCAGACTCTTCTCCTTTGCCTGCCCCAGTCCCAGAAACTGGCATTTAGAAACCAAGATTTAGGTGTTAGGCATACTTATTACTAATGAGGTATCATTGCTTCAAGGTCCTCTTGGCAGAGCAAGCTAATGAATAGGTGTGTGTGTGTGTGTGTGTGTGTGTGTGTGTGTGTTACACACATTAACAGCTATTTCATTCTACATTTATTTTGTTATCTATTTATATAATAAATCATGAATTCACACCAATAACTCAAATTCCAATCAATTTCTATAGGGTTTATTCTTGCTTTCTTTCCTTATTTGTAACTCTATTCTCTGATAGAGAGAAACCTGGCTACCATTACCCTTAATGAACTTGCTTATTTATTTGATCAGTCCCTCTGTTTGTTACAATAGCTCATCTTTGCAGCCACTCCCTCCTTCACATGGATGGCATCTTCACCCACTTGGGCTCTGATATCTCCCAACAGGACACTCTTCTATGTGGCTGCCCTCCTCACTCTGCTCAGGATCTGCCTTCCCATGCAAGGCTCTCCCCCCTTGTGAGTGCACCTCTCAAAATGTTGGCTCTCAAATCCAGCACTAGGCCAGCCACTCCCCACAGGGATGCCCTGGTCAGCTCCACCCAGGGCCTTGTGCCCCAGCATTGGAGTACCACACTGTGTAGATACACTCATCATTCTGTTCAGGCTTCTAGAACCACCTGGGTCTACCACATACACAGATGTTCCTCCTCTCTCTGGTTTCATACACAACCATGGCTCCTACTTTTGCCCTACTGCAAAAGAATACCTTGCCTTCCCTCTGGCTTTTGAACTGAACTTTTCAAAAAGGGAAGGGAAAAAGAAGAGGAAAGGAAAGATGGAAGTATAGCATTAAATACAACAACCAAATGACAACGAGAGGTCCAAATTTAAGTACTAATGCAAATAACTGAAGTGACAATTATATAAACAGAAATTTGAGGCCTGGCTAAATTTGCATGTTGGTAAGCAATAAAAACTACCAGCAATGAGCAGTCATATACAGCTAGGTTCCTTGAAATTTTTTTCACAAAAAGTATCCCACTACTATAATCTTAAAGTATAAGAAAAATAAAGTGTTATTTAAATTAAAAGAACTCAGATATATAAGTATTTTCTTGGACTTCTCACATTGCACTCTGGAGATTATATTAACATTTTTTGAACGAACATTAAAAAATATGTGTATGCATTTATTTCCTCTAAAAGATTTATGCCTTATTCCAGATAGCAAGTTGAAAAGGTTGTTGTAGGACTGCTGAACCACAGAGACCAATCTCGGGAAGAAATAGAGGGCATGGCCCATTGTTGATGAAGAGCACTAGAGATTGCGAGTGATAGATCTAGCCATTTCTCATTGAAATCATCACCATTTGCCATAGGTATTATAGGGCTCACAAGTTCAAAGACCCAGATAAATATAAACTAAAGTAGCCAAAGAGACAGAGACAGAATTGCTTCCCTAATCCTCCCTGCTCCTGAAATCCCAAGACCTAGTTACACTACAGTGTCCAAGACCTGGGAAGGACGGCACATTACACATATACCACAATCACTTCCATAAGCTCTCTGCTCTCTCTGGAGCACAGACAACATGGACTTTGGCACACAAGAAAACTTCAAAGGACAGAAGCCCAAACCCGTGAGTGAGAGCAGTTCCCAGGTGTTGCTGGAAAAGCAGTGCCAGCCTGGAGCACCCCTGCATACAGACCCAGGGTTAAGCTAGAGACCGTCCTGGCCCAGTTCTTCCTTAATTAAATTGGATATGGTTTCAAAGGTAGTCTCAATTTCTATGGACAAAAATAGACAAAAAAATTCACTGAAAGATTTCTATTGGCAAAATCTGCCTTCCATTTGGCCCCAGCATTATTTACATTTACAACCTTACCTTATGCCAGGAACACCACAGGTACATCTCACCAGGAAACATATATTTTTTTCAAAAAGACTCATTCTTGAGGGGAGGTGGTTCAAGATGGTGACGTAGGAAGATCCTTAACTCACCTCCTCCCACAGACGCAGCAAATCTATAGCTATATATGAAATAATTTCCACTGAAAAAAGAACTGAAAAATAGCTGAACTGCTCCTCCACAACAAAGGATAAAAGGGTCCCATTGAGAGGGGTAGAAGAAGTAGAAACACAGTCTTGCCAAAAACCCCATTCCAGGTGCAGCAGCCCATGATTGAGAGAGATCTCAAAAGAATACGAGCTTTTCCCTGAGGGGTGAGGGGTTTATGCCCCCACCTCAGGTACATGAACCCTCAGGAATTGCACCAGAGAGATGAGCCCCTAAAACTAGTCTGGTGTTAAAATCAGTGGGGCTCGTGTCCAGGAGAACCATCGAGCTATAGGGAAAAAAGAACCCACTCTTAAAGGGCTCACACACAAACTCAGTCTCCCTGGACTCAGCACAAAAGCAGCAGTTTAAACAGCACCTCGACCATATGGGAAGGAGACCAACCTGCTAACCTGAAGGTATCTTCTAGAGAGGCAGGAGCCCATTAGGACTCTCTCTAGGGATGGAAACTCTGTTGGGAGCCATATCTTAGTTCTCTTTCTACCTTCTTAGTGCTGGTGCTGGCTGGTACCATTTTGACACTCTTCCTCTAACCTGCTATTGCCAGTGGACACACCTGATCCCTGTGCCACAGCTGCAGCCCTGCTGGGTGAGCACCTGACTACCCTGTGCTGCAGCTCTGGTCCTGCCACAGCTAATGGCACACTCAGCCCACACAAGGTGTGCCCCTTGAGCACCTGCATCTGATGGCCAAGAGAACTGCACTTTCGGCCCAAAGGTTGCCTAATGTATAGAAACAAAAACAGAGTCAAGCAAAATGAGGAGATAGAGGAATATGCTTCAAATGAGAGAACAAGACAAAAACCTCAGAAAAATATCTTACTGAAATGGAGATAAGCAATCTACCCGATAGAGAGTTCAAAGTAATGGTCTTAAAGACACTCATTGAACTTAGAAAAAGAATGGATGAACATGGTAATAACTTCAACAGAGAGAGAGAAAATATAGGAAAGAATGAGACAGAAATCACAGAGCTGAAGAATATAATAGTTGAACTGAAAAATATGCTAGTGGGGATCAATAGCTAAATAGATGAAGGAGAAGATCAGATCAGCAACCTAGAGGACAGGGCAGTGGAAATCACCCAAATGGGGTGGCAAGAAGAAAAAAAAATTAAAAAATAGGTTTGTTTTTTTTTTTAAGAAAAGAAAATAGCTTACTGCACCTATAGGGCAACATAAAGCAGAATACCGTTCATATTATAGGACTCTCACAAGGAGAAGAGAGAGAAAAAGAAACAGAAAACTTATTTAGGGAAACAGTGGCTGAAAACTTCCTTAACTTAAGGAAGGAAATGCATTCAGGTCCAGAAAGAACAGAGTGTTCCAAATAAGATGAACCACAAGAGATCCACACCAAGACGCATTATATGTTAAATGTTAAAGAGAGAATCTTAAAAACAGCAAAACAAAAACAACTTGTTACATACAAGGGAGTCCCCACAACACTATTAGCTGACTCTTTAGCAGACACTTGCAGGCCCGAAGGGTGTGGTATGATATATTCAAAGTACTGAAAGGAAAAAGAAAAACAACAACAACAACAACAACAACAACAAGGCAAAAAACCAAACTTCCAACAAAGAATATTCAAACTGGCAAAAGGTTATCATTCAGAATTAAAGGAAAAATTAAGAATTTTCCAGAGACACAAAAGTTACAAGAGTTCATCCCCACTAATCAGACCTACAGAAAGTGGCAAAGGGGCTTTTTAAGCAGAAAAGAAAAAGTATTAATTAGTAATAAGGAAACATATAAAAGGAAAAATCAGGTAAAGGTAAATATAGAGTAAGGGTACTGGAACAACAACTAATAAAGCTAGTATAAAGGTTAAAAGACAAAAGTATTAAAATTAACCATAATTATAGTAATTAATTAAGGGATGCACAAATACAAATATGTAAAATAATTCATTAGAAACATAATATGTAAAGGAGGATAAAAATGTCTAGTTTTTAGAATGTGTTTAAGCTCAGGTTGCTATGAATTGAAATATATATGTGTATATATATATATGTATATATATATTATAAAGAGTGTAAGAGAGGAAAGAGACAGAGAAGAAATACAAAAACAGATGGAAAACAATGAACAAAATGGCAATAAGTTACATATCTATCAATAATTACTTTAAAAGCAATAGACTAAAATCTCCAATTAAAAGATAAGGCAGTGACTGAATGGATGAAAAAACAAGAGCAATCTATATGCTGCCTACAAGAGATGCACTTCAGAAGTAAAGATACAGAGGAAGATATTCCATGAAAATGAAAATGAAAATGATAAGAAAGCTGGCATAACTGTCTTCATATCAGACCAAATGGGTTTTAAAATAAAGTCTTAATTAAAGACAAAGAAAGGTACTACATAATAAGAAAGATGTCAATCCAAAAGAGATAACATTGGTAAATACTTATGCACCCAACATAGAAGCAGCTAAATATATAAAGCAAGTATTAACAGACTTAAAGGGAGTAATTAATAGCAGTTCAATAAGGGGACTTCAATACCCACTTACATCAATGGATAGGTCATCCAGACAGAAAATCAAGAAAGAAACAATGGACTTAAATGATACATCTTTGACCAGGTGGCCTTAATAGATACACTCAGAACATTCCATCCAAAAGCAGCAGAATACACATTCTTCTCAAGTGTGCATGGAACATTCTCCAGAATAGATCATATATTAAGCCAAAAAACAAGTATTACTAAATTTAGGAAGGCTGAAATCATATCGAGCATTTTTTTTTTTACCACAATGGTATGAAACTAGAAATAAACTACAAGAAAAAAAAAAGCACAAATATGTGAAGAGTAAACATGTTACTGGACAACCAATGAGTCAGTGAAGAAATCGAAGAACTCAAAAAATACTTTGAGACAAATGAAAATGGAAATACAATAGTCCCAAAATCTATGAGATGTAGCAAAAGCAGTTCTAAGAGGAAAGTTTATAGTAGTACAGGCCTATCTCAAAAGATAAGAAAAGTTTCAAATAAAAAAATATAACTCTACACCTAAGTGAACTAAAAAAAAAGAAAAAAAAAGGCCAAAGGCCAAAGTTGGTAGTAAGAAGGAAAAGGCAATAGAAAAGATCAAGAAAACTAAGAACTGGTTCTTTGAAGAGAAAACCAATTGACTGACTTTGAACTAGACTTGCCAAGAAAAAAAAAGAAATGAAGGCTCAAGTAAATAAAATCAGAAATGAAAAAGAAGTTACAACTGATACCACAGAAATACAAGGATCATAAGGGACTACTGCGATGCCTATATGCCAACAAATTGGACAACCTAGAAAAAAATGGATAAATTTCTAGAAACATACCATCTTTCAAAGCTGAATCATGAAGAAATAGAAAATATGAATAGACTAATTATTGGTAAAAAGATTTAGTTTGTAATAAAAACTCCCAACAAAAAAAAGTCCAGGACCAGATGGCTTCACTGATAAATTCTACTAAAAATCAAAATTTTCATACCTATACTCCTCAATCTCTTTCAAAAAATTGAAGAGGAGGGAATGCCTCTGAACTCATTTCACGAGTCCAGTGTTACTATAATACCAAAACCAGACAAAGACACCACAAGAATGAAAATTACAGGTCAACATCCCTGATGGATATAGATACAAAAGTCCTCAACAAAATAGTAACAAAATGAGTTCAACAATACATTAAAAGGATCATATAACATAATCAAATAGGGTTTATTCCACGGATGCCAGGATGGTACAACATTCACAAATCAATCAAGGTGTTATACCACATTAACAAAATGTAGGATAAGCATCATATGATCATCTCAATTGATGCAAAGTATTTAAGAAAAATTCAACATCCATTTATGTTAAAAACTCTCAACCAAATGGATATAGAGGGAACATACCTCAACATAATAAAGGCTATATATGACAAACCAACAGCTAACCTCATAATAAACATTGAAAAGCTAGAAACTTTTTCCCTAAGAACAGGAATGAGACAAGGATGCTCACTCTTGCTACTTTATTCAACATAATATTGGAAGTCCTAGCCATAGCAGTTAGGCAAGAAAAAGAAACAAAATACATCCATATTGGAAAGAAAGAAGTAAAACTGTCACTGTTTGCAGGTAACATTATATTATATGTAGAAAACCCTAATGAGTTCATCAAAAATGCATCAGGACTAGTAAATTCAGTAAAGCTGTGTGGTAAAAAATTAATGTACAAAATATGTTGCATTTCTATACACTACATATGAACTATCAGAAAGAGAAGTTAATAATAAAAAAGAATACAACTGTATTTACACCTGCATCAGAAAGAATAAAATACCTGGGAACAAATTTAACCTAGGAATCAAAAGATCTGTATACTGAAAAGTACAAGAAACTGATAAAAGAAAATGAAGAAAACAGAAATCAACAAAAAGATACTCCATGCTCATGGATTAGAAGAATGAAAGTTGTCAAAATGTCCACACTATCTAAAGCAATTTACAGATTCAATGCAATCACTATCAAAATTCCAATGGGATTTTCCACAAAACTAGACCAAATAATTCTAAAATTTGCATGGAAAACAAAAGACGCTGAATAGACAAAGTAATTTTGAGAAAGAACAAAGCTGGAGGTATCACGGTTTCTGATTTCAAACTATACTACAAACCTATGTTAATCAAAGCAGTACAGTACTGGCATAAAAACAGATGCCTGTATCAATGGAACAGAATACAGAACCCAGAAATTAACCAACATATATATGGTCAATAAATTTATGACAAAGGAGCTGAGAATATACAACGGGGAAAAGACAGTTTCTTCAATAAATAGTGGTGGGAAACTGGACCATCATATACAAAAGAATAAAACCAGACCACTATTTCACACGATACACAAAAAGTACCTCAAACGGGATTAAAGACTTGAATGTAAGACCTGAAACCCCAAAACTCCAAGAATGGTAAGCTTCTTGACATTGGTCTTGGCATTGAATTTTTGGATCTGACTCCAAAAGCAAAGGCAACAAAACCAAAAATAAACAGGTGGGACCACAGCAAAGGAAACCATCAACAAAAGGAAAAGGCACTCTACTGAATAGGAGAAAATATTTGTAAATCATATATCCAGAAAGGGTTAATATTCAAAACATATAAAGAGCTAAGACAACTCAACAGCAGAAACAGAAAAAAATTCTATTAAAAAATGGGCAGAGGATCTAAACAGACATTTTCCCACAGAACACATACAGGTAGCCAACATGCATGCATAGGAGATGTTCGATATCACTGATTATCAGGGAAATGCAAACCAAAACCACAATGACATAACATCTCCTACCTGTTAGAATGGCTATTATAAAATAAGACAAGAAATAATAAGTGTGGAGGAAAAGGAACACTTGTACAATGTTGGTGAAGTGAAAATTGATGTAGCCACTATGGAAAAACAGTACTGAGGTCCATCAAAAAATTAAAGATAGAACTACTGTATGATTCAGCCATACCACTTCTGGGTATGTACCTGAAGAAAAGGAAAGCACTCACTGACAAAGATATACTCACCTCAATGTTCATTGTAGCATTATTTGCAATAGCCAAGATATGGAACATCCATTGATGGACAAAATAGATCAAGAAGATGTGGTATATGTGTGTGTGTGTGTATGCATACGTGTATGTGTATGTGTGTGTGTGTGTGTGTGTGTGTGTGTGTATGTATTTCCTTATTTTTTATGGCTGACTAGTATTCCATGTATATATGGTGACAACATTGATGGACCTTGAGGGTATAATGATAAATAAAATATGTCAGACAGAGAAAAGCAAATACCATATGATTTCACTTACATGTGGAATTTAAAAAAAACAAACGAGCAAACAAACAAAACGAAAGTCATTGATACAGAAACTGATTAGTGGTTATTAGGGGGGAAGGGATTAATTGTATGGTGACAAATGGTAACTAGAATAATTGTGGTGATCACTTTGTAGTGTATACAAATATTGAGTCATTACATTATACACCTGAAACTAGTTTAATACTATATATTCCTTTTACCCCATTCATTTAAAAAAACCTTCTTCTCAGATATAGCTATATGCTACCCATTTCAACTTGCTTTAACTAGATTTCTAAATTAAAAATAACAATATAAATCAAGATTTGCACCACACCTTGAAGATATATAACACTTTATTTACAGCACCAACATTTTTTGACTCCAATAATAATGCAGCAGTCACTTCCAACACTGAGAGAACTGGAGAGACTATAAAATAAGAAGTTTCCCAGACACTGACTTTTCTAATTATAGAGAAAACAGTAATCATATGTGTGTCAGATGAATACTTCTAACCGCATATCCTTTCTCAGGATAAACAGCTTGTAAGTTATGGGCAGATGATCCGTGCATACATCTATAAGGGCTGAGAACAGATCAGTGGGACATAAATTTAAAGTCACACCAATGATCTGCTCAGCAAAAACAGCATAGCATACATTAGATCTGCCTGTCTGCGTTTATCACATTATATTCTTGAACATCAAATGCCTTTTATTGTTTTACCACACCTCTGTTGGGTGTCATTATGGAGATATGTGTTTAAACAGCATTGTCTGCACAGAAAACTACTTATTTACCCGTCGCCAGCCTTCTCAATTATAATGTTGGCAGCTTCTGTGTAAGCCAACAGCTCAAATTTTTGGTAGGCTTATTTTTATACTTCGCTGTGTTGCGTGCTTCTGATTAATGAAAAAGGAAGTGAAAACTCCCCTTGTATCTTCAACAGATAACAAATTTACCACGAGTTCATTATAGATTTTATTTTCTGGCTTGCTAGCTTCTTAATTCATGGCACCAGAGAGCAGAAGGAAGATTAGTTTATGTAAGATCAGAGTGACATTTACACATTTTCCTCATGCAGATAGCAGTATAAAACATTTTAAATAGGAGTAACTGAGAGTTATTTTCTCCCTTCATTTGACATGCTGAAACATATCCAAGGCAATCTTCCATTCTCCAGTAGCTTCCATATCTAGCCAATTTCTAGTTTCAGCAGGGCAGCAGTTTTCGCACAAATACAGTTTTAGTTGATAACAGGTAAACTGGGATCTGGGTGCAGCCTCAAATATAGTGTATACCACCTAGCATCAAAAGCTCTTAAAAGCAGCTTACTGTCTTGACTCAACTAAAGCTACATAGTTTCCCACTTTGTAGTATTCGCGTTTTTAGTCGATTCATCAATATGAGCCAGACCACAGCATCTCAACATCAGAATATAGGTCATCCCACCCATATTCGATACCAAAGAATTTCCTTACAACATCTCTCATCAGAGGCTAATCTGTCTCAATTTCTGCACTTCTTGGAATGTGGATTTAGGATTTTACTATTGTCCTGTATCCTTTAATGATTACATATTTTTAACCATTAGAAGTGAGTTCTTTATAATGAGCCAAGAACAGCTATTTGGTAATTTACATGTCCATCCTAGATCTGTCCAGAGGAGTCAGAGTTTGAATTTAGATCTTTTCTTCCTGTAACAACATAATGCTCTGCCTTCTACATCAATCAGCCCCTCCTACCAGACCCCCTTCTGCTTCAAGCAAAACCTTGCTGGTATGACAGGTGAGTTGAAGATTCTCAGCTTTGGATTTACCAGCAACATGATCTTGAAAAGTGTCATTTAGTCTCAGTTTTTAATTTAGTCTCCAGGAGATAAGCCTAGCTACAGCACCTTGCAAATCACTTGTATCAAAAGAAGGAGCACAGAATATATAAAGAATTAAAAAACAGGAACTTAATACCCAAAATGAGAATTTTGAAAAAACAAGTAGACAAAGCTTTCAGATACTTGACTAAAGAGATAAAATAAAACAAATCAGACCTTAAACGAGAAACAAGTGTAGATAAAGCATAGGTTTTATGAAACAACTCATGTCTAATGTGTCTGAGGTCTTAGATGGCATTGAGAAAACATGGAACGATGTTCCCAAACTGATGCAAGTAAAGCTAGATACATTGAATGAAAATGTGTATGTATGAAATAAAAGGAAATGGTTTAACAGGCTCAGAAGGTTTTTTTTTTTAATATATGAAATTTATTGTCAAATTGGTTTCCGTACAACACCCAGTGCTCATCCCAAAAGATGCCCTCTTCAAACGTTTATTTATTTTGAGACAGAGAGAGACAGAGCATGAACGGGAGAGGGTCAGAGAGAGAGAGGGAGACACAGAATCGGAAACAGGCTCCAGGCTCCAAGCTGTCAGCACAGAGCCTGAGGCGGGGCTTGAATTCACGGACCACGAGATCATGACCTGAGCCGAAGTCAGACGCTTAACCGACCGAGCCACCCAGAAGCCCCAAAGATGCCCTCTTCAATACTCATCACCCACCCTCCCCCCCTTCCCACCTCCCCATCAACCCTCAGTTTGTTCTCAGTTTTTAAGAGTCTCTTATGCTAGGCTCAGAAGGTTTTATAACTGAGCTCTTTCAAACTCTCAAGGAGCATTATTTATATTTTAAAAATAAAAGGAGAAGGAAGGAAGATGCCCCGTTCATTTTATTAATTTCAAAATAAAACAGGTGTAAGGCGCACCTGTGTGGTTCAGTTTGTTAGAGGTCTGACTCTTGGTTTCGGCTCAGGTCATGATCTCCCAGTTTTGTGAGTTTGAGCCCCACATCGGGATCCAAGCTAATAATACAGAGCCTGCTTGGGATTCTGTCTCCCTCTCTCTCTGCCCCTCCCCAACTTGCACTATCTCTGTCTCTCTCAAAGTAAAGAAATAAACTAAAAAAAAATTCCATTTCATTATGAACATATGCGAAAATCCTTATTCAGAATTATAGATGATCATCACATAGGCTTTATCTCAAGGATGTAAGGATAGTTTATATCTGAAAGATCCCCATCAATGTCAGTCACGATAACGAATAAACTGAAAAAGGGAACCACTTATTATCTCTTTCAATATACAAAAAAGTAATTCAGTTAGTAACTTTTTATGTTTTAAGGGGGAAAAAAAAGAGCCAGTCAGGTACAGAAGTCCTTAACCTGATAAAAGTAATATATCAAAAACAGTAAAATATAGAAAAATTCTGAAAAGGTACATTTTAACATTTGACGGAAAAAATCGTAGATGATCAGGTTAACAAATAAACCAAGTCAGAGGAGGTCACAAACAGACACAAGCATTTCAGAAGGATGGGAGGGGAGCTGGCTCTTTGGAACCAAAGAAAGGCTCCAATTCATAACCAAGTGACTGAGGAAGGAGGGGTAGGTGGCAGGCAGCTGTCACCACTGTCCCTTAGATGACTTGTGAAACACAACCTGGCTAGCTGGCTTCTTTTCTTCTTCACATGGATGTAACTGCTCAAACGCTAGTAATTGTCCTCAAGACAGAAGGTCAGATGTTCCTAGAAAAGCCCGTGCTGTGGGACTGAGGCTACGTAAAGAGGTAAAGCCAACCTGCAGGTGATTCCAGACCTGCAGCACAGAGCAGAGAGGAAAGGGAGAAAGCATTTCCAGCCAGACCTAAAATGCACTAAAATGTCCTGGAAAAGGCAAAGACCTTCTGCAGGGCAGCCTTGGGCCAGGCCACCTGGGACTGAATCTCAGCTCTACCACTTACCATGTGACTCGGCAATTCTGTCTCATGCTCTCAGCTCCTCATGCCTGCAGTGGGCAGGAACAGCACCTCCTTAGGATTATTGAAGAGACTGAATGAGCTAATGGAGGCAAAGCGTTAGGGCAAAGGGGAAGCCTGCCTGGCACCTGAGCTCATTAACACATCACACAGGTCTATCTGGGGCACAGGGTTTTGGTACACGGGTGCCTACAAACTGAAATGGGAAACCCACACTACCTCCCACCTCTAATTATTATATCATTCAGTCATAAATATTCACAAGCAAAGACTTGTGACAGCAAAGGCACATTTTTGAGGTGAGCAAGTAACATGATAAAGTAAGATGGAAATTTAAAAAGAGAATAACTAATCCCGAAAGAAACAGAAGAGAACTTTTAAAAACATGATTTGTAAAGTTGGCAATGGAAGGGGAATCTGCACAAAATTTGGTGGGGTGCCAAGAAGGCAATAAAAGAATAAGAAATAGTTGCTAGAACTTAAAAATATGACAAATAATCACATTGACAGAAGTATTGTTCAATAGAGTAAACATAAAAGAAAAATGAATCAAGGGACCAGTGCTTTTCAAAGTCTAATGTGCATGTGAATGATCCTGAGACATTAAAATACAGAGTCTGGGTCACCAGGCTTTGTGTGTGTGGGGGGGGGGAGGGTGCGGGGGAGGGGGAATCTGAGATTCTACATTTCTAACAAGCTCTCAACATTAATGCTGTTGGTCCATGTTCCATACTTTTAGTGGTAAGGATCTAAAAGATAAAGTCAAGACATTTTCCAGAATTAGGAGGAAAAAGACAAAACAAGTAGAAATTAAAAACAGAGTTTTTTTTTTTTGTTTTTTTAATGAAAGCTAAACTAAGAAGTGACGTAAGTCTGCTAATCAGCAGAAGAATGTTGAATTTGCTCTGCTTGAGTTGGGACATCCATCTTCTCTGGCCCCTAGTAGACTGAATTATGCCCACCTGCATTAATGAAAGTGGTCTTCTTTGCTCAGTCTACCCATAAATAATGTTTACCAGTTATCTGGGCATTTGTTAGCCCAGTCAAGTTGACACATAAAATTGAATGTCCTAATAGTAAAATAAAATTTCTTACAGTTGTACCTCGGCAAAACATAAAAAAAATGTCAAGGGTAAGAAACAAGATAAAACAAACAGTGAAACTAACAGAAGAGTCTATAAAAAGTAACAGATACAAATTAGAAGAAGAAATCAAATGAGTCTATGAGAAACGTCTTCAAGGAGAAAGCATACTCTATGACAAGTTCAGTGTTTAATAACAAACATTCTTAATCATAATATGATGGCATATATTTCTTCCATCAATACAAGAAATGAAAGTCGACTTCTCTGAGAAAAACAGAAAGTTATAAAAGAAAGGCATGAGTGTGAATCAAATGTGAATCAAATGTGTGAATCAACTGATAGGATATTTAGTAATTGATATTCTATATTGACTTTGATGTTTAGAGCATTACTGGCTGATACAGGTTAAGAAATATTAGAATATAATTTCTTCCTTGTGGGTCCAGTCATACAACATACTTGACATGTGGTAATTACAGCTTATTTGTTTGACTACAACAAATCCACATCGCTAACATCAGGGAGATGCAAATAAAAACCACAATGAGATATCACCTCACACTTGTTATAATGGCCACCATCAAGAAGACTAGAGGCAAGTGCCAGCAAGGATTTGGTGAAAAATTAAAAGTCGAACTACAGTATGATCCAACAATTCCACTTCTGGGTGTGGAAATGAAAGGAGTTTCCCAAAGGAAATGAAACAGGAGTTTAATAAGATACATGCACACCTATGTTTATCCCAGTATTATTCACAATAGTTAAGATACGGAAATGACCCAAATGCCCATCAACAGATGAATGGATAAAAACCATTTGACATATATCCACGATGAAGTATTATTCAGCCATGAGAAAGGAGGATATCTTTTCATTTGTGACATGCACGGATTTTGAACACATTATGCTAAACGAGATAAGTCAGACAGAGAAAGACAAGTACTATTAAGACATTATTCACATATGGGGCGCCTAGGTGGCTCAGTTGGTTAAGCGTCTGACTTCGGCTCAGGTCATGAACTCGCGGGTTGTGAGTTCGAGCCCCGCATCAAGCTCTGTGCTGACAACTTGGAGCCTGCTTCGGATTCTGTGTCTCCCTCTCTCTGCCCTCCCCTGCTCATGCTCTGTCTCTCTCTTTCTCTCAAAAATAAATGTGTTAAAAAATTTAAAAAAAGACATTATTCACATATGAAATCTAAAACAGTCAAACCTGTAAAAAACAAAACAAAACAAAAAAACAGAGAGTAAAATGCTGGTTACCAGGGGACAAGGGATGGGGGAAGAAAACTGATGATGTTTAAAGGTACAAATGTGTAACAGGTAGTAAGTAAATAATCCATAGAGATCTAATGTACAGTGTAATTAACGTAGATAATCATATTGCAGTATAACGATGTAATGTGGTAAATATGGCTTCAATAGCCATCATATCACAATAGATAAATGTGTCAAAGTAACATGATGTATGCCTCAGATTTAGAAAACGTAATATGCCAGGGTGCCTTGGTGGTGCAGTCAGTTAACCATCCGACTCTTAATCTTGGCTCAGGTCATGACCTTACAGTGTGGGTTCAAGCCCCACACAGGTCTCTATGCTGATGGCATTCTGTCTCTCCTTCTCTCTGCCCCTTCCCTGCTTGTGCATTCTCTTTCTCTCTCTCTCAAAATAAATAAACTTTTAGAAAACATAATATGCCAAATTTATCAAATTAAAAAATATTTTGAGGTAACAAAACATTTGACTTATTAGCAAAACTTGGAAATCCTTGCTACAGTTAAAGAACATGATACAAATCTTATAAATCTTGTCAATGAAATTGCAATGGGCGAAATTTAGGAGGAAAGAAAAAAGAGAGCAGAAATGAAAAAAAATGCAGATAAACGAATTCCTTTCTCCTAGAAAATAATCAGCTGATAGATACTGCCAAATTTTGTTGGATAATTAAAAGTACATTATTCGAAGTAATAATGTGCTATATTATTACAGAGAAGAACTGAAAGACAGCTATCATCTGGTTTACCACAGTAGGAGGTCCAACAACACAGAGACGATCTCTGCCTTGTATCTCCGGCAGCTCCCAGTAAGCTTGGATTGAAGGCTGGATAAGCAAAGAGAACAGAGTTGGAGAAGATGCATGGAGTAAGTGTGCCAAATTATTAATTATTCAAGATGGGTAGTGAGGAGTCCTATTTTAAAGTTGATAAGTCAATGCATATGATGATGATGATTTCCAGAAGAAGTAAGTAGAGCAATGTTTTAATAAAGTGGCTAACTCTGGAGAAAAGAACTGAGGCACGACAGGGTAACTTTTTGTTTCCATTTTGTGAAGAATGTGAGCATTCTTGCTTCTCATATTACTTCTGTAACAAAAGGTATTTTAAATGGCAATGAACATTTTCAACTCTATTAAACTCTATTTTTAATAACATTGTGAATCACGGATTTTCCTCATTTCCTTCTTCATTCTACTTAGGATGGCTTCTGCATTCTTCCTAATTTCCTCTGGGACTTTGCACAACCTGTCAGATTGGCATGAGACACACTTCTGACAGCACATAACACTGTTTAAAAGTTCACTGAAAGGAACAGCACTCACATTCTAGATACAGTCCATGCCTCTGATCACTACTTTTTCTTTTGCATATTGACTTTCTCCTGGGGGTTAGACAGGTATTTCAAGTGTCAGTCTTGAGTGAGCAATGAGGTTCCTTAGGCAACATATATATTGCACCACACAGTAATTATTTTATAAAGCAAATAACTGTAATCTCTTAAATGAGAAAGAAAAAAAGAGCTTATTATCTTAGAGTGTGAAGTGTGATCCAAGCCTTGACTTTATAATACTGACCGGGAGAAATGTATGCCTTTGTAAACACCTGCTGTTGTTACATTTCTAAGATGTACTTAATCCACTACTTTTGTATTTTATTTTTTCCTGTTGCTAGGAGCCAAGTTTTAGGCACAGTTGCATGTAAAGTTATTGGCAAAACCACAAAGATGTGGGTGTCTATTAAGGACATTCAAAACCCTGATCCTAAGGTCCTGTCCAACTTTTCTGTAGATAAACATTTCCTGTGCTCTCTTCCCAGTTTTTTTTTTTTTCAAAGAAGACATTGGTCTGTAACCTTTACTCTCCATTAAAATCCCATCACATTTAAATTCCAAGTCCGAGACTTGTTTGTCAACCCATCCCTTAGCAAAACACATGTTTCTTGAAATGTCTGTGTTCCCTACCAACCACAGTAACAAAAACAACAAAAGCCAGAATGTAGCAAGAGCTCAAATCAGAGCAATTAAAATATATAATTATAGTGGATTCTAAAGATCACTAACAGCCAGGTATATATCATTGAAAAGGCAACTGAATTGTGAGTGTAAAGTTTAAATGAAAGAAGTCAGGCAGGATGCTTAATGCAGTGACAAAGGAAAGGACATAGAGCATACATTTCTGTACCTTGGGGACTTCTTAAAACAGGCACAATTGAGAAGTAAGTCTTCATGTTGTGAGCCATGAATACTAGATATATTCCACCACCATGGCAGGGTCAAAACTCAAAAACTAGAATACTCTCTCAGAAAGTTACAATGCTATGAAAATATATAAATTGAAGGAAAAGATATCCTCAGGAAACTGATACTTTACAGAGTTCATTGGAAAACACAAACTGTCCTATCAATAGCTGCTGATCAAAGCCTGCATATGCAGAAACTCAGAGTTTTCTACAGGATGTGATGAGTAAGGGCACGAGGCAGTCCTGGGCTGAACGATGCCAGGCGGGAATAACACAGGGGACTGGTAATGACTCCTCAGTCTCTGGCCAACGAAAGGTGAGCTACAGACTGCAGCAAATAGAGTTGGTTCCATTACGCTCATCACAGTCTGTGTGTTTATTTATTTTCATCAATTCTTAGTGAGAAGTTAGAAGGTAAAGTTAGATCTCCCCTGCTTGTTATTTATAGTCTAATATATATGCATGGGGGCCTGGCTTGGCCAAGCTTATTCCTTTCTACAGATGCTATCCATTAAACACTTTCCAATATCCGAAAGCACTTATATAAAGATTGCTTTTCCTTTTATTTACTGCCTTCTGGCCTGTTCATGAGTCAAACTATGTTCCTCCATGTTGCTGTTGTAATTTTAGATTGGACATTACTCAAGATCTGAAGCTTATACAATATCCCCACACTGAAATTGAGCATTGTTTCCCTGTCAGATTCAATTAACATCATATGCCAATTATGTACTATGAATTCCTTGCCAAACATGGTCTAGAAACCTTAATATGAATCCTTGTGTTGTACTTAATATGTTGAAATCTGTGTGTAAGTTTGTGGTTGGTAGTGGTTTGTGTGTAGTGACATTGAGACTCTTTTGAATGTACTGTGAGATAAAATAAATGAGTTAATAAATTGATGTCTCTGGTAATGTGGCTTTTCACTGTGGGCGAAGATAGATATGGATACTGAATGGGGAAAGTGGTAAGGAATTCTATGGTATTGGCTTTGAACCAGAGTTACCTAGACGGATTCATGACCACACGCGTGCGCACGTACACACACACACACACACACACACACACACACACACACTCATGTATGCATGCACTACTACAGGGTCTGACAGTAGGGCCCCACATTTTATTTGCTAATTACACAATGGAAAGGCTGTGTTCACAGGAGAGAGATCTGGTGGCTTTCACTTCCCCAAGCGGTAAAATTCAGCCTCACAGGCATCATGGGACAATCTGACGTGTTGTACCTGCTGATGTGAAGCAATGTGACCATCTATTTCCTACAACATCTAGGAAATACTATTGCCATCTACATTTCACCTGAATATAATCATGGGGAAAACCAAGGTAGGAAGTCCTTTTAGATTGGAGATGACAATCTCTATGGCATGGACTGACATGACAAAATAATCAAGTGTGATCTTTGCCTCAACCTGGAAAAGAAAACAAAAGAGCCATAAAGGACATTGGAGGGAAAAATGTGGTCAGGTGCACATGGATTGCATATTAAAAGAATATCACTCAATCAGTGTCAAAATCCTTGGATGCCATAGTAATGCCATGATATTCAAGAATTACTTTATACTTGAGATACGTGCTGAAATATTAAATGAAAAGTGGTATGGTATCCCCAACTTGCTTTCAAATAAATCTGCTCAAAATACACACGTGTACATATTTATGTATACATGTATGCCATTTATTTCATGTTTCTGTGTGAGTCTGGGTACAGGATACAAGGGGGGGGGTGAGGCTAAATGTGTGAGAAAGAAGGCAAATGGGTCAAAACATGAAAAAATGTCAAATCGAGGGAAGTCAGGTGCTTGCTGAACTAGTATTTCAAGTTTCCTATAGTTTTATATTTTTTCGTAACTAAGAAACCAAAATGGTAGACACCATTTTTGCTGGAGACAGGGAGGGAAGGGAAGCAACCAGAAACTACTGTCGACTGAATTCAAGAAATCACTTTTCAATATGTAGCATCTGGACAGTTGGATTGCTCACACTGTAATGCTGTGGCCTCATGCTTTCAAAACCTCAGTAGAATTCCATAGAATTCCACCACCAATTGTTGCATCCAAAGTTTCTCTCCAATGTGCCTGAAAGTAGAAAGTGTGTTCCAGATACAGAGAGTCAAAACGAACTATTAAAGTCATCCAGAATATTAGTAGCCAAGACATTATCAGAGACCTATGAATCTAAGCCAATTTTCTCATTTTTTAAGCCAAATTGTTTATCTCAATTCGACACTCTCCATACTTCAACCTCCAAACATATTGTACTAACACTAAGCATATTTCCATGTGGGAAAATTTGAATAGATGATGGGAAAACTGAGTGATAGTTGCATCCATCATAATTAACATTCAACATCCATTTATAAATCCAACTTTATGCTAAATGTTGTGGTGACATTCTTATAGGTGGAATTACATCACTTACAAATCGATATCCCAGTCTAAACGGAGAAACTTTACAGAGTATTCATGTCTATATGCTCACAAGAATGTTTTTCACATAGAATATACCTAATTTTTCCATAAAATTTTTGAAGATGCTCATTAAAACATTACCTATAAGCATGTTAGAACACTTTTGAGTCACAAAGGAGTTTAAGTTTATTTTTGCTTTATTTGGCTCAACTCAGTGCCCTTCAGAAGTCCTTGCCATCACTAAAGTATAAAGCTTGCTTCAGATCTGTGTCTCTCCCATCTGAATGATAAGCACCTTGAGGACAGGAATGAGGTCCTCTGGCACACTTAAACTATATCCTGCATATGTTTGCCTCTAAAGAACTGATTAGCTGATTTCACAGTTTAAAATAAATGCAATATATTCCAATAGGCTTAGAATTAGTGTCACATAAAGCTTGCCTAATTTGCGGACAATAATCTGACATCTTGCTACAAAGGGATGGGATGATTTTATGCCTTATGCACCTGACCATTTCTATACATGAAGCCATATGAAATACTATGTCTTTGTTGAGCAGAGACTACATTTAGAAATACCGAATTTAAAAGAATGTTTAAAGGTCATCAAGCATGATTACATTCTGTTCAACATTATAAAATGCACTCAAGTGTAAATGATTATCGAGCAAATTATGAATGATTCATTCACGGCAGATTTTTCATTAGAAGGTAATGTCTTCTTTCCAGTAAAGTCAACATTATGATCCGGGATGCCATTTATTAGAATTTATGCTATTAAACATGATATGAAAAGAGAATCTTAAGAGTCTCACATGAGTTAAATTACTCTCCACCTAAAAAGGAACAAATGCACTGTGGTCAGTGGAGGGAGAGGAGTATCTGGTATGTGTATGATATGAGGGAGTAGGTGCATTTGTACAAGTATGGGCATGCTTTTCATCACTGATCTGTGATTTATGACTTAAAGTCAATCATAAAGAGTTATTTCTTTTGCTTAAAATATTAGACTCTTTCCTGGGGCACCTTGGTGGCTCAGTCCATTAAGCGTCCAACTCTCGATTTCAGCTTGGGTCATGATTTTGCGCTTTGTGCGATGGAGCCCTGTGTCGGGCTCTACACTGGCAGTGTGGAGTCTGCTCAGAATTCTCTCTCTCCCTGTGTCTCTGGCCCTCCCCTGCTCGCATGTGTGTGTACACACGCACTCTCTCTTTCGAAAATAAACTTTAAAAAAATAAAATAAGAGTTCATAACCAACATATTAGTTGCATAAAAAAACTCAAATGAGATTTTTAGATATTTCCCAAATATTAGCTGAGGCAGTCTTTGGAAAAAAGAAAGTCAAAGTCTTTTATAATGAGATTTGTTCAAAGCAGGGGCCATCAGTGGTTAGAAGATCAGACAAACCCATGGAAACATCAGCTGGTAAGAGCCCCAGGAATGTCAAGACAGTTTCTAGAACGCAATAAAGTGGATGTCAGGAGCAGATCCCCTACTTCCCAGCTTTAACTGTGAGTAATTCTGTTATGGCCAAAAGTTCTTTGGTACTACATGCATCAACAGCACTGGCTAAAAAGATTTACCCAAGTAATAATCTGTTTATTTTGGAGTTTGAAATACACTCTCCACGGCATCTTTTTACCAGTGAGAATTAAGGGATGCTTTCATTTCCTGTCTCTATAAAAAACACAACTTCACAATTTACAGGGACACTGCCTACTCTTCATATTTTAAAAGATATAAACAGGAGTTTTGAAAGATAAAAAGCTCTCCCTATCTGTTTGCTGAAGGACAAATTTCATGACTGACCTATTACCCTTGAGCAGGGGTTATAGATACATAATATTGAGAGGATAATCACCAAGTATTTCAATTTACTTGATTTAATGGGCTTTTAATCCACTCTAAGAAGTATAATTTGATTAATAAACTGCAAGCCAAATAAGGAGCTGGTAGTATGTGACTTATTTAATTGAATCCGTGGAAAAGTTCATGAGCAATCCATTGATCCTGGCATGTAAACAATTCCTGCTTGGGTGCTCCAAATCTCACTTTCTTAGTGCCAGATGTGAGTTTCCATTGTCGATCAATTTCTGTATCCTGATCCCAGCACAAAGCAGCTCTCCAGGATAGGAGGAGGTCATGACAGTGCATGTAAGAAAAAAAAAAAAAAAGGGTGGCTTGAGCCCTTGTCTCACTGGTCCTCTCTTCAATCTGATACAATCCAATCGGATAACCATTTACTGTGTTTGAGGATGCGGGCACAGGACGGGTGCTAGTTCATGCATCTATTTACATACTGAGACTAAGCATGTGCTGTGTGCCCGGCAGCACCGTAAGTCACTGTGGATTCAGAAATGAAACAAATAACCCATGCAAGGTGCTCACAATCTGTTCAGGCTGAGAGTAGGAGATACAGAGCAGCAGTAGCAGTAAAATAAGTGAGATTGCAGAGACATGGACAGTCACTGGAGTTTAGAGGAGAGGAGAAAATAGGCAGGTTTTCAGTAATGTGTTGTAATTGAAATATGGGCACGTGTTAGAAAATAAAACCACATCAGACTGTGAAGGTCCAAGAGTAACAAATCAAAGGACCGTACTGTATTCTGCAGCCATCGGGAAGACACTGGAAGATTTATTTTTATTTTTTTATTTTTAATGTTTATTTTTAAGAGAGGGAGAAAGCCAGAGCGTGAGTGGGGGAGGGACAGAGAGAAAGAGGGAGACACAGAATCTCAAGCTGGCTCTGGGCTCTGAGCTGTCAGCACAGAACCCGACATGGGGCTCAAACCCACAGACTGTGAGTGAGATCATGACCTGAACCGAAGTCAGATGCCCAACCAACTGAGCCATCCAGGCACACCATGGGAAGGCATTGGAAGATTTTAAGGAACTGAGTGGCAGTATCCATTCTGAAGTTCATAAGATAACAGGCGAGAAGGCACAGTTTCAGCTCAGTGAAGGATGTTTTATCAAACCATATAGGAGAGTTTCCAAGGAACACATAAAAATGTAAATCACTGAGGGAAAGTAGCTATAATTCATGATGACATAAAAACTGCTTTAAATCATAAATACAAAGAAAAGGTTTCTTAAAGTGGAAAGAGAGAAGGTAGGACTTAAAATAGGCAATAAAGGGTGATTTTAAATCTCTTTATGTTGACGTGTAAATGGTTTTGATCAGGCAATTCGAGAAAGTTATGTGACTTCAAGTAAGAGTTATATTCAAGATGAGGAGCCCTGAAGTCTAACATAAGCTTGCATCTAGTGAGTTGACTTTCACTGAGGGTTTGATGTGACCCAGACACTTGCCTAAAGCCCTTCCCCCATCAAGGGTGTGGGTTACAGGAAATGTAAAACCCAGTGACTCTGTGAGGGAAGCCTCCGTACTTCTCAGCCATGTCTCCCTCCACAGGTGGGGAAAATCAGGGTGAGGCGAAGGACCATGTACCTAAAATGGTCCCCAGTATCTGCCATGCCTCCCCATCCTTGGGACTGTGCTGAAGAACATGTCCGAACCTTCTCATTTCTCTCTCACTGCATCTTGTTCCATTGGCACTCACGTGGGTCTGCCTGAACCAGGACCTCAGAAAGAAATCCCACACAAGCTCCATCCTCTCCGCATTCAGGCTGACACACAAGTACTGGGATAAAAGGATCCGTTTAAAAGCCATTAGCCTCTGTCCATGGAGTGTAGGCATACAACAGAGGGAACACTGCAATGCCCTTCCAGTGTAAACATAATGAAGATGCACTTTATGGCAAGATGATACCTAAGGGTGACAGATTAAACTATGCTTCACTTTGCTGTAGAGAATGTTTCAATATGTTTTCAATTCTGATATCAAATTATGGAAACCAAATTTTCTTTAAAAGTATACATTTTCAATTTAAGCTTCAAATCTGTATGTTCACACTAAAAAGAGAAACATTTCAGATTAGAGCATGCAGGGTGCTTTTCATTAAATGCCTCACCTCAGTTTTACTATTAATTATGTACAAGTGTATTTAGTTCATTTTTGTAAATGGATGGCGGCTAGAAACGACACTGTGGTTCGTAAGTAAATGCCAAGTAAAGGTAGTAGACATTGGGGCCTTAACCTTGAAATGGCTGATGATAAATCACTGGAAAACCCAGCATTAACATATGACCTTTTACAACAAATAAAGCCAACCACAACTAAAAGGGTATTCAGTTTTTGTTTTATGAGACAACCAGTTCATCACCAAAACAAACAAAAACAAACAAACAAAAAGCAAACCCCTGGGATTTTCCCAGCATTTCATGTTAGCATCATGCCTGCAGAGATACCCTGTATGAACCCCAAGATGATATACACTGTCAGTCTCGAGCACACACAGGGTTGCTTTTCCAATCATGGTGATGGATAAATTTTATTCCAGCCACAGTGCATCTGAGTGCATATATGACCAAGGGCATACACTTTCAAAATGAGTGGGTAAGAGGAAGCATGCCTATTTTGGTTATGGAATAAGCAAAGGAAAGTGAACCAAACAAACCAGACAGACAGTATGCTAGAAAGTAAGGGTGGATTCCTACTTCAGTAAAGATGATGTCAAAGATTTCCTTCAACAAAGTTGTTGTGAGTGTTGGTAGACCCAGAGAGAAAGCCCTCCTTTTTCTTCTTAGAAGGCTTCCTCTGGGAGGGAGGGAAGTCACTCTACCAGTTTTGAGAAAATGTGGACATTCCTTACCCCAAAGCATAGTAGGATGTGATCAGTGATGCTGAAATTGGAACAAAGTCTAGAGGGTTTTCAATCCAGGGGACTGAAACAATCGGGGGAAGCACTGTAGACAAGCTTCCAACCTACCGTGTTCCTTAAAGGTTGGACAAGGCTGTCAGGTATCTGCCTATTTTTTCTCAACTGTAAACTCCTCTTCTACATTCCTCTTTTGATGCTTGGGATGCAACTTTGCAAATTATAGTTCTGGGATTCCTTTGCTAGTGGGGTTTTGCTAGATCCTGACAATAGGGTGGGTTTAGGAGAGTTTGGAATGTAAGAGAAGAGGACAGAAATGTCCTCATTCCTGTCTGCTTGTTGCTGTGTCAGCAATGCCCCAGGAAAGGAAGTACCCAAGGAGTGGTTCTTTGTCCCAGAGGGGAGGCAGCTGTAGTTTCTAGCCTCTGGCTTCTTCTGGAATTCCCAGAACCAGTTTATCTTGTCCCTCTAAGGAACCCATAGCAGCCAGGTCTTCAAGCAAGGAATGCAGATAAGGGAGCAGGGCAGGGAAACATCAGATGTGGGAACTCACCATGAGCTTTGTCTGAATCTATCTAGATGATCCATACCAAGTGACATGGTTCAATGTCTTCCCAACCAATGCTATAACTTTCACATAAAAGATATGAAGAGTCTGTGACCTTAGTTGTAGTTCTGTAGCTTGTAATTCTGTGAGACTTTGGACTTGATTTTCCCCAAGTCAGCTCTACAGCTGGAAAACAGCAACAAACCTTCTTTTAGGCCAACACACAAGCTCTCTGGCTTTTTGAACCTATTCTGAGCTTCCCTGAGTTTCCATCCACTTGGCCTCATTTGGTCCTTGTTATCATCATCCCTATCATCACAGGTGAATACGGCAAGGGCACGATTATCCAAGGCACTGGCTTTATTAGATGCTTCTTCATAGTCATGCACAGTAAATATTTCTCCAAGACCTCTCTGAAGGGTCCTGTACCATCTAACAGGATGATGGTCAGATGGGGTGAAAGAAATACGCCCATCTGCCAGGGACTGTTGGCTCTGATTGGAAATTGACTCACGGTATCTGAAATACCTTTCGTGTCCAACATGTTTCTAACAGCACAACCCTCTGCAGATGCACAGAATGCCTAGTTGCTGTATGGTGCTCATGCACACTGCTTCTGCATAGTGAAATCAATCACTTTAAGGAGACATGGTAATGGGCTGGGAACTTTAACTTTTCTCATTTTATTAAGTCTCCTGTCACCCAGAAGCAGCTAGCTGGCCTGATGGAATGGTGATTGGCCCAGTAAAGCCCTAGTTGTGGTGCCAGTTGGTGACAACATTCAGAAAGGCAGAGTCACTGTGGGGGCCCTGATGGTGCTCTGAACAATAAGCATGGTGTGGTGCCACTTTTCTCACAGCCAAAAGACACACGTGCAGAAGAAAGAGGTGCAGGTAGGAACGGCTACACCTAACCTACAACCACTACACCTAACAGCCCGCTGATGGGGTGTTTGATTTGTCTTCTCAACCTGGGCTTTGTTGGTTTAGATGTCTTAGTACCCAAGAGTGCAGGGGAGCTCTGCGTAGGGGGCTAAAAAATAGTTCCATTTACTAAAAGTTGAGACTGCCACCTGGCCATTGCTTCAAACACTGAACTAACCGAGAAAAAAGAGGGATGCTGGTTGGCTGGAGTATCATCCCAATTACTAAGGGAAAATTGGGTTAGTGCTACACAATGGTGACAGGGAGAAATGCGTATGACATAGAAAGGATTCCTATGTCACCTGTCAGTATTTCCATGCCTAATAGTAAAAGCTAATGAAAAAAAATATGGCAGCCTAGTAAAAATTTTTATGTTTAGAGCCATAAGGGAAGAAGGATTAGGTCACCCAGTAAAATAATTTTTAAAAAACCCTACAAATTGAGATTATGGCTGAGGGAAAATGTAACACAAGATGGGTTATAGAAAAGAGACATTATAAAGAAATCTAAACTCATCACCAGTTACAGAAAAAAGAACTGCATCAATTAGGCTTTCTTTCTTTTTCTTTCTTTCTTTCTTTCTTTCTCTTTCTTTCTTTCTTTTTTTTCTTTTTTCTTTCTTTCTTTTTCTTTTCTTTCATTTCTTTTCTTTTCTTTCTTTGTTTTCTTTTTTCTTTTCTCTCTTTTCTCTCTTTAAATATATATATTATATATGTGTGTATATAGAGACTATATATATATATATATATATATATATACACATATAGTGTGATAGATATGTATATATAGAGTGAGACTATATATAGGTATACATATGCATATTCATATATAGTTTATATATATATATACACACACATATATGTATGTGTAGTTTATATATATACACATACTTACGTGTGTATATATATGTATACATAATACACATACATATATATATACCTATATATGTGTAGTAGTAATAACTAAATTTTTCCTCCCTCCTTATTTCTTCTAGTTACCTTACATGTTTATATCTTTGTGGTTAACTTTATAATTTAATTTATTCTTTAGCATACAAGATATTGTCTTGCAATTGAGAATAAACTAAAAAAAGGATTAGTTTCTCCCAGAGATGGACAGCATGATCATTGGAACTTGTGTCTTCCATTTTTCATGGAAGGCTCAGAGAATTCTTGTATGAATGATTATTCCTTGCTGGGTACACCTACGAAGTATTCACCGTTGTGGAAAAGAAGTTCAAATACGTGTAAAATGGTGCGTATGCAATCTAAGTAGGTTAAGGTGTGTTTGATGTGGATTACTTAACTACTGTCTCTCAAGTCCAAATCGACCAGCTAGTCTCCATTTTTTCAAAGCATTGGTTAGGCACTGACATATTAAATTACTCAAGCTCCTCTACCAGCTGGTTTCTTGGTAGATTATGCCAAAAGCAGCCACCAGCACGAGGCTGGAAAACAAGAGGAAGCAAGAGGGCTTCCTTCTTCCCGTCGGGCTGCTGCTTGCTGAGCATCATGCCTGCAGTTACAGCTTCCCCTAGCAGCCGCTTGGCTCTGTATGAGTTCTTCTCTCCAGCCCCGAGCTTTTTCTCAACTGTGCGGACTGGTCTCCTCAGACCCTTTTAGAGATCTGAACCTCAACTCTGAGAAGTCTCCCCTGTGACCTTCTAAGTTCTGATAAACGTTATTCCCTGGTTCCTCCAAACCCAGGCACAGTAGCATCTGCTCACAGTATCATCTATCAGTGTAACTAATTCCCTACGTTAAATCCACTCTGTGAAAACCTAGTGGCATTTCTCATTCCCTGACCGTGAAAGGGATACAGCAGAGTTTCAATCAGTGACGTTTGAGAGTTCAATGTGACACATTAAGTACAAGAAAAGAGTCTAAACTAGGAATGAACACCACGGATATTATGCAAGAGAAGTCAATAAGTCTGTCAACCTGGATTTGAAATACAATTGAAAAAGAGGAAAAATCAAAGATAAGCCTCGGTTTTGAGGCTGAGTAAATGGAATACGAGGGCAGAGATTATGGGTGTTGTGATACATGTTGAACATGGGGTGTTTTGAGGACATCTAAGTGGAAATGTACCCCAGGTAAGTGCACATTTTCTTAGGTTCAAGAAAGTCCCATAGTATTAAAAATAAAGATTTGAGAATAATCTTAAGATTGGTCTATTTAACCCAAGGAATAGATTAGATCAGTAGATAGGAGACTGTAGAGAGGAGAGAAAAAAAGCAAGCAAACAACCTTGAGGAAAATCCACATTGAGGAGACAGAGAAGAATAGGTCAGTGGGAGAAATAAACAAGGGCCAGCCAGGGAAGAATGATCAATAAGGAATGAAGCCCCTTAAGAAAGTGTCATAAAATCCAGGGAAGCCATGGCCAGAGGCACCTAAAGACGAGGCAATGGTCAGCTCTGTCAAACGCCTGCACAGGAAAGCTAAGCCTGTGCCAAGTACAATTATTATAGAAAATGAGTAACTCTCCAAATACCACCTTCCAACCTGCCAGCTGTCCTGTGGGAATGTGACACATCATCAGTCCTGACTTAATAAGAATGACACCAACAGTTAGCATACATAGAAACAGGGAGAACGCTGCCAACATCGTGTAGCACATCCTTAAATACAACCCATAAAGACTGTTTCACATGCTTCATACTCCAGACCCGAGAACTCTATGAATAACTGCATGAGTCTATGGACAGTGCCTCACCTCCAACGGTGAAAAATAGTTCCCACTTAGGACTCTCAAGCAAGCAATACTTTAGATCTTTTTTTTTTCTTCAATTCTTCATTGGCATAGCATTTTGTTCTATTTGATTGGCAACATGTAAATATTATCATTATATCTTCCTTGATGAGTGACAATTTTTTTTTCTACAAAAGACTTAAGCTGACGGAAATAAAACACAGTTTCAGTTTCAGGAAATCTCCTAATGGGGATTGGAAGAAAGGATTAGGAAACAATTATCCCCAGGGAAAATTAGGGAAAAGACCTAACATCTACTTTGCTTGCCTTTCTCTACTCAACCACTCATGGCTTGTCATTTACACATACAAAAGAAGCAATCACTGGGGAACACCTCTTCCATTTCTGGCAATGCACAATGGTCAAAGCCATTAAAGGTTGAATAACTGAAACTGGTGTAGTTGATGATTCTTTTCAAGCAGAGCTATGCTCATATTCAAAGATGTTACACAGCAGGCACTCAATAGGTATTTGTTGAATGACGGTGCAAATGGCTGTATGATGGCTGTGAGACACTTCTTTCCCAGATATGTGGCTCCTTTATAATGAGAGGATGAATTACTATATTTAAGACAGAGGTAGAGCATGGTCAGAGATAGCACTTGCTAAGAATAGTCAGAGCTTACGAGATATTGATAAGCTGTCATTTTGCTAGAAATAGTTTCCTCTATTAGCGGCAACAGAAGTAGGGTGTCGGTCACGGTATCCAATATATCAGCTCCTTGCATGAATTGCAGACATAACGCTGATTAGCATAAATACATTTCCTTTTTATGTTTATTTATTTATTTTGAGAGAGAGAGAGAGAGAGAGAGAGAGAGGGAGCGAGCACGAGTGAGCAGGGGAGGGGAGGGGCAGAGAGAGTGAGAGAGAGAATCCCAAGTGAGATCATGACCTGAGCTGAAATCAACAGTCATACATTTAACCAACTGAGCCACCCAGGTGCCCCAACATAAATATATTTCTGAGTGCTTATTTACTACGTGATACTGTAGAAAGCACAATGGGAGAAAGAAGTAGAAACTGTAGCTTCTACCATACAGAGCCACCGTCAATGTGAACACAGGCTTTTCCCATAGATATACATCATTCCATTTCTTCAGGGCCATTAATTAATGTGATTTTTGTTAATTTTACTCATAAGCAAAACCAATACCTATAATTCATTTTGCTTGTGATTCCAGAAGCCCTATACTTAAGGCGTTGAGTCTCTATCCATACCAGTCCTAGAGCAAGCTTCCACGCTTACACAAGACATCCAGGCTTTGCTGTTACTGTATCTGAGTCAGCTTCTCTGCTGGGTCCTGGGGCACAGGATGCCGTGAGATGTAGCCTGCCATGGCCCCCAGTGACTCTGCACCTTGTGGCTGAGTATAACAAGCATCAAGGCTATGAGCACTCTTCACGCTGGCTTATCAGGAATGCATTGGTAGCAGTTAACCTTGAAGAATGAGGGAATATGGCCATGCCCCTCCCCCCACCCCCACCCTAGGCAAACAGCATCTCACTTCCTGTAAAAGTGGCAGATTCTTCAAGCTCAGGCTCCTCGGCTATACAGAAACCTTCAGACTGTAGCTTCTATCTGGAATCTTCCATGTCATCTCCCTGGAACTTGGGTGGCCTGGGGAGCCAACACAAAGATGTGGACACTCATATCTCCTGCTTTAACATGAGTAAGTGAGTCTCACGTCTTCTGCCAGCATCCACAAAACTACAACATGCCAACTTATTAGCTTGTGTGTTTGGTAAAATCTTAGAGTGGACAAAGGTTTACTCTGAGAGAAGAAACTGTGAAGAGGTAACAACCCATTGGCCAAAAATTTAGGTTTCAATGTCTGTCTTCTTACCCTCACTCTAAAATAGGAAGAGTACCAAATGTATAACCTTGCTTGTGTCCAAGGTGAAACCAGTTTTCTCATCAGCATCTGTTAATTCTTGGATAATTACTCAGAGATGCTTTTTTTTTTTAAAGTGGAATGATGCATAAATGTAATGAAATTCATTGTTGTAAAAATTCTTCAAAGATTTTTTCTTCTCCTTCAACCATGGCTGCCTGAGGTCCATTTAATTAGTTTAGATCAGTTTTAGAACCATACTTCATGTAATTTATCTTTATTTAGAAACTGATCGTGTTATATGGCAAATATTACCATGATTCATTTTGGAGCAGTAAAATCGTGCATTAACTGTGATATCATCAGCGTGAAGTAGTAGTTCATTGATTAATTTTATCATAACTGACAATCAATCCCATTAAATCTCATCAATAATATGAAAGATTTTGGCCAATAAGTAAAAACGTATACAATGATGATTCTTTTTTTTTTTTTTTTTTTGAGAGAAAGACAGAGCATGAGCAGGAGAGAGGCAGAGAGGGAGACATAGATTCTGAAGCAGGCTCCAGACTCTGAGCTATCAGCACAGAGCCTAACATGGGGCTTGAACTCACAAACTGTGAGATCATGACCTGAGCTGAAGTCAGATGCTTAGCCAACTGAGCCACCCAGGTGCCCCTATACAGTGATGATTCTTGAGGTTTTTTTTTTTTTTCCTTTTTGCATTTGCCATAGACAACTGCAACCTAACTATTGCTAGTTGCCTCCATAGTCCTTTATCCCAGAGTCCATATGTCCTTAATATGGTGATATTTGTCACCACATGGAGAAGTTGAGATTCACTGGAGAAGGTGAAATATGGTGGCATTATGTTATTTGGATGCTTTTCTAAAAATGTTTCAGAGAATGGGATCCATCTGTCTGTCTAATAAATATTTTCACACGTCTTCTCAATGAAGAATTAAATAAATATAAATTTTTAGCAAGAAAAATTTGTAATTTCATTTTATAATTTTATAAGCAAAATTATATTCAGGAAGTTAGGGGTTATAAATGCTGTAATTATTAACAGTGTTTGAAAGTAGGCTGTTTTACTTATTTTTTTATTTTTTTAAGTTTAATTATTTTGAGAGAGAGAGAGAGACTGAGAGCATGGGGGGGGGGGGAGAGTCAGAGAGAAAGGGAGAGAGAGAGAATCCCAAGCAGGCTCCACACTGTCAGCAAAACTCCTGATGTGGGACTTGCACTCACAAACCGCGAGATCATGACCAGAGCCAAAACCAAGAGTTAGACGCTTAACCCACTGAGCCACCCACGCACCCTGAAAGTAAGCTCTTCTACAGCAGTATCAAAATATCAATGTTTTCATAGTTAAATTTCTGATAGTTCTAATTTTACACTGTCCGCTAACTTATAGTAAATGATTGTGAAAGATATGCCTCATTTATTCTGATGAAACCAGATGCAATTACAAAATAAGACTAGGATTAATTATGATAATTTACTATTAAAAAACCATAATCTATATCCAATAGACATAATTAATAAAACTAATAATCAAATAATTAAAAATATCATATTATATTATTTAATAATATAATTCATATATAATACTGGTAGAATCAGTATCTTTAAAACTTTAATATTCCAAAAGAACTCTCATACCTATGGCCCTGGAGGTACATCCTGTCTCCTACATTCTGATTATGAAATTTTTTTTAACATTTATTCATTTTTTGATAGAGACAGAGCATGAGCGGGGGAGGGGCAGAGAGAGAGGGAGACACAGAATCCGAAGCAGGCTCCAGGCTCTGAACTGACAGCACAGAGCCCGACGTGGGGCTCGAAATCACGGACCATGAGATCATGACCTGAGCCGAAGTCAGATGCTCAACCGACTGAGCCACCCAGGCACCCCTCTGATTATGAAATATTAAAAAGCAAAAAAAAAAAAGAATCTTTTAGGTGATTGCAACAATAGTTATTTTAGACATCTAACTGACTTTTATTGAGCTCTTACTATTTCCCAGGTACAGTGCTAGGCTTTGTAGATTCAGTGTACAAATAGACCCAACACCCATTCCAGTAATGATTGTAATCTTTTAGAATAAATAACATATAGGCATGGAAATAAAGAATCAGTGAAGTCACTTTGATATAGCTGATCAAGTTCTAATGATTCTACACACCTAGGTAGTCCCATAACCATGTAGAATCAAGGACTTTCTTCTTCTAAAGTTTCTGTGGGATTCTGGAAAGCTTTTATTCACCAGTAAGTGCCAATCCACTTTCCACTGGGGCTAGCCTAGCTACCAAATACATCTCGTTCTTGAACTGTAGCATCTGCTCTTGACCTACTTTGAATTATAAGTTGAATTTCTGAGGAACGAAGAAATATCACTCTTCCACACCCCAAAATCTATCCAACCAACAGTCTTCTCACTGAACTTAATTCATCTCTCTGGTTTCTTCTAGGAAGGATGAGCATTCCTTGAGTTAGTATTTTCTCCAGATTACATTTCAAACTTTATTATGTTTCCTTCCTGAACCACAGTTCAAAATAATTCAGTTAGATGGAAACTTTTTTTTTCCCCTAAAATGGACTTTGACACAGTATGCTTAATAACTGAAATTGAGACCAGATATGATTTGCACCAGTTTTGGTGCTGTGTTCAGTTATACGTTCCTAGTTCTTTTTTCTTTTTCCATTAATCATTTCTAAAACCACTAAAATAGTGACTTGCTCAAAGCTTGAAAGATTTCAAGGTACATTTTGAAATAACTGTCAGATGATATCAGTGCACTTTGCAACAAAATCAATTCTACATGTTCATACTCAGTTGCAAAGGCAAGACATCTGCACTTTGACTACTTGCGTCATGCGGTCGATGCCAACGACTTCTCTCACACCCACAGCACATCACACCTGTTACCCCAAATGTGTCACTCTATCAATTCAATTGTTACTTTTAAAATGTGACTCGCTTGATTACTGTTTAGGAGAGATGAGTTGAAGAGTGAGAAAGATGAGTTTAAAATTACAAATGAGGGGAAACATCAAGACCGAAAGTTTCTGAAAGCTGTTGACACACCAAAACCTCTCTTCTTTCCCTGTGCTAACCCGGAAGTGGTGAACGTGAGCGCTATGGAGCACAACTGCACACCCTGGGAATGGCCAGGTGGAGCACAACTGCACACCCTGGGAATGGCCAGGGGGAGCCGCAGCAAGTGCAGTGGCGAATGAAACCAACAGCATCCACAGCTTAACTAGAAATTATAACAACTTTGACTGCCCAGTACTTTCTAAATTTTTCTAATGTTTTATTTTTGAGAGAGAGAGAGAGAGAGAGAGAGACAGAGGGATAGAGTGTGAATGGGGGAGGGGCAGAGAGAGAGGGAGACACAGAATCTGAAGCGGGCTCCAGGCTCTGAGCTGTCAGCAGCCTGACACAGGGCTCAAACTCACGAACTGTGAGATCATGACCTGAGCTGAAGTCCGATGCTTAACCAACTGAGCAATCCAGGTGCCCCCTGACTGCCTGCTACTTTGAATAAATCATTGTGTTTTTAAATATTTCATTAAATAAAAAGGCAAATGAAGAGAATTGCTTCAGCCACATAGATCTGATAGTCCTTGATAAGTGTATCTACTAGTGTACTTACAAACAATTAAAATATGGATTGTAAACCTCAACTTGCCACAGGAGGATCCCTGCCTACTTTTCTATTCACTGCAATCTCTTCCTCGCGATCTGTGCTCCAGCTCTGGCAGAATTCTTTCAGGTCCTTGAGAGTTTGATATTCTTCGTCGTCTCTTACTGTTCTTGTGCAATGGGATACAATTTCTCCATCCCAGCCCACCTTCTCTCAAAAAATCTTACCCAAGTGAAATGTCTCATCATCAGCGAGACTTCCAATTACCAAAACGCCTTGGAGCCCTCCTGCTCTAAACTCTTCCAGAACCCTCCACTTTTTGTCCCTCAGCTTTACAACGGTTACCATGTATCCTCTGTGTTTGAGTGTGAGCTTCATGAGGACAAGGGCCACATCCCTCTAGTTCACAATAGTTTTGCCAGCACCTTCTACACAATGCCCAGCACACAGTAGATTTTATATACATCATACAAATATAAAAGTAAGAATATGAAGTGGGTAAGAGAATAGTAATGTCATAATATGTCACTGAAATGGTTCTGTTGCTTGTTTTGCATATGTTTGTGTTTTCAAGGGACCATAAAGCCCCAAGATATACTATACTTCAGAGAATGCATCAAGGTTAAGGATTTTCATGGTATAAAACAAAACCTAGATCATAATACCTGGCAAAAAGTGAGAGGTCGGGGGAAAGAGACCATTGAGAGCATGGTAGCAAGCCTCAGACCAGACGACTCTAGAATCTCTCAACTTATCACAGGCCAGACAGAAGAGCACACATTGATCATTCAGTTGTGTATTTGTGCCAGAAATGCCCTAATTAGAAGCTGTCTTGATACAACTTTTCAAAGACAATTAATTGAAGTCCCTTTCCAATGGGCTCCAATTAACTTAAAAGGTAAATGGATGCTTTAAAATGCATATTCAGTGGGAGAGAGCCAAAGCATAAGAGACATTTAAAGACTGAGAACAAACTGAGGGTTGATGGGGGGTGGCAGGGAGGGGAGGGTGGGTGATGGGTATTGAGGAGGGCACCTTTTGGGATGAGCACTGCGTGTTGTATGGAAGCCAATTTGACAATAAATTTCATATATTGAAAAAAAAACAAAACAAAAAACAAAAAAAATGCATATTCAAATAATGTTTAACTTTTCTGTAACCATTTAAAGGATAATGTTATATAGTGGCTGATTAAAGGTTTTTATGAAACTAAAAAACCAGATGCTACACAAAGTCTCAAAAGCAACAACACTTGCGGTGCCTGGGTGGCTCAGTGGGTTGAGAGTCCGACTTCGGCTCAGGTCATGATCTCGCAGTTTATGACTTTGAGTCCTGCATCGGGTTCTGTGCTGACAGCTCACAGCCTGCTTCAGATTCCGTCTTTGTCTCTCTCTGACCCTCCTCCACTCATGCTCTGTCTCTCTCTCTCTCAAAATTAAATAAACATTAAGAAAAAGGCAAGAACACTTGATCACATATTATCCGAATTCACTTGGCTTTATATTAATTGTGTCATCATTAATTCATCAAGGTTTGTTAAAGCAGCTTTAATTTTACTTATAAATGATCATATTTTGTTGGAATCTGCAAATAATCTTTTGGGCAGTATTAAACAAAGTCATAAAACCACAATTACCTCTGACTAAATAAAGATTCAAATCCAGATGGTTGCTTGTAACTAGCAATAACATATATTTGCTGAATTGTTATAATCTTAACTTTTTTTATTGCTAACATATACAATGCAGAACTGAAATAGTCAGAAGAATGGAGAAATATGCATTAAATAAGTGCCCCCCATTTTTTTCTTGGGGTGCATATTCCATAGTTATCACCCAGGGAAAATGGTAAATAGAACAAGGATGATGAAGACACATGGAATGTTACTTGATGTTCCAAGCAGAATATGAATATGTCATTTTTTAGAAGGCAAAGCATGTAATGTCATTTTATAAAATAAGCTTAACAATATTAATTTTATTTTCAAAAACTTAATAGTTTCATGCTCAGCTTTCCCTGGTATGGTGACTGATTCAGAAAGCCTAATAAAATTAATTCTAATTTTGTTATAAATGTTATTTAAAATCATGTATAATGGACTCCAGAGTAAATATATAAATGCAAAATTGTTTTTATAACATTTGAGAATGGAGCTTCTGCTTGAATATTATTTACATTTCAGATAAAACAGCTAGATTATAAAGTCACACACACACACACACACACACACACACACCAGGAAGCAATATTGACTAATTAAAAGAAGGCAAGAAATGCCAATTTCCAGAAGTGTCAAAATTGGGAATAAGAACTAAGACTGCCTCCCAATTACTTTAGGAAATAACTTAATAACATAACAAATCTGGAAAACAAGGTTCCATCTTATCACGCAGTCCCTACCCATGCAAGGGTGGTCTCTGTGACCCCATAATGCAGAAATCTCACACTTGCCCAGTCTCTCTCCACTTCTCTTCTGCAACATTGTCCCACAAAAGTCAATTCCTCTCACTTCATAAATTCTCTTTTGTTTTACAGTATTGTTCTCTAAATATAAATATCTTATTTTTTAAAATATCTTGTTCTTTTGGTCAAACCAGTTAATCTAGTTCACCGCCCAATAGAAGTTTTCAATTTTTAAAGGTCAAAAATCACTATGAGAATTTGACCAGAGCAAACTTCTTCATAGAAAAAAAAGTACAGATACACACGCACATAATTTTGCATATTTTTCAAAGGGTTACAGCTTAGGCCCGGGACTGACAGTGAATGAGTGTGTGTTGGGATGGTCAGAGTATCAATGATGGCCAGGGTCCATTCTGATAGGCTGTGGTGGACATTCTGATTTCCCATGACACGCCAGTTGATAAACACATTGAGTGGCATTGCTGCCTAGGAACATGGATCTTGATCTAAACAGCAGTGATGTAAAATAATGGCACTGCCCCGTTTATGATTACTAGACCATCATGACAATGGCACATACCGAATAGAATTCGAACTTTGGGACCAGGAAGATCAAAATTGGAATTTTGGGTGTGTGATCTAAAAACATTTATTAATCTTTCTGAGCTTAAATTTTTTCAACTGTAAAATGGAGATAATAATATCTTTGTCATAGGGCTCTACACAAGATTGTGTGAAAGACATCTTTTAAGGGCCTCAGGTAGAGTGGATCCCCACCAGATAGATGGTGATGATGGTGATGATGGTGATGGTGATGGTGATGATGAGGGTAACAACGATTATGCTGAAATGTATATCATTTAGATAACCTTCTTAACATCCTAAAATACCCTCCTTTGCTCTTGGGTAACAGAATTCACAATATCTTTCCTAAAAATTATATTTCATTCATAATAATTTCTGTTTTAAATCCATCCCTCCCCTAAAAATCAGTTTGTGGCATTAATCATAAGGCAGTTGCCACAACTGTGGCAAATTCGATAAACTTTTACAGGTTCAACTCAGTAATCATTTATTGAAAACATATGAGGTAGTAGGTACTCTATACACAGAACCTCATGAGGAACAGGTTATCACATACTGGAAACCAAAGCCAGAGGAGCAACAGCCTATCGTTATGAGAACGATAACACATTTACAAAGCAAAACGTCTAAAATACCAACCAGAATATACAGAAATGCAATAATGGCCAAGTGAATTTTAGCTGTATAAATGTTCTTGCTTTCACATTGTTTCATAGCAAACATTTTCAGGCTTCTGTAAAAATGTGTTGTATGATGAAAAGCAACATTTATTATCTTAGTTTGTATTAGTAACTCAATTTCCCTTAGGACTGCTATAGATGTAGAAGGGGATTGGAACTGAATTAACAAAGCTATTTGGGTAACAGTTGAAATAAGATCCAAGAATGAAATAATGTGTCTATAAATCTTTCTCTGTGTCTGTAAATTCTGCAATCCCTTGGGCTACTTTCTTGGTACCTGGCGGGCAAAATGATTATTTTAATAAAAAAAAAATGTAGGTGCAAATATATGCTGTGATTTAGAGATAAGACTTCAATTTTTCCAAAGACATTTAATATATTTTGCATATGAAAACATCAGGATATATATTTTTTTTCTTTCTTTTCCTTCCTTCCTTCCTTCCTTCCTTCCTTCCTTCCTTCCTTCCTTCCTTCCTTCCTTCCTTTCGTTTTGCTTGTACTGCTGATATCCCAACAAAGTCCTAAAGACAAGGGGTAATTTTTAAATATCTGTTAATTCGTCCATACATCCAACAGTTACTGGGGAGAACCTATTATCTACAGGCACCTGTTTGGGGTCGAGTTGGCAAGGATGCTTGAGCCACAGTCTCTGCCTTCAGTAACATCATAGACCAGCTGGAGAGCAAGGAATGCAGACCAACATCTCTGATGGTTGTAATGAGGTAACTGATTACAAAAGACTTACAGAGAACATACTGTGACTGCTCAGAGAGTAAAACATTATAAAAGGCTGGGTTTCCTTATCAAAGGCCTAGATTTGAGCTAAGCCTTGAAGATGAGGAGGAGCGGAGATATAGAGAAAGGGAAAAGAGCATCTTATGTAGTATGAACATGATGCTGCTGAAAGTGACCAGCTCTGCTGAGACGCGAGACTGGAAAGTCAGGCTGGTGTCAGACTGCAGAGTTTAGATGCCAGGTCATGAACACTGGCTTGATTTAGGAAAGAGTCAGTTGAAGAGTCCAAACACAGACACCCCTGAGGGGAGAGACCACAATGTACACACCTCACTTCCTCAGTATCTGTATGGTGTCTGATACATGGTAGACGCTAAATAAGAACAGGAGGAATAAAATGACCAGAGCTTCACCTCAAAACTTCAAGAAGGTGGACACAAGTGGCAGCAAGGCATCCCATAAACGACTTTACATTCAGACCTTCTTCCCACTAACCTGCAAGACTCTGGATATATACACTATCTTGTCTGAGACACAGTTTTCTATATGGAAGGTAGATATAATAATTATCTAATTGAAGTATTAGTGAGGGTCAAAGGTAATAAATACTGAGGAAATATAGTAATAACGAGATTAGAGTAGTGCTAAAGAGGTAAGTGTGGCATCTACTAGAGTTACTTAAATATTGTTAGTGGTTAGCATATGTGTGAACTCAGTTACTTTTTTAATACATTTTAAAAAAAATTTAATGTTTATTTATTTTTGAGGGAGGGAGGGATAGAAGGAGGGAGAGGGAGGGAGGGAGGGAGGGTGGGAGGGAGAGAGAGAGAGAGGGAGAGAGAATGGACAGGGCGGGGGCAGAGAGGGAGAGAGACACAGAATTTGAAGCAGGCTCCAGGCTCTGAGCTGTTAGCACAGAGCCCGACTTGCAGCTTGAACTCAAGAACTATGTGGTGTCAGGACCTGAGCCGAAGTCAGATGCTTAACCAACTGTACCACCCAGGTGCCCCTCAACTTGGTTACTTTTACGTGTCAGTGTGGCTGAGCCAAGGGGTGTCCAGACTAAACATTATTCTGTGGTATCTGTGGGGCATTTCTGTATGAGATCAGTGTTTGTAGACTCAGTAAAGCAGGTTGCCCCCTCCTCCAACGTGAAGGGCATCATTTAACCCTTGAGGGCCTGAATAGAACAAAATGGTAGAGGAAGGAGGAATTCACCCTTTTTACTTCCTGCCTGCTTGACGAGCTGGGACATTGGTCTTCTCCTCTCCTTGGACTGGGATTTACACCATCAGCTCCCTTGGTTCTCAAGTGTTTGGACTCAAACTAGAATTGCACCACTGGATTTTCTGTATCTCCAGATTGCAGATGGCAGATCCTGGGACTTCTCAGTCTCCATAATCACAGGAGCCAAGTCCTCATAACATATCTCTTCACACACACACACACACACACACACACACACACACACACACACACGGGTGATACAACAAAAAGGAGTCAATGGATGCCAAAGTAGAAATGGGGAGGTAGGGACTCATATGAGAGATGGTCCTAAGATAAAGATCATGGGAGTGCATGTGGTAGGCAACATAGGCTGGTGCATATCTACTTCTGATATCACGGACAAAATAAAGTGCCATGGGCAAAAATAAAACAGAGCAGTGGATGGTATGTTAAGAAGAATGGTCAGGGAAATCATGTCAAAGAAGGTGACAATAGAGTTGAGATGAATGAATGGAAGCATTCTAATAAGAAAGAACAGAAAGTACAAAATCCCTGATGCAGGAGTCCAGAGATAGTGATCAAAGAACAATCTAGAAGCCCATTTGGCTGGAGAACTATAGCAGAACTTGCGTTTAGAGACACAGCTGCAGGTCACATCAGTGGAGGGTCTTGGGCACACATGGTGAGGACTTTGAATTCTATCCTCAATGTGATGAGCAGGCATTAGTTTATACACGTGAGACAGAGTTTTGGGAGGATCACTCCGGATGCTTGTTTGAAGAATAAGCCAAGGAAATTCCAGAGTGGAAAGAGAGGAAAGAAAGACCAGTTGAGAGGCCCCTACATCTACAGTGTTAGGGGTGATGGTGATTTTGACTGCAGGGTAGAGGTGAGGACCTAGGAAGTGCCCAGGTGCAGTATGAAGGAGGGCTGACAGGGCTTGCAGGTAAATTAGATGAGACTATGCAAAAAAGATAGGAGGAGACATGATTAAAAGATGTTCATCCTTAGCCACTACTGAGTAAATAGCAGGTGCTGTTCACTGAGGCACAATGGCCTCTTGTAGGAAAGGGAGTCTTGGCAAAAATAGAGTTTTGCTTCCAACAGGCGACAGTTGAGAGGCCTTCTGCCCATCCTACCACGTGTCCAGAGGGCAGATGGATATGTAAAGTCAGAGTCAGGGAGAGAGACAGAGCTGGGAGGGCAATTTTGTAATCATCAATGTATAGCAGGATATAAAGCCATGGGTCTGGAAGCCATTTCTTAAAAATGAGTAACAAGAGACAAAAATCTCTAAGACTGGAACCTCATATTCAGTTCTGAGGTTGGGAAGACGAGGAGAGATCAGTAGGGGCAAGTGAGGAGCAGTGGCCCATGAGGAGTGGGGGGCAGGGCAAACAGAGGACTTTGGTGTCCCAGAAGTCACACACAGAAACGGCCATTGCATCTGGGGACATGAGGTTCGCTGGAGGCCTGGAAGACAGCAGTAAGGGTGAAAATCTGACTAGAATAAACAGGCAAAGAAAGAGAGACGGTGAGTCTAGATAATTCTCACAGCGTTTTCCTTTCCTGGGCAAGAGAGAAATTGGGTAGTAAATGGTCAGTGTGAAGAAATCATAGAAAGTTATTTACTGAATCACATGCAACTTGGGAGATACTGTGGTAAATGTGTGTGCAGATGGAAAGGATCTGGTATAGGTTATCCCACTAAAGATTTACAAAAGTGCATAAGGTAGGTATTATCACCATTGTACATATGGAAAAAAAAAAGACAGAGTTTTCAAGGGCAATAGGCTTGCCCAAGACAGCATATGAATTAGAAGTGCTGAGAAGGAATTTCAGCTCCACTGATTTCTAAGGAGGAGATTCAGTCCATTGGAACAAACATACACAGTGACCGTAAAGTTATTTTTACCGCATGTCTGAATGAGGCAAGGTTAGATTTCAAATAGCAATGGGAGTACCAGAATTTGGATTAAGGGCAAACTCTCCAAATCCCTCATTAGTTCAATGACATAGTTTTTGCTTGTTTGTTTGTTTTATAATTTACAAATTGACCAGAGTTTCAAGCATCGAGCAGATTCATGCTCTGATGTCACTTTGGTGTCAGATGGGTGGCCAGAAGTTTTAGGAGAGAGCCAGACACCTCAGAAACATGTAATTTGTTTAACTAGGATGTCTGAGTAGGAATAAATGAAGGCACAAAAAAGTTGAAAAATCTCACATGCATTAGTTAAAGTCTTTGAAGCAGAGTTAGGATTTGGACCTGCTTCTTTTTCGACTGAAAGCAGCTATGGATCAAAGCCATAGGTGAAAAGAAAGGTTGACAGCAGCATTGAGAATTGATTGGAAGAAGTTTTTGATGGAGGCAGCGAGTGCCAGAGAGAAAGAGGAGATGTCTGTTCATTCTGCTGGTAAGTAATTACAGTAATGACCCTGTGCTAGTAGGCGCTCAGAAGGAAAGATCAGTTGCTTTCACGGGCAAAAAACTCTGTTTTAATAGGAGAATGTTCATATTGAAACTATGACAACTCAATTATTGCTACTACCTTTACCAAAAAATACCTGTGTGTTATTATGGCAGAGACATACTGCTAACACAAATAACTCAAAATGCATTCTCCCTCACTTTTGCCATGTCAGTAGCTTTGCGTTTGCACAAAGAAATGCTTTCTACTCCTGAAACATATTATTTTTTTAGGAATAACAAACATGTATGGATGAATGGTGCCAAAATAATTTTTACTTTTATTCCAGATTGGTTGTCCTAATTAAAAAAGATATATATGTCAATCTAGGTTCTGAGAAATCAAACCACACTAAATTAGATCCTAGCTATTAAGAGAGTTAGAAGGGACACACTGACTTCATCTATCAAATGGATATATATGACCACAGAGTGGCTGAGATAACAGAAAGAACAAAAAGATGCTTTCTAACAATAAAAATATTTTAAAGTAATTAATCCAGGTTCAAAATGTTTAAAAGAAAATAAGAGCTGGAACCTATCTTTAACAAAGGCTTCTAGAGTCCTGAGAATGTCTCTCCCCTTACCTTGACTCTTGTCCCCGTGCCAGCGCTGGGTGTACGTAACTAAGCACCACAGCTGGCGATGTGCAGGCATCAGCAACAGGGCCGGGGAGAGAAGGTGAAAGGCTGAAGCAACGGAGTGCCAGCAGAAGGCGGGTGATTGGTCCCCTTCACCAGCATCACTGCTCATTTCCAATCACAAACAAAAGGGATTCTTTGGAGCACAAAAACAATCTATTTGAATATCAAATTAAAACTCTCATTAGGACTGGGGCACCTGGGTGGCTCAGTTGGTTAAGCCTCTGACTCTTGATTTCGGTTCAAGTCATGGTCCCAGTGGTTCCTGGGATTGAGCCCAGTGTTGGGTTCTGTGCTGACAGCATGGAGCCTGCTTGGGATATTCTCTCTCTCTCTCTCTCTCTCTCTCTCTCTCTCTCTCTCTCTCTCTCTTTCTCTCTTTCTCCCCCTTTCTCTCTGTCCCTCCCTCTTCTCTCTCTTTCCTCTCTCTCTCTTCTCAAAAAATAAACTTAAAAAAGCATTCTCATTAGGATCAAGTAGACCAATTAAAAGGTGGAAGGTACTACGTTCACATTTAACAAAATCACTCAAAATCCAACCACTATATCAAATCCCATATCATATGGACCTCCTCCCTGAAGCCCTGTCCAATCCAAACAGCTGTCAACCCTCAGTTCCAAATCCCCACATACCTGGGATATATGCTTCGGGAAAGAAACACATTCTACTTTCTGTTATCACTTGACTTGGTCCTCAATTAATTTCCTGATTTCCGCAACTAATCTTTAAGCTATATGTGGAAAAGACTGAAACATGACCCAAAATAGCCATTAAATAAATGAAAGAAAATTTGCTTAGCAAATAGTCAGGGTCCTCACTGAGTGACCGTCACTGAGAGAGGCTGCTCTCTTCCAGGCGATAAAAACATGATCAAACTATTTCAAATATATGTTAGTCTATCATTGCATATTGCATAAGATGTGTTACATAAGTAAGTGATATCTGTCATTACACTCAGGAATGTGGACATGTAGTCAGAATCTCTACTTCCTCTTCTTCCTCTTTTAGTGGGAGTCACACATGATGATAACTGTACCTTTTGGTGCATATTCTCTGTTCACATATAACCTACTGAGTTAGTAACACATTTTTGTCATTATTCAGTTTTCTTTATTTAGATTCTTTTGAATCGACCTGTGGAAGCCCTGAGTTACTGAATTCTGCCTGGTGTAAATGTCAGCTCATTTATTTACTTTGCACAAATACTACAGTGCTAAAGCAATAGGTCTTTGTTTTTGAGTCATTAGTTACAGGTTTACACTTGGGCTCTGGAATTTATCAGCTATGTAATTTGGGATAAGCCAATTAATTGGGGTAAGTTAATTAACCTTCCTAGGCATAGGTTTTCCCATTGAGAAAGTGAGGACCGTGCCTCACCGGACTGTTGAGAAGGGAGACAGAGGATGACCTCTGTGAAGCACATTTAGTGAACATGGACCTCTGTTACCATCACTGTCATCCTTTCCAGTATGATCAGCTGAACCGCTGGGTTTAGCTTTAACTACAGGAATCCCCAGCGGAAAAATCCCAACTCACTTAAACACTCATTACTTGGGGGAATGAATTCCAAGTCACAAACCAAGAACTTGAACAGACTGTTTATAGCTCTTTTCCTGACTGTGAAATATGGTGGAGGCCATTTCATGTACCAACACATAATTTCAAAAGACAAGAATTTAAATCGACACATAGTAAAATATCTACACTTGTATGTAAATAGATTATAACTGAAAAAGAATTAAATATAATTTTATTAATCAAGTGAGTGCAGAAGAGAGGTTGAAAACGAACAGAAAATGATTTCTCTATCTGTGCTTCTTTTTTTATGAGATTTAAAAAGTCATAGCTAATCTACTCCAAGAAAAATACAGTAACATGGCTATCAAAGAACAATAATTTTTAAAAGCACTCAGCTTCAAGCAAGCTACTTTTTTCTAAAAAATGAATGGTTTGGGGGCGCCTGGTGGTGTATTGGTTAAAGTGTCCAACTTTGCCTCAGGTCATGATCTCGCTGTTTGGGAGTTTGAGCTCTGAGTTGGGCTCTGTGCTGACGGCTCAGAGCCTGGAGCCTGCTTCCAATTCTGTGTCTCCCTCTCTGTCTGCCCCTCCCCTGCTCACACTTTGTTTCTCTCTCTCTCTCTCTCTCTCTCTCTCAATAATAAATAAACATTAAACAATTTAAAAAATAAAATAAGAATGAATGGTTTTATTTCTAATGAATTTGGAAATCTGACTGAGATATTAGAAGATTATTACTGTGTTGCAAGGGCTTTGGAATCAAACAATTCTGGCCAGAATCTTGACTTGCCATTTATCCGATTAATGACCTTGGGGAAGTTAGTCAAATTTCCTCAGGCTCAGTGTCCTTATTTGTAAGTTCAAGACGATATTAGTATCTAAATCATAGAACACTTGTGGCGATCACATAAACCCCGTGAAATGCCTACAATGATGCCTCACACTCTCAGTTCCCTACTTGAAGGATTAGATGCCATGGATACTGCCCATTCACCGTGAGCCACTAGACAACCAGAGAAGAAACAACTACTCCTGGCACTGAGCCACACCTAGTGTAGGACTCTGATCCCAATGAGAAGGGACACGAACAAAGATCTGGCCAACTCACAGCCCATAGGGCTTGAGACCATAGCACAGCGAAGAGAAACTAAACAAAACCTAGAAATCCCAATACATGGCTGAGACAGACAGCAAGCCAAGTTTAGGGAGGCTAAACTGTCACAGGGCAGAATGCCTGAGAGAAGTGAGCGGCAAAGACAGATTACCTTGAGCTTACGGTTGAGTATTCATATGCACATGTATGTCACAGGAAATTAGTTCGGGTGTAAAAAACATTCTTAGATCCATTCCTAGAAATAATATAAAAGATTCCTAGGTACTATTGAAATAACTCTCTGGACCCAAGATGGATCCACTCCGGCGCTGGTGTGATGTTAGCTGACTGAAACCTGGTTCACTTCCACGCCTGTGTGGATGTTCCGCTGGACCAGAAACACCGTGTATTCAGTCAAGCCATCCCAAACACACGGGCTGACCGGGTAGCCCCAGCCAATCAGGTGGCTCCTGCTTGTCTCTTCTTTGTTCTTCGTTCCTTATTCTGTAAGAGTTTTCTGCTACCTGCACCACATTGTAGTTCTTTGAAAGGAGCCCGCCTACCCCACGCAGTGTTAAAGTTTGTCTGTGTCACCCAGTTGTCTTCTTTAATCATATTTTGACAGTGTCATTTGCTACCAGGCAGCACACTCTAGAGATGCGAAAAGGTCCGCAGGCCTACTGTGATTTGCTTTAGGCATTATGAATCTGCCAAGGTTCTGAATGAGCACTGCTAAACAGATATATCTAGATAGAGTCACGTCCAGTATACTGTTGGCAACAACTTAATGTCACCGATTCCTTCATTGATTGAAACGGCCTCTGCAAACCATTTTCCGAGAAGTGCTGGGCATTGGAATGATTTTAGGTCACTAAGGAATTCTGTGGAAAAATTAATTCAACAGGATTGGCTATTCGAATATAAGCATTGTCCTTGCTAATATGATTTTGAACGTTCAATTTGGGATTTCATTTTGACGCGGTACTTGCACTGCAAAATTCGTCACGTTCCTTCTGGCTTCCTGGTTAAAATGATCATTTCTAGGACTGAGAATGGCAATTTTCTTTCTAACCCTGTGTTTTTCATGGTAATTTAGAAAAAAAGGAGAAACTGAGAAACATATTATGACAGGTAATCATCTGCAAACATACAACGCTTTCAATGCCTGCCACGTCGAGCTTCATTTTATACATCAGTATTGGCAATAGAAATGATGCTTGGCTGCCGAGGTGCGTGGTTCATACAGTGAAAAAAGAATCACAATCATGACAACTGGAAAATAAAGCACAGAGAGAGAGAGAGAGAGAGAGAGAGAGAGAGAGAGAGAGAGAATGTGTTTCAGAAGAGAGAAGCTTTTCCAGCTTTCTTTAAAAAAAGAATGCTGTCATTTTGATCGGTTCCTTGTCTTCTTTCATAGCAAAACAATGCCACTGGGGGAAAGAGACAACTGTCACATCTACGAGGGGGCTGCCAAAGAACCTCAAACCAGTACAAAAGGATCTCCCTCACCAGTTGCACAAAAAAACCGCAATTTGGTCCAGCACACACAGATGGATGTGTCAGTAATATTTACTATTATAAAAGTTGGAATTTTCCTAAACAAAAGCCTGTAGTACATTAATTTTTGTAAGTAGTAGCATAGGTGTATTCTAAGATTCTATATGATCTTGTGACTGTTTTGAATCAAACAGGTCTGTCCATATTTCTACAAACCGACTTTGACACAACTTTTTATAAAATCACTTGAAATATGTCTTAAAAATAATAAGGTTTTCGAGTTTTGTTTGTTTGGAAAGCTAGAGCAGGTACAAAATCTAAAACCTTGAAAGTATACATCTGAGCCTTCAAAATCAAATCACACTTACTTAAAGCTTTATTTTTCAGTGGGTTTTGGAAGATCAAATGGAATGCATCTGGAATCCTTCAAATGCTCAATGTACAGCTAAGCTATTCGGGAAACACTCTAGTTCGACCTAATGTATTTACTTGCCTTAATGTTCAATTAGCATTCAAATTAACCGATTGAACTTCAACACCTTTTGTTTTATTGATTATTTATTTTCAGATATGCCAGAGAAAATGAAATAAGTAAAACATGTTTGGCTTGAAGGAGACATGTACAAATTGCTGGTGGCAATCAGTATCAGTAATAGAGACATTTGAAAAGCATTAAGAGGATTTAAAAATAAATATATGACATTGCTATATGCTTTATGTTCTATAAATAATGTAGTACGTTGTAAGGAAATAAGGGGAGCCAAAGAGGATACTGCACGGGAGGTTCATATGCACGGAGAACAGGTATAAAGAATCCACTGCCAATCACCCCAATAGATGGAAGTAACTCCTTGACCGAGTGTTGAAGGAGAGTAAATCTAAGACTCTGTGTGTCATCTGGTCTGAACACAGCACGCTCAGATGGGATGATTGCAAAATCAAAAATACGCTCTGTAACATATCACAGGGACGCTGTGACTTTGACCACTTTGCTTGATTTAAACTGTCGGTTTAACCAAGAGTACACAAACACAGGACCACATATACAAACACAGATGTATAAATTACCTAAACAACTTTAGTTCACAAGGCTCCGAGACAAAATTCCAATAAATTGGAGAGGTGCTGAAGCAAGAAAAAAGGAGAGTAGCCAATTAGGAAATAACCCAGAGAAGAGATGGAAATATATAATACGGGCTAGCATGGTGGTAAATGCACAAGCTTAGGTGACAGTGTTGGAGAAGCTCAGGTGCTAATCCGGGCACCTGCAGCACAGGAAGAGTCACGGATATGAGCAGGAATCTCATAGTCAGACCTCCCAGCCGCAACCCTATCTGCACTCACTAGAGATATGACTGTGGCCAAGTAAGCTAACACCGTTTCTTAACTCCCTCATCTTCACTGCAGGCTTGTTATAAGGATTGAACCAGTCAATGTTCACGAAGGGCTTAGAACTGTATGTGTCTATTAACTGACCACTCCAGTTCTTGGCTTTTTCATTTAGGCAACAAGTAATAATAACATTGACCCCAAAATGTAGTTTCAAGGATATTTGTTGATAAATGTACAGCATCGCCAATAGTAACTGAAACAGGGTCAGCTTCCAATAAATGTTAATGGTTATAAATAGTGTTATTGTAGTATAGAGCTGAAAGTTAATAAGCACCTGTTACGTGTTTGAAAACGCTCTAGGCATTTCACATATTTATGTATTCATTTTCTCACAGCAACAACCTTTGAGGTAGATTTTATCATTAGCCCCATTATTCAGATGGAAAACTGAGGACAGATAAATAAACATAATAAATAATCCTTGTCTGAGAAAAGCTACTAGAATTGAATATAACCATTTAGTTATGAACCAAGGCCATAAACATAATTAATTTTGCCAAGCAACACTTTAGGGCTTTTTTTCTCAATTAGTTCACAATTTGGTGAATGAGTTGGTCAAGATAATTTGCTGGGTTGTCCCCTACATACAGCCAATGGTTCTAGGAGAGGTTCTTTGTGTATTTTTACAAGTGAGGGTTACTGAACACTGTCAGAGGTTGCTGTCTCACTAGTACACATCTTCCCCTTCATTCTTAGTGAGTTATAAAATATTTGAGGTGCTGAAGTATCCCCACAGTGTGGTACTTCCCAGCTTCCCTTGCAGCTAGGAGGAATCAGTGACTACATTCTGTCCAGTGAAATGTAAGCAGAAGGTTAGAGTTTCGTGTCTATAAATTCCTAAAACATAAAGCCTGAAGACAGCTGATGGACACTGTCTACCATTCCCTTTGCCTTTTAACATTTGTAGTATGGACTTGATGCGTGATGCTCCGCAAAACATCTCCAACCGAGAGGTGACCTTGAGGCTACAACCAAGCACTAAGGGCAATGATGCATTTAAAAAAGGAGAGTAACCAGATCCTTGATGTCAGTGGTGATGTATATCAGCCTTGGACTACCCTCCACGGAACTTCTACTGGAGAGAAAAATATACTTGGCTCTGTTTTAGTCACTGTAATTTTTGGTCCCTGTTCCTAGCAGCTGAGTGCAATTCCTGATACAAGCAGCCATGTGAACCAGACATCAAGGGAAAACAGGATATATCTAAAGAAAATAAGAATGCTAAGAATTCTTTGCAGTAAAGCATGAGTACATGTTATGCAAAAGTAGCACAGAGCAGAATGAGGGTGTCCAGGAGAAAACTGTTCGTTCTATTTGTGTAGGTTCTTAGAGGGGGTGAAGTTTGGATCGAATCCTGAAACATCAGAAGACATTCAACAAAGTAGGAGTGAAGGGAGAGGCTGCAGCCATTCCAGACAAAAAGGGCTCATAGAAAGAAGCACATGGAGGCATGAGTCAGTTTAGATGCTTCTGAATCAAACTGGTATTAGTCACTGGGTTCAAAACCATATAATTTAGTGCAAAATGGATAGCATATTTGATTGAACAAGACATTATGGAACTTATCTGGCTCACTTAAAGAAATCTACATATTCTTCCCCATTTAATTTGCCTAAAAGCACTTTAATCTTAAGAGGGGAGAGGGGGAGGGAGAGGCTGGTTATGGAGCTGGCCTTCACAGCCCGTTTCTCAGAATGCAGATGTTACTATCCTATCTCGGCCCTTTTACCATCCACACTTTGGATGAGGCTGACAAAGGGCACAGAGGGAGAACCTAAAAGGCAACCTTCAGAAAAGTACAAATCTCCAATAAATTAATATTCTCTCATCATGATAAAAACAACATAAAATATGCAAGATGGGTTTTAATATTCATGACTTACATCTTTCAAGAGATTGGCGAGATATCAAGTGTAATACAATAACAAGAAAGCACTTTGTAGAGGTATTCAAAGTACTTCGCAGAATTAATGAATTCTTACACTATCCTTGAGAGAAAGAAAGGAGGCAGAAATTACGCGCCAAAGTTGCAGACAGGTCCAATGGCTGAAGGATACTCTCAGAAGGTCATGAGGTCCAGCTTTCTGGTCCTCCAGGACTTCGGCCTCATCACAATGTCTGTGAGTAGGGGCACACAGGCAGTAGGATGTTGCAGTGTGGGTGAACCTCCAAGGGGACCTTTAACGAGTGTCCAGAAGGTTCAGCCATTTACAGAACGTGCACCATGGCTTACGTAGTTTATTTCATACATGTCTGGTAGTTCTATCTGATTGCTAAAACTGGGAAAATGCTTATCTTGGAATAAGTTGAAAGCTAATGCCCTACTTGTGCTGCCAACCCTAAACTGAAACTTCGGCACAGGTGGAACTTACCTGTCACACAACACAGTGACAGCCACCATTGTCATGGGCACCACATTTTAACCATTCTTACAGATTTAATTTTGCTGGCCTGTTTACAATAGTAATAGTAATAGTAATAGTAATAGTAATAGTAATAGTAATAGTAATAGTAATAGTAATAGTAATAGTAATAATATAATAGTAGTAGTTGTTGTTGTAAACACTTATTACAACATACAACGTTCTGGATATTTTTCTAAACATTAACAAATTTAGTTAAACCCACAATAAACTTACTAGTTTGACTTTCAAGATTAAGTAAGTTGCTGAAGGATACCTACTTAATAGGATGTGGAACAGGAATGCAGACTCCAGGCTCTCATTACTATTCCCTAACAAATAATTTAGACTCCAAAGAATTTCTTTTTCTTACAAACATGACTTCAAAGACATCACTGTGGCTGGGGTTCAGTCAGAAGTTTCCTTTACTTCATGGTATATATGTGCTGTGTCCAACCTCCCCAAATGAGGACTATCATATACATCAACTCTTGATGGAAATACATCCCTTTAAAATGTAATTTCAACTCATCTTCTTTTTAAAAATATCTCCCAATATTATTATCATATGCTACGCCTAATTTGAATCTTACTTTTTTATGTTTTCACTAATTTGGTCAACATATCCTGTGATGTGCTGACCTGTGATCCGTTTCGTCTTCCAATCCTTCCCATCCCCATTTCTGCTGGCTGACATGCTTTTCCCGGCCGGCCGGTATTCAACTCCGTCCTTCCTCCAAGGGTCGTATTACATCGTATCCCCTCAGAATGGCCTTCACTGGGCTCCCCCATCCTAGCCACCCACCATTCTCATCTCACCCTGGTTATTTCCTCCATAGCACTTCCCTCAATTTCTAAATACCACAAGTTATTTATTTTATGTCTCCTCATCCCACCCTTGCGTTCATAAATTCCTTGATAACAGAGCTAGTATTTATTTCACTTTGCTTACTGGGGCCAAAAATACTGCCTACTGCATAGTGGTTAATCACAGTGTCTTGTTAAATGAATCAATATTCTCTGGCTTCTTACAAGAAAGAGCCCCCAAGGTACAACTTAAAGGATGAGTAAGAGTTGGTAGGAAATGTCCATTCAGAATCCTCCCCTGAGTTCCGGCTGCATGTATATGTACTGTCTTCCGGGCAGCCCTGGCCAAAGCTTCACTCACTTCCTTCTTCTCTAGGCCCTGCTCCTCCTTAGTGAAGAGCATCCACATACACTCAGATATCCAGACCAGAAACTCAGCCACCCCTGACGACTACCTAACCATCCGTCCTCAAACTAAGTCACCAAGTTTTGCCAATTCTACCTCCAAGGCTTAGGTTTTTACAATCTGGCTACTATGACTTCTCTCTTCTTTTGTTTCTCCAGATCCCTTCAGTAAACTTCATTACACTTTGACTTCTGCCATGCCAAACAACTTCTAGTTTCCCACATTAATATGCACGTCTTCTCAGGTGCCTATGCTCTGGTGAAAGCTATTTTGGGGCACCTGGGTAGCTCAGTCAGTTAAGCATCCAATTCTTGATTTCAGCTTAGGTCATGATATCATGGTTCATGGATCTGAGCCTCTCATCAGACTCTGGGCTTATAGTGCAAAGACTGTTTGGGATTCTCTCTGTCTCCCTCTCTCTCTCTCTCTGCCTCTCCCCTAGTCTCACTTACTCTCTCTCTCTCAAAAATAAATATATTTAAAAAAGCTATTTCTGCTGCCTGTTTCTTATGACCTATTGTACCTTTTCAGTATAGATGACCCTAGCTCTTTCTCAAAATTGCAGAGATTATCTAGTTGTTGTTGTTGTTGTTGTTGTTTAATGTCCACTCATACGACCCAGGCTGAGTTAGGTGCCTTTTCTTTTCCAGTTCCATCAATTACATTCATTCTTCTTTTATTACACTAGTGACCACACTGTCCCAGTTGCCTCCACCTTGACCTGAGCTCCATGTGAACAAAACCAGTGTCTTCCAACTCATACAACCTGGGGCTGGCACAGGGGCTGATACATAATTGTACGCAAGGTTAGTTCAGATAAAGAGTGGTATGGTTTATTAGACCAAGGGAAAGTCTCAGGAGTATTATAAATGGTAGGAGGAGATGTAGGTTGGAAGAGATGGGCCTTTAGAAACAGAACACTGGAATCAACCTTGGAGGTCAATGAAGTGCATACCATCATATAATACTGATATTTTTTTTTAAATAGTTTTTATTGAAAAAACGTTGTCATTGTGTGCACAAATAAGTGAAGGTAAAACATAGTTCCCTTCCTTAGGAAATTACACTGGGGAAACATATATCAAATAGCTATATAACAGGACAGAATTAAATAAATGTTAGAACAGTAAGGTATGAACTATGAGAATTCAGAAGGGACAGCTCTTCTCCATTTGAACATTCCGGTGGACAACACAAACCCTATGACCCAATATAGAACTAATCATTCTCCCCCTAAAAATCTACTTCCTATATTATCTACCTCATTCTTTTTTAAATAATAGTTTTAAGTAATTAGTTAATTAATTAATTTAGAGGGAGAGCAGGAGAGAGGGTGAGTGGAGGAGAGGGGTGGGGGGGGGGAGAGAGAGAGAGAGAGAGAGAGAGAGAGAGAGAGAGAGAGAGAGAGATTTCCAAGCAGGCTCCATGCCCGGCACGGAGCCTGATGTGGGGCTCTATTCCATGACCCTGGGATCGTGACCTGAACCAAAATCAAGAGTCAGGTGCTCAAGTGACAGCCATCCAGGCACTCCTCTATCTCATTCTATCTTGACTAATAAATTCTTTACTCACATTGCAGCATGCCATTTTGTCCCTTTTCCCACTTATCACTGATAAATCTAATTGGAACCACGATGCCACTGATAATGACTCCCCTTTTAAAGTAATTAATTTTTCCATTTTTTATGAAGGTATAGTTTTCTTTCTTTTTTTTTTTTTAAACTTTTTTTAACGTTTATTTATTTTTGGGACAGAGAGAGACAGAGCATGAACGGGGGAGGGGCAGAGAGAGAGGGAGACACAGAATTGGAAACAGGCTCCAGGCTCTGAGCCATCAGCCCAGAGCCCGACGCGGGGTTCGAACTCACGGACCGCGAGATCGTGACCTGGCTGAAGTCGACGCCCAACCGACTGCGCCACCCAGGCGCCCCTATGAAGGTATAGTTTATATAAGGTACGATTCATCCTTTGTAGTGTACAGTCTTGCAAATATCGATAGGTGAATATAGTTGTAGAACTACCATCAAGGTCAAGTTATACAACAGTTTCATCAGCTCATCAGCTCCTATCACCTCTGCCAGCCTTTGGTGACCATGGATCTGTTTACTGTCCCTACAGTGTCGCTTTTCATATGTCATGTAGCCTTTTAAGTCTCACGTGTTTCACATGCAGATGCATCTGCAATTGATCTACCTTGTATCAGTAATTCATTCCTTTTTTTTATGTTTATTTATTTTTAAGAACGAGAGAGACAGAGCATGAGCAGGGAAGGGGCAGAGAGAGAGAGAGGGAGACACAGAATCCGAAGCAGGTTCCAAGCTCCAAGCTGTCAGTACAGAGCCCGAAGTGGGTCTCGAACTCACAGAACATGAGATCGTGACCTGAGCCCAAGTCAGAAGCCTAACTAACTGAGCCACCCAGGTGCCCCTCATTCCCTTTTATTACTGCTAGTCTCCTGTGATATAGATGTACCATGGTTTGTTTATTCCTTTGCCAGTTGAGGACATTTGGGCTATTTTCTGTTGTTGGCTATTACAAATACAGCTGCTTTTAACATCAGTGTATGGGTTTTTATATGAACATAAGTTTTCATTTCCCTTGGGTAAATGCTTAGGAGCAAGAACGTCGGTCTGGTCATCAGGTGAGCGCACGGTCCAGTGGCTACACCTCTCTGCATTCCCACTACAGTCCCCTTGCTCGCCAGTTGTCGGATATTTTGGTAGTTGTTTCCATTCTAATGGGTGTGTGTGGTACCTCATTGTAGTTTTAATTTGCAGTTTCCTACTATGATATCCTACAAAGATATTCCTAACAACATTGAATATCTTTGTGTTCATTCTCCATCTTTGTATCTTGGGTGAGGGGCCTATTAAAGTCTTTTGTCTTTAAACGAAGTTGTTGAATTTTGTTCCTATTTTTGCTTGCAAGTTCTTCATATATTCTGGATAAAATTCCTTTATCATATGTGATTTGTGAATATTTTCTCCGAGTCTGCAGCTTACATTTTTCATGCTCTTACTAACTCTTGAACAGTAGATATTAATTTTGATGGCATCTATCTATCATTTTTTTCCTTTTAATGGATTGTGCTTTTGGTGTCAACTCTGCCTAACTAAGGTCACAAAAATACTCTCCTATATTATCTTCTAGAGGTTCTATAGTTTTAGGTTTTACATTTAAGCTTATAATCCACTTTGAGTTAATATTTGCATATAGTGCCAGGTATGAATGACAGCTTTTTTTTTTTTTAACATACAGACATCAAATTGTTCCAGAACTTTTTGTTAAAAACAATCTAAAATAATTATTTTAGGGATGCCTAAAATATGGCTCAGTCAGTTAAGTGTCCAACTCTTGATTTTTGGCTCAGGTCATGACTTCACTGTCATGGGATTGAGCCCTGAGTTGGGCTCTGTGTTGAGCGTGCAGCCTGCTTAAGATTCTCTCCCTCCTTCTTTCTCTGCCCCTTTCCCTGCTTGCATGTGCTCTCTCTAAAAATAAAATAAATTAAATTAAATTAAATAATTATTTGAATTCCATCAAGAGCATGTCAGTAGCCTCTTAAATTTTTCATTAAATGGTAGTGGCTATTTTCATTATAGAAAATAGAAACCACAGATAAACAAAAAGTAGAAAACGGAAGTTACAATAGGCAGTGGTAAGTTAGTTTTGCTGCATGTATTTCAAATATTGTGTTAACATAACAGATGAGCAACCAGAGAACCAGAGAGCTTGAAGAGCTCTCCTGGGGTAAGTGGTGGTGCTGAGAAATGATCCTCAGCAGACTGATTTCAGAGACACACACATCACCGCTTCACATTGCTGGCTCAAGATGTTAATGAGCACTAATTAGTTAGAAAAGGAGCTCAATCAAAAAGAATAGGCAGATGAAAAAGATAAAAGGGAGAAGTATGATGTGTGGAACGACCATCTACCTGGTCTTCTACCTGGTCTCCTGAACTAGAACCCTCAGCATTCACTTTCAACCAGTAACATTTACCAGTTACCAATTTCTGTTAACTTTACATCCTGAATACTTTTGAGGTTTGCCCTTATTGTTAACTGGTGTCTGTTTTATTAGAGGCACTCATCACCTAGAATATTCTAAGAGTGTCTTAATTGCCCCTCAGTCTTGACATCCCCCAAGAAAAGTTGCCAAATAAGATAAAGGAAAATCAGTTATACATTTGAATTTCAGAAAAATAACAATATTTTTAGTGTAAGTATGTCCCATGCAATATTGGGATCATACTTACACTAAAATATTATTTGTTGTTTACCTGAAATACAAATTTAACTCTCTGTCCTGTATAATTACTAGCTAAATTCTGGCCACCCTGATCCCAACTCTTCTTGCTACAGAAACCAGAGTGGCAATAAATAAATGCATAAACAAATGAACAAACCCTGATTTGGGGTTAATGGCAATCATGGAAAATAATGCATTTAAGTGAGACCTTGAAGGATGAGCGGGATTAAATGTGATGAAGGGACAGACACCGAAGGCAAAAATAAAATAAACACAGCTCCAAATCAAATTCTTTATGAATTTTTTTTATTGCTAAATAATGGTTAGACTATTATTTTTGATATAGTTTGCTTTTAATACATTTGCCGCTGGGATAAATGTCTTTTCCTAGGCTTTCATTTTATTGGAACCGACCTTTTTTTTTTTTTTTTCTTCTGTAGTCAACAGCAGCAAGGCTGTTTAAATATATTCATCCTATTTGACCATAAGCATCTCAAACACAGCGTCTAGGTCAGCTTAAAGTGCTTTTGCTCTCCAGAACAGTCAGGTTAGCTTAGACTCCAAGGGCGAAGGTAACTATTGTAGTGTGATCTTAGAGCTTAGCTCTGATTTGGCCATATTTCTATTATTCGTAGCATCCAGCCTTATAGATAAATATACCTGATGGGCAATAAACACTGACCAGCTTTGGTGAAGGAACCATTTGTTCCTTTTTTCAATAAGACTTAAGGCTACAATTGAGTGAAACTACATGGATAAACATAAAAGGACTAACACTTTAAGGGATAAGTTAGCATAGCACCAACTCATCATTTTTAGTTCTCAGGACTTAATCAAGTATTCAGGCTTTTTCATCGAACTCCCCTTGGTCATTTGTTTTTAATCACTAATTAGAAGAGAGATCAGATTAAATTTCCAATGGGGAAAGGTCCCTACTGCCTTCCTGGATTGAAGGTATTCACTTCAAAGCAATTTATTAAGGAAATTGAACTCTTGTTCTGATGAGGGGCAATGCAACCTTCAAAATACCTTTTATATATGTAAACATAAAGCCTTGAATTTTGCTGCTTATTTAAGCATCTGTCTAATAATGACCTAGATGTCAACAGTTACTGCCACTGTTCAAACAGATAAAGACAATTCTCCATTTTTTGTTCAAGCACATATGAAATAAAACAATAAGGATTTCCCCATATGGTGGTCTGCAGTCTGGGGAAACTTTTTTTTTTCCCTGTGCAACTGAGGAATACCTTGCCATTTTGTTCTAAGTCTAATGTGCCTCAGACTATGCGTGGAAGGATTTACACATAGGGATGGATAGTTTCTCTGTATATAGCATACATGTAGTCATCCAGCTATCAAAAGTTGACGACAGTAGAACATAGAGACAGACAAACTGGGCCATGATGCCATCTTTGAGCAAAGTAGTTATTCAACCCTTGAGTCTCTCTGTCTCTGAACTTGTTACATGATATGAATAAGCCTGCTATTCTATGGAGCTAAAAGTATCTAACAAATATATAACATCTCAGTTTATATTCCTGTGTACTTATTTTTGTAACCTCCAGGTTTTCTCATGTGTGTTGGATATTTTATATTAGTAAGCCCCTTACCATCTCCCTTTTGTAAATCATATAATGAAACTGAAAATAAATGTTTAGTTCATATTCATTTTTTTCGAAAAAGACACAGAACCATGCCACTTTTTTTTTTTTAGCATCTATTTATTTTTGAGACAGAAAGAGACAGAGAATGAATGGAGGAGGGTCAGAGAGAGAGGGAGACACAAAATCTGAAACAGGCTCCAGGCTCTGAGCTGTCAGCACAGAGTCCGACGCGGGGTTTGAACTCACGGACTGCAAGATCATGACCTGAGCCGAAGTCGGACACTTAACTGACTTAGCCACTCAGTCATGCCACTTCTATGTTAGCTTTTCCCAACCCCTTCCTTCAGTTGATTTTATATTGATATAGATCCCACCCCCCAAGCAAATAAACACAGAAAACTCACACAACATCCAGCACTGAGAAGGGACTGGCGATGGTGTAAGATCGATGTAGTTATTATCTTAAAGCAGGCCAGTATAACGAACTCCCCTCACTATTTCAGATGCCCAACCAAATATGATTTCATGGTTCTTATAGGTTTAGAGAACAGCATGATTTTTTTCTTGATAAAATAGAAAGTAGTCTTTTTAAGACCACATCAACCTCCTATGTTAAGGAGTAATTGGTATATGAAGGGAAGGGCAGGGTGCTTATAAACACAATTTTAAAGTCATTCTCTTAAGAATAAAATTAGGGATAACCAGAGAGATAATTTGTGATGATCTCATATACAGTCATAACCTGACACTTAGGGAGATACTACCAGGTTGTAATTTTAACTAAGAATTTCAGTCAAGGTAAATGTCTTGGATATGTCTGAAGGAATACTTTATTGATAACAAAGTGAGATGATATCCTGGCCAGCATAACAGAGATTTACGAAAAGGTAAAATTAAGCAATATGTCCCTGGAACTACCCAAAGAAAAGATTGCTATGGCCAGAAGGGAGTACCAGCCTAGAAGAGCATCTAATGACATGGAACAGTCAGATGTCTCAGGGTGTCATGGTTTTGATAACCTCACTCCTTAGCATGATCCAAATAACTACTGTTATAGATTCCACATCGAAAATAACTATTATATAAAAATTGAGCTGCCCAAAAACACTAATTGGAAGTAGAGAAAATGTGTCGATGAGTAACATAAATAACCTTCTCCTTGAGTTGTTTCAGTTCTTGCTCTAGTTCAATCAAATAATATTCCAGCTTTTAGACAAAGGAATCTGGTGGGTTTGTCCCAGGTGATGCAGCTCTATGGGGACCAGTGACTTATGAGTTTACCAATATTCAACTCCACACACTTGAAAGGAAAAGAGGCTGTAACATAGAAACCATTCTGCTGCACTTTCATCTCGTCAGAACTTGTGTATGAAACAAGCCTTTGCTCCCTAGATATTTCCTTTCTCAACTAGGGTTCCTCATCGGAACCAAAGAACAAAGAAAGTTATTTGAATGATTATTTTCTCAACTTTCCCTAGGGTGGTACATAGCTATTATCATTCTGGATGCACTGGAGAGAAGTTTGGTCATCACTGAAGACCCCAGGATGCTAAGACTTAATTCTCTCATGAACCCCTGGTTCCACATTTTCAAACTGACACATGAAACATACTTGTTCTCCTCCTGTAATGGGGTCAAGCGCTAGAGAGCTCCTTAAATGGGGTTTTAACATGGAAATGAGCTGCTGGTGGAGTCCAGAGTAAGCTTGGTTCTCAGGAGATCAAAACCACAAGCACTCAGATTTGTAATGGTATTAAATTATGGCCACAATTGTTAATTACTGTCTTCTGAGCACACTCCATGCTTTAGTGAAGAGAAAGAGTTGCCCCAAGAATATCTTTTCTCTCCTACTTCAGTAATGTTAGGGTTAGCTGGATACATGGCAGTCTACTTAGAGACTACATTTCCCTTCTCTCTCATATTTCAGCTGGATGTGGCCATCTGACTAGGGTCTGACCAACAGAATGTGAGCAGAAACATCGTATCTTCTTCCTTCTCTCTTCCTTTGCCTGGAACACAGACTCGGTGTTACACATGATTACATGTATGACAACAACTGGGCATGCCAATGAGTCACGAATGAAGAAGCCTCGGGCCCTGATACAAATGAGATGCCACAGAAGCTTTTGACCAACTCCCCGGATTGGCACAAGTGAGAGGACAAAACTTCTATCAAGATTAAGCAATGGGTATGTTGAGGTCCTTTATAACAGCGGCCCTGTTTGCGTCTTAACTAATTCATATGTACAATCCCATTTAACCCTTACAAAGATCTTGTGAAGCTAGTGCAAAAAATAAATAAAAGTAAAGGTGACACATGCCAGAGTGAAAAACACAATCAGTTACCACATATTTGAAATGTAGAAAGAGGCCTGAAATAAAGGAGTAACACCCAGCCAAAGACCCATGGGGAACTGCAACATGGAATATGCTTTTGAGTCTACCATGGCCCTTATGTTCCCTGCAGAAAGCCAAAGGGCCATGGGCAATTGAGGTCTGAAATGGGTCACTGGTTAGGCACTTAGGAAGTTCTGAGATCTGAGCCAGATTTCCATCAATGATGGGTATGGATTGAGAGGCAGAGATAACACATAATGAGGCTCATACCATACTTCTTGCCAAGGCAAATTCTTGTCACCAGCTTTAGATGACCTCGGGTCCAAGCATGTTAACTGGTGAGGTTGTTCACGTGTGTGGTCAGGGTGAAGGCATTTCCAGGACAGAATGATCCTGCGTATTCGTTCATGCATAAGATACAGAGACCTAGTTATGAACAAATGCAGAGAAACGCCACATGAAGCTACAACCCTGCTTCTGTGTCTGACATTTTCCATGACTTTAAGTCAGTCTCTGTTTACACCATCTCTCCAGTGGGGTGATCCATGATTATTTTGCACCTTCAAGGTCATACACAAGCATAGGCAATAGTCAGACAGAACTTGCTAGCGGGGCTTTAAAAAATAGGCTTTATTTTATTTGTAAAATTAAATACAGGACTGCGTATTTTTCAAAGTAAAGTCAAATCAGGAAAGAAACTGGGAAGTTTACTATCCTGTGCAGTTACAGACCAAAGGAAGGTCTTGAGGAGAGGCAGTGAGTGCAGTTAGTCTGGCGTAACAAGGACCCCAAATCTATAGGGTCGGAGAGTTTAGATAGTGGGGGCAGAAGCTCAGAGATGAGCTGGCCCTCAGGCTGGGATTGTTTACTGTCTCTAGTAACACAGCAGACACCAGCCATGAGTACTGATTGCACAAAGGAAAGGAAGGTCTCCAGGGAGTGAGGCTGCCAGTACCGGGAGGCAGGATTCTAGAGAAGCCTAGAAGCACTGGAGTGCATGGCACTGAATAAATAACCCCCCTGTGAATGAATTCTTGGTGTTGGAAAGCATTATACACTATACATACTGTATATCCATGCATTTTATTGTAGCAATATAGGAATCTTAATCTCCAACATGTACCATTTGGATAGATTCCACCTCCTGAGATGTAGATCCCTCAACCTGGTGAAATCCAATAGGAATTTACTGAACTCACTTCTTGGTGGTATTTCTAATGCCAACCCGACTCCCTGTGACGGCAGTGTCCTTCTAAGAAAATAAATATGTCAGTAAGTTCAGAAACAGATGGATATTTTTTAAAATACCTGATGGACGATGACAGTGAAAAGGACCCATCACAGCTACGATTCACGTGTGGATAAATCTGTAATAGACACATTTATCCTCTAAAGGAGCTGTCAAGATGTTTTCAATGTGAATTAAAGTTTTTGAATTGGGAGAGGGGGTGCTTTTCTCTTTCTGCTGTTTTCACTCCTGATTTTTATGTCTCAAGAGCTCGGAGTGTAAACTATTTCCTGAGGGCAAAATCTTCATCTGGTCCCCACACATGAGGCTTTGTTACTGGAGGCCCGCTCTGGAGCACAGAGCCCCTGGCAGTATTCATCTCAGGTGAAAAGAACATCAGAGCTGTTACTTCGAAAAAGACACACTCCAGAAAAATGCAGCACAGTATGGCTTTTGCACCAGGGAAGAATAAATCCAGCACAATTACATTTGGGTCCTACCTTTACACAGGCTCATTAACATCTAAATCATTCGAGTGATGTGAAGAAAGACTAAATGAATGTGAGCTTTGCCTGACAGCGTTTTTCAAGGTAAAAGGCTCTCGCTAAGGTTTAGGTACCAGGAATGGAGGAAATTTTCCAGCAACTCTGGTTGGCTCATGCTTGACATAAACTTAAAATGGGGAAATATTTATCTTTTTTAAGGAAACTGTCCAGTTTTATTTTTCCCCCTACATCATAGGGAGTGAGTTGAGCAATTACTGAACCTCAATTCTGGTTGTTGGACACTATAAAGAAAGCTCAAACGTCACCTAAGGCTGATGCACGGTGTGTAACATAATCGAGTCTCTCATGCAAGTGAGAGAGAAATTGGCAAAGCTTAGGAAGGTCGCTAGTGATATCTACGTGCAGCAGTCAGAGAGCAGGGGAGATCCTGAAGTTGGCATAGAGATACAAGGAGGAACACAGAGGATGCCATTGTACTGGAGGATGTTGGAGCTGCAGAAGAGCCAGTGCTGCCCCTTCACGAATCTTCAGGAAACGGCACGCGCCATTCTCGCTCAGAGCCGACTCGGAGTAGGTTATCTGGGCTGCACAGACGGCAGCCCAGTTGGCCAAGAGTTTGTCTCAAGGCTTGGCCTGCCATCAGACAGACAGGTGCCCAGCATTTCAGTCCTCCGTTCCCAAGGGCACCTTCTTATAAAATGAAATTTCACGCTCAGTCAAACTTTAGAAACATATGATTTAAACATATGCCAGTCTCTTTCTCCATATTTGTAGCTTCTCCCCTTCCCAGGCCCTTTCTCAAAATAGCTTCTGGTGGAAGCTACGAGGTTTAGTTGAAAAGCAATTTTTTCCTCTTCTCATCTAGTCTACAGAAATCTCTCAAAAGACAACAGGGCCACCACGAGAAAACTGGATTAACATTTTACAATGTGATGTTTTCTGCCCGTGACTGTTAAAAATTACAAAGGAATTTTCCTGTTGGAAACACACAGTGCTCCTCAAACAATTCACCATGAACCATAACCAATGAACACGGGCTAGGGTGTGCCCTGCCAGTCCCACTTTAGAAAGAGAGGGAGCATGAACAAGTTATGAAGATAGGCGTATCTTGAAACGACATAATGTTTAATTTGAAAGCACTTTTTTATTCACATAGAGGAAGAATTTATTTCTGTGTATAAGATGACAAGGACATGAGACGTAAGAAACACTGCCTAAGGTCGGAGCTATGTGATAATTAAGTCACACTGATGATTTTACTAATACACAAATACGGTGTTCTTTTAAGGAACACTATTAAGCAAGAAATCAGATAACTGTAATGCTTTAGGTATCCTTAGGTTCACTTACTAGGGATCCATTAAAACCAAAGGAGTTTGTATAAGAGGGCTTCTTTGCAGGAGCTCTTAGGGACAGGGGCTGCTTTTCCCCAAGGCATAGCTGCTGGCTGCTTAGATGGTAAGAATTGGAGAGGGCGCTAAGAAAAGTCCTTCCTTGACCAACCTGCACCAACTGCTGCGTGCCAACAAAATATATATTGTCCTTTCAAATATAAACCACCTGGGGGAGACGGTTAGTGATCAGTTAAGGTCTTGTGACAGTTCTCCAGTCTTCCATGATGCGTTTTTCCTAACTTCCCCAGGTTCTCCCTAATTCTCCTTCCAAGTTCACCTCATCCTTCTAGCCTCAGTTGAACCTCCATGTTCTCTGTGACACTTCTCACCCACTCCAGCCTACAATAATCTCCAGCTCGGCAGCATCATACTTCAGCATTTACTTTTTTTTTAATGTTTTATTTATTTTTGAGAGAGAAAGAAGCAGACTACAAGCAGGGGAAAAGCAGAGAGGGAGACGCAGAATCCGAAGCAGGCTCCAGGATCTGAGCTGTCAGCACAGAGTCCGACGCGGGGCTTGAACTCAAAAACCGTGAGATCACGACCTTAGCCAGAGTCGGGTGCTTAACCGACTGAGCCACCCAGGCGCCCTCTACTTTAGCATTTAATTGTTCCTCTGTAATTCCTATACACGTAAGCCCCATCACCTCAACCAAGGTCAGTGCAATTGGATGAAAATGAATTTAAATGATAAAATAGGCACCGTTGCTTATGGTTCTTGCACATCATGATGCAGGAACACAAGATGTATTTCACGATAACAAGTGGTGCTCTCAGGAAGAATGAAGACTTGGTGCCTGCAGGGGGCATGAGGTGAGGAGGCTCTAAAGAATACCAAGGTGTTGCTCAGGACAGACACTAACAACGTCGCAATACCGTCTAGGACAGTACAGTTTTAAACTGCAAGGTGCCACTTATTTGTGGATTACGAAGTCTATAAATGGATAGGAAGCAACACATCACTGAAATCTTTGTTACAGCTACATACAAATACAGGCTGGATGATGAGGAAAAATCCGCTTCTTGCTCTGGGACAAGGTCAGAGAAGTTTCAGATACACTGATTTAGTTCTTCTCAACATAAGTTCCAGGGAAAACCAGTTCCATGAGATTAGATGAGACCAGCACAGAAGGGCTCCATAGGCAGCGGAGTTCAGGAAATAGTTGTTTGAACAAAATTAAACAGATATTTTAAATGCCTGACTTACCAGAGCTTTTAAAATGCTAGTATGATTGCACATGTCCAAGACTGGAAAGTAGTATAAAACACATTCTGAATCTATCTGACCATGAAACCCTAAAGAGGGGTAGGCTGGAGAGCTGGTACCCCCTTATCACACTCTGGACAGTCGGCTGTAGGCCAATGCCTCTGATGATGTGTCTGTCCCCTCTATAGACCCCTTCTGACTTCTGACTTCTGCCTGCCCTGCACAACACACCCCATTCTACTCAAGGGATGCTATATGGGCAACAAAAGAACTGGGACATCTGCGAGAAAAAAAAAAAAACATAGTAAGAAAATGCTAGAAAATCTCGTTTCATCCTTGTAAGGAAGGAAAAATCCATTTCAGTTCAGCCCCAAATCTCGCAATACAGTTTTCTGAGGGGACCGCTTGTTAAGTGGTTGAATTACAAAAAAAAAAGTGTTAGTATATCAAGAAAATACTGAGCATCTTAAACTCTAGCGACACCAAATCTAAAGGAATAAAAAGGATGAAATAAGATGATGCATGTTTTAAGGAGAAGGCATTTCCTAGCTCTGTGTATTTTCCTGAACACTTGTTATTTTTTTGAACTGTCTTTGTCTTTGACTTCTCTCTCCCTCACTAACATTAAACTCTGGTCATCTAAGAAAGGATTACGTGATATATAAAATGAAAATAACTGGTTATTTATGCATCAGAACTGACCACAGTAGTAAAAAAGTATTCAAAATATTAAAAAGTATTTTACTTTCCTTATATTTACAGGCTCTTTCTCAGGAGAATACAATGATGTTTATTTTATATTTTATATTGACAGAAACTTGACATATTGACTTTTTTCCTTTCATTGACAGGTATTCTGTTGCAAATACATAGGCGTAGAGCCTAAAGAAAGTAACAGTGAAACATACTAATTCACCTCTGCATTTCAGATGGGGCAATCATTTCCAAAATCTTTTATGCACTTTTCAGAAAATTACTAACAAAATGACTTACACAGTTGTTGTCACAAAAAATCACTTTCCCTCAGGGCAATGGATGAAATATAGCATTTGTTTAGGTCCTGGGACTGGCTTATCATTCTTTAACACTTCCTTCATCATCTACACAGATCTTAGGCATCGAATGTCTGGCCTTTTGTCATATCACTACTTGAATTATAAAAACAATAGAGTGAGACTCACTTAATCAGATAGATCAAGGGAAAAATTAATCCTCATTCTGCTCATACAAATCTATTGTATCAAAAGTCCTACCTATCCTCATCAGAGAACTTGGGATTTGTAGTTAAATTCGCATATGTTTCAAGGTAATGTCTGTCAAGCAGGAAAAAAAAAAAAAAAGGAACTGAATGGCCTAAAAGGACTCAAACATTGACTCTAATCTTGATTCTAAGGGAAACTTCCCTTCATCCTAAGGAGCCATTTTCAAAGCCCATCCCACGAGCCATATTCTGTAGATCTTGAGACTGGATTAGTGGTCAGAAATTTGCAATAAGAGAAAAATGAACCAAAGGAAACACAAATTCAATTAAAGAAAGAACTAAGATCTAAAGGTGTTAAGTGTTTATGAAACAGCTTTCAATACATGTGGAAGAACACATAAAGTCTACAGAATGCAAGAGACTGAAAGAAATATCAGAAACTTTCATTGATTCTCTGAAACAATTTCATTTCTCTCAGATAAATAAAAGGGGGACCAGGGGCTACAGAGGAAGAATAATGAGTCACAAATATGCCACTTCATTTAGATCCCATTGTTCCTTCATTAAGCTAAACTTGAATCTTGATTCATGAGTATTTACATCCTTATATGCCATGTACATTTCTGCCATGCCACTATTACCAAAACAAGTAACGTAGCAAAACTGATTGGCAATTATAGTTGTAAAGAAAAAAGCCCTATTGAATGAATTACATCTAATCGTCCAAAAGTGAGGCTACTCAGGTAGGCAGAGAATTTTCTCTCCCTTTCTCCACAGGAGGAACAGAACTGGGCACAATAAATACGCAATTTCCCAAGTCTCCAGATCATGTGGCCACATCTGGATGCTTGATTTGCCTATACATTCTGTTTCCTTGATGTTGGACACTCATGTTGTCTCCAGCATTTCCCAGTCATGAATAACATTTCATGAGCATCCCCACACATTAATCTTTTTTAAAAAAGCTCTTTGAAGTCGTCTATCATTTTCAAAAAAAATTTTAATGTTTATTTATTTTTGAGAGAGAGACAGAATGTGATCAGGAGAGGGGCACAGAGAGAGAGGGAGAATCCAAAGCAGGCTCCAGGTTCCGAGCTGTCGGCACAGAGCCTGACACAGGGCTTGAACCCACAGACCATGAGATCATGACTTGAGCCAAAGTCAGACGCTTAACCGACTGAAGCGTTAAGAGGGCGCCACCCATTTTCCCCTGTATACATTAATCCTTGACAGCAATTCATTTCTTCCACAGTAGAGCAGAAAGGATTAAACTATTGGATTAGCAATTGGGAACTGTTTTAAATCTCGTGATAAATTTTAATGTGGTTGACCTAAAACACCTATTTGCAAGCCATTTGGGGGCTGAATTTTTGTTTGCCGATCTCAGATCACCTTCGTACTCCCTTTTTGATCTATTCTCTCCAGATCTTTCCCCCAAGCCCTTGTCCCACACACTTGTGCAAGCTATGCTCCACCTTCAAGATGCCTGCATCCTCCTACAAGACATGGTGCTGCTTCAAACATTTATACCGGTTGCGGGTCCTGTTTGTTTTATGCCTGCAATTTTCTCATGCCCGGCTTCCTCCTCCTCATTGCACTTTCTTCCCACCAGGATGACTCACTTCCTCAAGGAGGCCAGTAAGGCATTCTGTTCATGCTGAATGTGTAGCAAGTACATTTTATACTCTAGAAAAATACTTTATTGAACAGCTTCTCCAGCTAGAATGTGCACTCCGAGTCCAGACAAAAACACAATTGGTCTCTATATCACCAGAACCTACAAAATGGCCCAGCACACAAAAAGTCCTCCACACATGCTTAGGAAATTCAGTTCATAAAGAGAAAATTCAAAAGACATCCAAAGGGGCTGAGATGACATTCTTTCAGGATTAATTTTAATTTGATAAATTTAAGATGCAGCACAGAAGATGGAGTAAAATTAAGAATGTTCTCCCATAGCTTTTCTAGGTATTTCTAACTAGCAAAACTAGTCAGATGCCCTGAACCAAGACACAAACAGAAAATTAGGGCTTTTCATTTTCCCCAACTGTAGCATAATTCAACTTCTTACTCTTACTTGGCATGCATTTTGTAGATTTGAGGTTTCAGTGGTCCCTGTGTTTTATCAAAAGCTTATATTATATAATAAGAAAATGCATTCATTTTTTAATTTAACATCTGATTTAATATTAAACACTTCTATGATATTTTTCTTGTGATTTCTTGTTAGATGTCTATTGCTTTTGATCATCTATCAGAAGCCAACTCAGGACTAGATAATAATTGTCAGGACAAAACAGATTTTTCCAATAATTCCCACGTAGTTGATTAAACCAAGGTAATGTAATACAAGGTTTTGCTAAATAACTAAAACTTTTAAAAGGAATACCATTAGGAAGGTTGCCTATCTGGATGATGGATGTGGTCTATCATATAGTTTAAAATAATAAATTCAGTTTTCTGTCTCAATGGTTGGCCTCTTCATTCTCCTCGGGAAATATATTCCATGCTGAGTCTCTATCTCCCATCATAGTGGTTCTGCATACTGAAAGTATGCAGCTCATACCTTTCTCGCCTCATTGAGACACGACACTGTACAAGGTCAAAGTTTTAAGTGGGCAAAGTCATAATGATTGTACAAAAGCAGAAAAGAACACAAAACTGCCTGGTCTATTTATCACAATTATTTGACTATAAATGAGTCATTAAGCATCTAGTGCTTAGTCACATTGAGCACTGTTGTAGGTGTTAAAAGGAGAAAAGAACACCTGCATTTCAGAAGCTTACCACCTACCTGAGGAAGAGGTGTCCTACTGAAACCAATATAGAAAACTTGTTAAAATCATGAGATTACAGGTGTGGATAAAATTTGGAATTGCTCAAGTAAGCCCCTCCTCATGTATATTGATTAGTTATGGATATTAAATACAACCGGGGTGCCTGGGTGGCTCAGTCAGTTAAGTGTCTGACTTCAGCTGAGGTCATGATCTCGTGGTTTGTGGGTTCGAGTCCCACACTGGGCTTGAGTCCCATTTGGGCTCTGTGCCAACAGCTCAAAGTGTCCTATTTTGGCTCATGTCATCATCTCACCATTAATGAGCTCGAGCCCCGCGTCAGGCTCTGTGCTGACGGCTCAGAGCCTTGAGCCTGCTTCAGATTCTGTGTTTCCGTCTCTGCACCTCCCCACTCACGTTCAGTCTGTCTGTCTGTCTCTCTCTCTCTCAAAAATAAACATTAAACAAAATTATAGGGCACCTGGGAGGCTCAGTCAGTTAAACGTCCAACTTCGGCTCAGGTCATGATCTCATGGTTGGTGAGTTCAAACCCTGTATTGGGTTCTGTGCTGGCAGCTCAGAGCCTGCAGCCTACTTTGGATTCTATGTCTCCCTCTTTCAGCCCCTCCCTCACTCATGCTTTATCTTTCTCTCTCTTAAAAATAAACGTTAAAACAATTTATAAATAAAACCAAAAAACATGGTTAATGTATATTAATCAAGTGGAGAAGGTACTAAAATATTCTGCATCTATTTTTTAAAATTTTTTTTCAATGTTTATTTATTTTTGAGAGACAGAGCATGAGCAGGGGAGGGGCAGAAAGAGAGAGGGAGACACAGAATCCAAAGCAGACTCCGGGCTCTGAGCTGTTAGCAGTGAGCCTGACACAGGGCTCCAACTCATGAACACTGAGATTATGACCTGAGCCAAAGTCGGACACTTAACTAACTGAACCACCCAGGCACCCTTGCATCTATTTTTACAAATAGTAACATTTTTTAATATGTTGAGCAAACTAGGGGAATTTTTTTAGATGTTTTAAAAGGTTATGTATTTTTGAGAGAGACAGAGAGACGGAGTGTGAGTGCGGTAGGGGCAGAGAGAGAGGGAAACAGAGGATCTGAAACAGGTTTCAGGCTCTGAGCTGTCAACAGAGAGCCGGATGTGGGGCTCCAACTCACACACTGTGAGATCATGACCTGAGTTGAAGTTGGAAGCTTCAGATACCCCCAGGAGATTTTTTAAATGTCTTCCTTAGGCACCTCTTCTTCCAGATATTCTCCACCAAATCTGGGACAGGCACCCAGCTTCCTCTTCCCTGACTTGGCTTCCTTGGCTTCCTGATGACCATTTCTCATCTGCCCTCTTCTTATACTGTTTTTTTCCCCACTCATCTCCTAAAAACACAATTTCTGGTCCCAGTTACTTGTCACCTGGACTACGATAGTCTTCATACTAGTCTCCCAGCAGCCCATTCCGACTCTTCCCATCTCCAGGCCATAATACACCCCATAGATTGTTCATGCTAAAGCACCATGGCACCCACACCACTCCACTGTTCACAAATAGTCATTAGCTTCCCTCTAGTTATCAAATTAAGGTCAACCTCCATGTTGGCATTCAGGGTCATGCACAGTATCCTTAACCCTAACCCTAACCCTAACCCTAACCCTAACCCACATACCTGTGTACCTGTGCATTTGTACCTGTTACCATGTCACTCCCCCATACTTAGCCTTGGAGCCCATCAGAACCAGGCTGTGTGTATAAAAACAACAGATGATCTGCAACGTCTCTGTGTTTGCCCTGCACATCGCTAACTAGCGAACTCTACCTATCTTCTCAAAGTGTCTCTTAAATATCCCTTTCTGTTTCCTAACAATCTATTCATATCACATAGATACTCATGTGTGAACACTCCTTTGCAAAAATACAATAGCATCTAATGTTTACTTTATGGAGTTTTATATTTTTCTTTATATTACCCTTATTTATGCATAAGTCCCAATCCATAGATATTAAATTCCTGAAGACAGGTATTCAGTCCTATTGCATCTTTATTCTCTAGATCAATCAGTAGAGCACTTTACATGTAGCATTAACAAAACTGATACTTATTGGACTGACATATAATCAAGTTTCTGTATTCTCCCTAGGAATATGATATTTTACATTAGGAAATTAATTATGAATCATTAGTGACAAAATAGAATTTAAGGGTGGCTTAGTGGCAATATCAATAGTCCTTTTGTGGGGAAAATGGATGTCATAGGGTTAGGGAAGCTTCTAGACTCAGTATCCAGGTTCCAGTGAGAGATATGAAAGATTTCCTAAGATTCATGAATATTTGCATGTCTTCTTCTCCACATGGCATTATTTTGCAACTGAAAATATCAAAATGAGATCATATGTTCCACAAAGTGTAGTGAAGATGTAGTCAGGATTTGGATCCTTGAGAAGGAGTCGCATTGTCCTCTATTTGTCTTCATCTCTCACAAGGGCTAGAATTCCTGCCGTCTGCAGTTATACTATGATTCTCGTACTTTTATGGGCTTACTGACAAGAACCACAGGCATCATGGTATGGTAAATTAGATTTTTCCAAAGCAACTTAGTATTATGAGAAAAATACAGCCAGGAAAGTAGCTTTAATTTGCTCAAAACAACCCACCATAAGAGATACCCTGATGCTCCTAAAATTTCCCAGATCAGAACATGTTTTATTTGTTTATCCATTTTATTAAGAACTGTTTAAAACATCTGACATCATGGCACTTATAAGGAACTATCCTTTAAGGTGCTACTGTCTATCAAGCAGAGGTAACAAAAGGACTGACCAGAGGAAGAGGCGTCCCTAAGGAGAAGTCAGTGTCAGGATCCCCCCCAGTTGATAGGTCAAAGATGGTTCTGGACCCACTCAACTTTGAGAAAGGATGTGTAACTCTGACACTCTCAGGTTCTAAGGAGAAGATGGTAGGAGAGAAGTCTGGCTAAACTCAGATACCGCTATACCAAAGCTCACAGGTTTATCCATGAAGGCCAGCCATGGCCTGGTCACATGAGCACACCCCAGGGCTCCCCAGAGAAGTGGGTTATAGCACAATCCTTTGGAAGGTATGACGAGGACATTAAACCAGACTTGACGTCCAATAGCAATATATGCTCTGGGAAGGTATTGTGTGTCAGCTAGTGTGGGCAGAGTATTATCCTTTCAAAGGTAATTGAGAAGCTTTGATGAAGTAGAAACAAAATTATATTTACAACTTGACTAACTCAGCAAGAACGACTGAAACATAATTTGGAACATATTATCTCCATTAGACATTTCTCCCTTGGATGCAAACATAAAAGTTGTACACACACACACACACACACACACACACACACACACAAATACAGAAACAATTCTCCCTAGATCTTACCAACTTGGATTAAAGAAACATTCTTCACAGGACTTCAGTCCCTCTGAGATATTATTATTTGTTTGTAATCTATCATTTCACAGAATGAACACTAACCTAAAATTTCCCAAAGTGCCATGAGTGTCTGGGCTTTGAAGACAATTATGCCAACGTCTCCAATGTCTCTCACTTCCCATGTAAGTAATTCTCGTTTCCATATAGAAGAGGCAATGAATTTTATGTCTATGCTAAGGAGAGGAATCATAGGACATTTCACCTATAAATCATGTCTATTTTAAGGAGCTGAATATGGTAAACACATTTTCTCTATAAAGAATGCTGTTTGTCATTTTTTTTTCTCATTAATCAAATGCAATGTGTAAACTGCCAGAAAGCCCTTTGGCATTTTCCTAATAATTATGGCTTCTAATTTGTATAACAGTGTATAACATGCTTCTCCATTTTAGCCAAATGACATTCTTAAAATCCAAATGAGGTATAAAGACAGAGAGAGAAAACATAACATGTATGATGTCTTCCAGCCAGAGAAGAACAAAAAACAAACAAAAAAAAAGAAAACAGAGAAAAGAGAAAAAACAACAACAACAGGTAATTCTTTCTACAGATGAACAATGAAATGCATGCACAAAAACCCAACTGACTGCATAGAAACAGCCAGGAAATCGTTCTTTTGAAAAGTAGTTTTAAACAGAACAATTATCTAGCAAAGAATCACACCATATTGCGCTGCCCTGAGCAGCCCCAGAAAGCAGTGTGATGCCTCTAGGAAGCGGAGTTTGGTCCAATAATGCTGTCAGGGGAAAGGCTGGGAGAAGGAGGGGAGCGCCCTCGCACACTGACATCCTGTCTGCAACAATCCACCTCTCCTCACCCGCACCGACAAACATGGAATTAGGCTCCATGTATATGCTGCCCCTGCAGCTACAGGTCTTACGTTCCAATTAAGCCAATCCCACTGCCTTGGTGGAAAAGCTCTGCTCTGTGAATGACTAGCATTTAGGGATGCACACTTGTGAGCCAAAGATGGAAATGAGGGTAGAAATGATTTATGTCAGAGAGCATTTAAAGATGAATAAGTTATGTGAGGTTGAGAAAGTTTGTCCGTGTAGAAATGGATGAGGCATTGGCTATGTGGAATACTAGCTGTTGAAATGCAAGGTCAAATCAAGTAGAAGTGGAGTAGTTGTTATTTTACAATGGCCAAATGGAACTTGCTAATTAGTACTGATTGAAAAAAGTTTTCGAGTGGCCCATCTTTGCACTTTTTATATGCAGACAGGATGTTATGCGTGGGAATGCCTTAATCTATGTGATACTCTGGAATTTTGTTGTACAACAAAAGAAACCTTAAGAAATGCCTCTGACTGGGATTTAGAAATTGTGTTTACGTTGAAATGTTTATTGCAATGAACTATAGCAGAAAGGCTTGTGAGTTGTAGAACAATGTGGGGCCCTATGTGACATCTCAAGTTTTCTACTAAGTTTACCAAGACATTGGAGGAATAGTTCTATTAAAAATAGTAACATTAATTTTCACACATATTAGAAACTAAGTATTTTCTATGCAATATACAACTACTCTGGTAATTCCAGATCTCATGCTAAAGATCCTGGAAAATCCACTGAAGGACTGAAGGTATCATGTCAAAAACAAAGTGGTCAAGTATTACTAATGATATCTCTTTGGTATCCATCTACAAAAACAGAGTTACTGTGATCTCAAGTCCAGAAATACACCTATGCATATATGGGCATTTGGTTTTCAATGAAGGTATCAAAGTCATCCAAAGGGGAAATGAACAACTAAATATCCACATAGATAGCCATACCTATCACCATCATAAAATTGGTAGGAGCCAGATCTTAAATCTAAGTGTAAAGGCCAGATCTATAAAGCTTCTAGAAGAAAACATAGGAGAATACTTCATGACTTGATATTATGCAAAGGTTTCTTTGACGGTCTCTAGCAATAACCATAAAAGCGTAATAAATTTGAAATTTAAAACATCTGATGCTGAAAAGATGGTATTAAGGAAATGATTAACAACCTACAGACTGTCAGAAAATAGACACAAAACATATATCTGACAAAGTGCTGGCATCGAACATATATACCAAAGATTCTGCAAAGACATATATATATATATATATATATCTCCACATGTATATACATATGTATACACATACATATATATATCTTTGTGTATATATATATGTATCTTTGTGTATATATGTATATGTGTGTGTGTATATATATGTATATATATATATATAATGAGTCTAGTTTAAAAGTGGGTAACATATAAGAACAGAGGCATCACAAAAGAAACACAATATGAATCACCAATAAATCATGCAACTGGATCTCCCACATTCTATTTGCTGGGAGTGTCCACTGGCACAGCCTCTCTGGGAACACATTTGGCTTTTATTATAAAATTGAAACACGACTACCCTTTGGACCAGGAATTCCACTGCTAAGTATTTAATCAAAAGAAATAACATTTGTCCAAAAATAACTGACATAAAAATGTTTAAAGCAGCCTTATTCATAATGTTCAAAAAGTGCAGACAACCCAGCTATCCGCCTCTAGGAGAATGGAATTCTACCAATGAAAAAAAAAAAAAAAAAAGAATAAACTACTAAGACACAAGAGAAAGGAAAAACCTAAAACACATTTTGCTGAGCAAAAGAAGACTTAACCAAAGTACACAGAACATGACTCTACATGAAGTTCTAGAACAGGAGAAATAATCTACGGTAAGTACAAAATCAGAAAAGTTGTCACCTATGGGTGGAGGTCAGGGATTAGCTGTGAAGGGCCATGGCGGCACCCTGAGAGGATGGTTACCATTTGGTAGCTTAATCTGGGTTTGGGCTAAACAGGTGTATGCCTTTGACAAAACTCACAGCATTTCATTGTATATGAAATACGTCTTAAAAAGCTATAAACTATATATGAGTATTAAACTCAGCATGATGGCGTCCATGAAGTATTTAAAGTGTAGCTATGTCTCTAACTCACGTTAAAAAATGCACCAAAAATAAAATGGATTCTTGAAACGGATGGAGGTGGATAGATGGGTATTTAGTTAACAACACAGATACAGTAAGATGTCAGTGGCAGAATCTAGTTGGAATGTACATGGATGTTCACCGCACAAGTCTTTCAACTTTTCTGTGTATTTGAGGATCTTCAAAATATAACCTGAAAAAAATCCCCAAGTCCAAGAACCATTGGTCTATGGTACCAAGGCTCAAGTTTCACTCTTCAGTAAACTACCCACCAAAGAAAAATCTTCTCGCTCTCCTTCCTGCACAGCCTCCCATGCACTCTTCAGTTTCAAATCCAGCCCCATTTCCTTTTTCTCAAAGGGAAAAGGAACATCCCTGCTTCCCTGAAAGCATATTGGGGGTGTATTACACTTTACACCAGCTATGACAATGATCTTTGCTGCAGAGTTCTGTTGTTTGGGTTCTGTTTGTTCCTTCTCCCACTCTATCTCATAACCTTGTCTTTCTATTCAGTTTGACTGCAATTAATATTGTTTTACTTGGTCTGCCTTCACCAAATCAAAAGAAAACAGAATGTAACTAACACTAGGGATTTTTATTCTAAACAAAGGTATCTGGTCACTATAGCTGTGTTATTATAGTCACCCTTAACCCTCTAAAACAAGTATTACGTTTAGATTTGCATATTTGAATCCTGAAAGCCCTCATACTGGGCATGCAGGGATTGATTATTATTTCTACTCCCCTTGGGATGAATATATATATATATATATATATATATATATATATATATACACACACACACACACACACATATATGTGTATATACATATATCCACAATACACATAGTTTTTTTTAATTAAAGAAAAACGATGTACATCATTATCATTTGCATCAGTGAATATCTACAACTGTTTATTTTCTTAGGAATCCACTAAAATGGAACTTTCCTGATGTCTAACTTGCCCTCTGTAATGTACACCCTACTGGGACACAGTGAGCATCAACATTAACAACGTAAGCCATTTCTGTGTTAACCAAGTAGTCTAGAATTCATAGGGAATACAGTCATCTTTGGCTGGAACCGTACCCAGAGCAAATTTGTGTGGGAACGTAGTGTTAATGTTCTCTCTCCCTCTCTCTCTCTCTTCAAAAGATCATTCTTTGTTTTTTATGATGATACCTAGTAAAACTGTCTGCTACTTACACATTTAGAAACTATGTAGTTCCTTTCATTTGATATTCAGTGTACCGTAGGTTACCAAGTAAATGAGACAGCGAGACGTAGGCGAGGCAATAGGACTCGATCCCTGGTATATCTGCCGAAGATGAAATGCTGCTGAGGATCGCAAGGACTGGCTTTTAATTGCACTGACAGCAAGCGGAATCTAGATCTTCAGAGAGCAAAAGTCTATGTCTCAGTAGCTTCAATAATTTCAGTGGAAAAGAAGGCACATTTTAAAGATTGATACTAATGGCAAGTCCAGCAAAGAAAGAGAGGAGGCTTCCTTGTGAGTTAAGCCTCTAAAACAGAAATACAGACAGGAAAACTCTCATATAATTATTCATATTTTTTTAAAAGAATGATTATGGCCACACGTGGATGTGGGTTAAGAAAAAGAAACTGAAGGAAGAAAGGATGCAATGAAGAAACCGACAGATATTTCTTGGGAAAGAGTAGGAAATGCTGTGTGTGCGGATGAACAAGAGAAGCAATCTGCTTGTCTAACTGGCAGAAGCGAAAAGGTTACTGCAGCTTTCTAAGTATGGAGAAGTAGACCAAGTGTGAAGGGGGATGCTCACAGTGTGAATTGCTAAATATAACCGAGAAACCCCAGCTTCTTGAGTGCTGCAGCGTTCCCTAAAGGAGGCTTCAGACTTTAAAGGAAAAAAAAATGGTTTAAAGATAATAAAATGGAAGAAGAGAGCAAGAGAGACCGTGATGATGGTGAGATAATGATTCTCTCCAGAATAAGGAAGCAGGGCTGAGAACCTAAGTGCACTCCTCCTCCGTGTTTATAGGAGGAGATTAATCATCCCCTACCCTGAACTCTACAATGGACAAGTTGGAAATGCTTCTTCACAAGTGGTCGATAACCAAGGTCTCCCTAACTAGACCAGCAACTATGCTGAATGTCCATCCATCATTGAGGGCACAGAGGCAATCACCCAAGGGAGCTGAAAAGATGTGGGGAAAAACTGGGGTGTTATTCACCAAAATGCACAACCGTTTCAATGCGATTAGCCACCGTGCGAAAGAATGGGTTGGTGTGCATATTATTCTTATTTATTAAAAGGTTCTATAGAAAGACCTGGGGATGATAGTATAGTGCATCATTTTAACAGGATAGTGCATCATTTTTAATACCAGATATTGCCAAATGTCTGGTAAAGAACCAGCTGGGACAAAAGCATCATGGCTGTTCAAAGAAAGGCAAGACCCTCTGACCAGAAGGATAGTTCATCATGAGTTAATAGGGCTCTTCAGCCTCTCGATAAAACATCCTTTGAGTACCTTGTATTGTTGGCAGCACCAGGGTGCAAAGGATACAGCTCTAATAGGAGACAAACTCTACCATCATGGGCTTTATGTCCTAACAGGAGGACACAGGTCATCTCAGTAAGTTAACAAGTTAATTACAGCTACTGATAAATGATACCCAAGTATAAAGTATCAAAACGTGTTAGGACATAATTAAAGGAGATGAGTTAGAATAGGAACAAAGTAAGCCTCTGTGAGTGAACGACACTGAAGTTTCTCACAGACTAAGGAAAAGTGCCTTCTGCTCAGTGATCTGAGGGAGAGTGTATCTGGAAGAAGCAGCTTATGCACGGGCCCAAGAGGAGAGAATGAGATTCTAGCTGAAGGAACAGAAAGAAGGCCAATTGTCATCGGCATGAGATGAGCAAAGTGATACTTGGCCTACAGCTTATTTGTTCACGTACATTTCCAGCACCTACGAAGGGTCCTACAGTGCTTTAGATACTGCGGGTGGAGAAGCAAGCAATACTGGCCATATCCTTGCCTTGCGTGAAACTTCCTTCCAGTGGAATCTCTGGAGGGACCAGAGAAGAAGACAAGTGGATCATGTAGGTTGGGATGTTTCAAGCCACAGTAAGACTTTGAATGTTTTGCTAAGTGACTGTGTCAAACATTCTCTGCCCCACGCCGTATCCCGCTAGCATACCTGCTTATACCACACCTCTCGTGGACAGATGAAGGTATGCTGTGAAAGTGAAAAGGTCTATGTGACAACACTGAAAAAAAGCTTACATCCAGAGCCAAAAGGGATGCTTTGCCGGAAGCCAGGCCCTGCACTTCACTCCACAGGCTGCAGGTTACCTACAAACTGCTGCTCGGGAGGAGGAGGTGATCTGTCCTTACCAGAACCACTTGCACTTCAGCTGTGGACTTGCTTTCCTGGCCTACAATGCTTCTGCCAGCACCACTGCTCAAGAGCACATGGAGTTCCTGATTTACCAAAAAGGGATCACACATGTCTTTGCATGGAATCAAAAAGTCTTCCTGGTGAAGGAAGGAAGGCAATGGGAAGCACGATCAAAAGTTGCACCGACTTAATTCTATGCTGCATCATATGGAAGCAGCCAACCTAATGGCAGGTTGGAAGGGCCTATTTAATGCTTGGTTAAGGGACAGGAGCTCATATATTCTTTGATCCAGTGACTGACATATGATGGTTGTGTCTCCAACAACTAGAATAAAAAAGGTCTGAGAAACAATAGGTCAAAATGGAACCATCTCTCTTACCATCAATGACTGACTTGCAGAATTTGTGCTTTTCATCCACTCAACTCTTGGTACAGATGATGAAGTTCCTGGTTCCTGGCCTGGGGCCCCGGGAAGCCAGGGATAGAGTAAGAGCTCAACTGACCCTGAAGCTATGACTACTCCTTAGTCACTTAGAGCCCTTGCTTGCAGCTACCTGAGCAGGAAAAGAAACAAGTCACTAAAATGGGGGAAAAAAAAGAGATCAGCCTTGATGATCTTGAGAAGCTAGAGTTGCCACTACATAATGTTGTTAAGATAGAGTATATCTGAAACATGGAGATTTATTGGGGCTTTTTGTGGATTATGTGTGATAATAACAGTGAATAAGCAACTGAAGGTACCATAGCCTGTCAAGGGCTTAGATACCCAGGGGTGGAGATCTGGCCCAGGCACCAAACAAGAAACCTTCCAGCTGGCATGGGCTGAGGGTAAGGGAAACCTAGAATGGGGATGGGGAACGTGGAGTTTGATGAATATTAATTATGCTCTCAGGACCAAGTGTGAAAGCTCATCCTACCACTTCTTCTATTCTATTTTTTTTTTTTATTATTATTGCAGTAGACCCTCCCTTGAAGATAATCTGTGACAAAGTAAAACTTAATGTAGGGCCCAGAAAGAGCTGAGCAACCTAAAGCAGGGGAGACCGTGGCAAATGCCATTTGTGCCTCAAGGTGTATCCCTATCTCTAATTTATCTCAGCTTAGCTGTGGTGGACAGCTCTTTGCACATTCCCAGCACCCCATCTCAAAAGACTCCAGGGAGTTTCAGAGTTTCCCTGCTTTAGGGCTTCCTCTGAAGCCGCAGCCTGGATGGAAGCATAACTCTATGGAGACAAAAAGCAATCCTTAACCAATAGAGCATGAGGATTTGGTAGATAAATGATCCAGCATCTTATCCTTGGGGGGGACAATTCCACAAGGAATTCTCCATGGTTCCTCAAATGCCCAGTGAACTGTGCCCCAACTGTCTGCCGCTGTATGAGGTCAACTACCCACTCTGTCTCAGCTTTCCTTAATTCCCCATCTTACTCTCCCAGAAACTCACTCTGCTTCCCAGAATCACCTCGCAAATGAATTAAAGACTAAGTCTTAGGCTCTGCTTTTAGAGAAACCCAATAAAGACAGTTATGTAGTTTCAACAGCATATATACGTTAAACTGTATCAGGAATGAGGAGCCAGATTAATGAGGTGGTCTACAGTGACGTGTAAAGAAATGAAAGAAAACGTATATCTAAGATTCAGCATTGTCTACTGATTCAATTTCTTTACTGGTTATGGGTCTGTTCAGATTTTCTATTTCTTCCTGTTTCAGTCTTGGTAGTATGTATGTTTCTAGGAATTTGTCCATTTCTTCCAGATTGCCCAATTTATTGGCATATAACTGTTCATAATAGTCTCTTATTATTGTTTATATTTCTGCAGTGGTGGTTGTGCTCTCTCCTCTTTCATTCATGATTTTATTTGGATCCTTTCCTTTTTCTTTTTGATAAATCTGGCTAGGGGCTTATCAACTGTTAATTCTTTCAAAGAACCAGCTCCTGGTTTTATTGATCTGTTCTACCATTTTGTTTTCATTTTTATATCATTGATTTCTGCTCTAATCTTTATTATTCCCCTTTTCTGCTGGTTTTCAGCCTTATTTGCTGGTTGTTGTTTTTTTCCAGCTCCTTTAGGTATAAGGTTAGGTTGTGTATTTGAGACATTTCTTCCTTCTTTAGGAAGGCATGGATTTCTATATATTTCCCTCTTATACAAGTTGCAAAATTTTGAGAATTTTTAAAAATTGCATATATGAAATTAAGGCTCTGGAATATCAGTTACAATGGAGGCAAGGGATCTGTAATGGAGGCTTATGGATTGCTCCCTGAGGAGCATGGAGGAACGGTCCCTCCATGAACTGTTTCAAGTAGCCAACAAAACATGGGAAACTATCAGAATGTTTTGGATATACAATTAAAAAAAATTTAACCCACTCTTTTTTTTTTTTTTCAACGTTTATTTATTTTTGGGACAGAGAGAGACAGAGTATGAACGGGGGAGGGGCAGAGAGAGAGGGAGACACAGAATCGGAAACAGGCTCCAGGCTCCGAGCCATCAGCCCAGAGCCGGACGCGGGGCCCAAACTCACGGACCGCGAGATCGTGACCTGGCTGAAGTCGGACGCTTAACCGACTGCGCCACCCAGGCGCCCCTTAACCTACTCTTATATGGAGCATTGCCATCTGCAAAACTACTGTTCCACTGGTATGCAAATGGACCTAGAACTAGAGCCTGGATTTGAACTTTGGGTCTGGCACGTGTTTCTGTTTGACCCTGTGTAATCACTCTGTGCCTAGGTTTCCCTTATCTGAAAATGGAGACTATTACAAGAGTTCTTTCACTGTACTAAATGGTTTTTGTTTGCTATTATTTTTATTATTGCTTGGCAAACACCAAGGAATATCTAATGGAATTAGTGAGCGATTAGGAATCAAAACTAAATTTCCATAAAATAATCAGCGTCCTGGATAAAATGAGTTTTGATTTACTTACCAAATCTTAAGTACAAAGCTAAGAGGGTGTTTTTCCCCCCAAACAAATAAAATTAAGACAAATAAGATGATGTGGGGCACCTGGGTGGGTCAGTCAGCTAAGCGTCTGACTTCAGCTCAGGTCATGATCTCATGGCTCATGGGTTCAAGCCCCGCATTGGGCTCTGTGCTGACAGCTCAGAGCCCGGAGCCTGCTTCGGATTCTGTGTCTCCCTCTCTCTCTGCCCCTCCCCATTCTCTCTCTCTCTCTCTCTCAAAAATAAATAAGCATTAAAAAATTAATGAAAGAATGATACATAAGATGAAGTACTTCATATGGTGGTAAAGAAATGTACGGGACCCATTGTTCCTAAGAGGTGACAGGGGGTTAAATAGTGTTTGTGCAAACTTGGGGAAAGGAGGTCATGGAATCCTGCCAAAGGACTGGGATCTACAAAGACTTTGAGGTTGGCAAGGGTCTTCACAAGGCAATCATCAGTGAAGTTCCTTGTTGGTTGTGCTCATTACCTAATGTAATTTTCAAGATCTTGCTACGAGGTATAGAATGTATTTAAATCAAGAACATTAATAATAGTTCCTCATCTCAGATGGAAGAATCATTACATAAAAAATTCATTCTTTCGTTAGTTTAAGTGACGTTTGTTGAGATGTATGCAAAAATGAAAAGACGTCTTTGAGGACAGAATTGCTTGGAGGTTGGAAGGTTGGGGCAATCTGCTCTTGCTATTAGTGAAATGCAAGGGCCATTATAGGGAGCAGAAGTACAATTATAATATCAATCAGAGAATAAAATATTTCAATAGAACCAACAGAATAAAGTTGCATATCCTCATAAGACAAATGTCGCTTCCTATCTGTGGCAAAGCATGTATTCTGACTTGAAAAATAGCTATATGAACTATTAAGTCTGTCTCATAGCAAATAATAATGCTTTATCATAGGTACGGGTTCAGGAAATGACTAGATGCACTTAAAGTGCAGGATTCCTACAAAATCCAAGAGGGTGAACTTTTTTTCCATTTGTTTTTGCTTCTGCCTTCTGCCCTACCACTACTAGCTAGAGGGACTAAATTTAGAGCTCACATTGGCTATCTAAAATTTACTTATAATTGCCAATGCATCATGTATAGAATTTGTCCATGGTATAAATTCAAAAGGGAATTATGACATTTGCAAGGTAAACCCAGGCGTCTAATCTGTTTTACAAAAAAGATCAAAGCAGCATTTATGGAACAAAATGGGTGACAGAAAAATAGCAGAAGTATGTCAATAGAAGTGATATTTCAAAGATCCAAGAGACTAGGAACTAATATGAACATTATCACTTCATCTCTCTAGATATTATATTATCGCTGTTCCTATTATTATAGATGATATGAATCTTAGCACACTCATTGTACTGAAAAGCAGCAGAAGGAACCTATGTTTGTGGTCAGAATCCACAATGCAGTGAAAACTAGGCATACAGGTACCAGGTCATATAAGAAAGAACTGGAAACTACCAGCCAAAGTATGCAATATAAAATGGAGCCATCCAAAAAAAACAAAAACAAAAACAAAAAAGAAACAAATTAAAAAGCTGATTTATAGGGTGCCTGGGTGGCTTGGTCAAATAAGTGTCTGACTCTTGGTCTTGGCTCAGGTCATGATCTCACTTACAGTCGTGGGATCGAGCCCTGCATTGGGATCCGCGCTGGGCATGGAGCCTGCTTAGGATTCTCTCCCCCCACCCTCTCTCTGTTTCTCTCCTGCTTGGGCTTTTTCTCTCTCTCTCAAAATAAAGAAAGAAACATTTTTTTTAAGTGGATTTACACCCACTATTCAGATACGTATTTCTCTTTTTTTTTAGAAGATTCTTTTCTTGTCATCTAGATTCTTTGGTTCCACATCCCTCTGTGATAGCGAGAGGCAGCCTGAGGGTACAGAACGCTCAAGTATCAGGAAGATCAGGTTCCTTCATAACAGGATTGAAGCAGAAAAACTATTTGTCATATTTCCTGGTTTTGATTTTCTTTTTTTTATTGGTTTGCTTGGATTTTTAGTGGGCTTTTCTTGCTGTTATTCTTGTTTATTTGTCTTTGCTGTTTCTGACTTGCTCCCTGAGGAGTTTGGGATTCTCTCACAGCCTTGCACAAAGACAAGCATTCTTCCAGCAGAGTATCTCCCCTTTAGTGGTCTTGCTTTTGAGACTGAGAGTGAGACCCCCAGTGAACTGACTGTACTTGGACAATGAGGAAGAGGCTGAAGGTGGGGGGGACTTATTTCTCTCTTCATGACTTTCAGAATACCTAAAATAATTATATTTTCCATAATTCTGTTTCTCTGATGAGCTTAAGAAACCATGTTAGCTGGTGGTTTAAGTTTGACAAAACTTAAGATGGTCAACAGTAAGATTTTATAAATTTTGGACTTTTGTATTCATACATATTTCCTCCAAAAGGCTTCCTGATTTTCAAGCTAATAATAAATATTCCTACCTTCCACCCATAAAATAATAATGAATGAATGAATGAATGAATGAATGAATAGAATTTGATATTTTAAAAATATTCTTTCCATGAGACACCTGGGTGGCTCAGTTGGTTGAGTGTCCAACTTCAGCTCAGGTCATGATCTCACAGTCTGTGGGTTCGAGCCCCACATCGGGCTCTGTACTGACAGCTCAGAGCCTGGAGCCTGCTTCGGATTCTGTGTCTCCCCCCTCTCTACCCCTCCCCCACTCACGCTCTGGCTCTCTCAAAAATAAAATCAACATTAAATTATTTTTAAATATTATTTTTATTGATCTGATAATTCAGATTTTGGTAAAACCATACTTGCCCAGATTCCATAGTGTGTGAAATTAAATTCCAGATGAGAAAGAACACTGGCTTCATACTCAGAGGGCTATGACCAAAGCCCAGTTTTGCCTTTTTTTTCTTCTTTTGGGTAAACTGTCTAACATTTTTATGCTTTGGTTTCCTCATCTGCTTAATGAAACAGTTAAACTAATTGATTTCTCAGTTCTCATTCTGTTTCAAGATCCTGTCATTATAAAGCATTGGAAAAGTCAACGTGTCATTTTAAGTGTCACTTCAGTGTCATTTTATCAACAAGCTCAAGCTACTAGGACTTTATACAGTGGTGTCAAAAACATATTGAGTTTTTTTAAGGCACATATTAATATTTTTAAAAGTTTTTCATTTCTTTGCTTGATTAGAAAAGGAGTCCCAAAATACTCAGGCACATTCTGCACATGCACAAGCGTTCTCAGGTTTCCTTCTGTTTCATTACACAATGGACAAGGTCTGGCTGATGGGCATGGCTTCCCTGGATTGAAGATACATGGTGATATTCTGCTATTCAAATTCTAATTTGAATTCTCCTCTCTAGACTAAAATTGTCCCTGGACATTAGGCCTTAAGACATATACCAATTTCAGTGGCTCAGTTGTTACACCTGTATTTGTTTCCAAAATATGATGGAGGTTCTGTGAAAATTCTACTAACTATTCCTTTTGATTTCCCATTTTACATTAGGTGAGAGATTCCAGCAGCTTCACCTTTGTTAGAACGTCTCCTCGCATCTACGAGGATATGGGGGGAAATAGCAATAAAGTACAAGGGGGTGGTATTCTGACACCAGAGAGCCATTAAACATGATGGGGGAGAAAGCAACTATGCAACAGAATGTCCTCGAGAAGGAAAATGATTTTATCGCATGACTGACTCGCTCATTACAAAGTGAAATTCACCAGCGCACATTTCTGCGTCAGCCTTCATCTTTTGCTGTGCAGGAAAGCAACTCCCCAGGCTTCCTGCAACCGCAGTTACCATGAATCTATCACACATTTTGTGTCCGCGTTTACCTCTCGCACTCTCGGTCTCCACATCCTTCGGAGGTAATTGCAAAAGAGGGATGAAAGATTCTGCTTCGTAACTCTTTCATTAGTTATTTATTTGGATCTGCTATGGGGGAGAAGACTGCAGAAAATGTGAGAGCAATTCACACCTCAGTGTTTTAGGATCCTACGTATAAATGGTGCTGCCCCGGAAAAGTGGTCTTCCCATAGGCACTAATTAAAAAGCCATAAGTGCACTTGAGCAGTGGTTGTGTTCTCTTTCTTTTCCTTTGTATCAGACATGCTCCTTTCCACTGTAATTTGAACGTTATTACTATGCAAACACAAACACAGAAACCAAAAACAAACCAAAAACAAACAAACAAAAAAACCAAAAATACAGTAAAGGAAGGCAGAGAATAACAAGTGATGAACACTTTGGAAAGACACTTATTTTTCATCAGTAAAACCTGCTGCATTCTTGGAAAACATTAAAGTATCACATAAATTTCCACATCCCTGAAATACTAGATCATAGGTTTTATAAGGAAAGACTACCAGAAACTATGACAAATTAGCTTGGCTCTCCCTCCACAGCCATAATAAAGCGTTTTTAGATGAGGGTCACAATTAAAATTGGAAATGATTTTAGTGACACTACTTCTCCACTTATCAGCTGTCTTCAGTTCAGGGCCACAAAGAAGGAAAAAAAAAGCAAATGGCATGAAGGCTTCAGAGAGCTATAATAGATAAGAACCTCAATATTGACATATGTCCAACGTAGATAAAATTTAGCACACAATTCATATTCAATATGTCTACTAGGAAAGTTAAAAAAATTTTTTAAAAACAGTCATAATAAGGATGTACATAAAAATAACATTATCGATTCATTTATTCAATTAATAAATAATTGAATAGCTACTCTGAAAGATTCTGTGCTAGAGACTGGAGGATTCAAAGACGTTTTGAGGATGATTCCTGCAAGAGTTTGCAATGTTGCGGCCACACAGGATATAGACAGTAGGTCTGAGTAGATGCGGTCACCCCTTATTGGTCTGCAGCTGGGAACGTACGGTGCCATGCTCTCCAGAGGGTATGCATCCAAGGAGCACGTTACAACCACAGTTTACACCCTGGATGAGGGAGAAAGAGCACGTGGGGATGTGAACAATCTGGGAAGAGGAAGATGGAAGAAACGGGCTAAGATTTATCAACCCGAATGCAATTTTCAGAGCGAAATGCCCTAGGAGACAAAAGTCCACTATGAAAAAATGTCACTACTAAACCAACCTAGACCAGTGGTTCTTGACCAGAGGCTACAATACACTGTAAGATTGAAGAGCGTGAGGGTAGAGGTTTGTGCCTGCCTGATGGTTGAAACCCTGCTTTCCTTACTATTGAACTGATGGAATAGCCCTGGGTAAGTGTTTTTCTGTGCCTGAGACTTCTCATCTGCAAAGCAGGGAAAACAAGTATATCCAGAGTAAAGGTCAAAGGCGTACATGAAGAGTGTAGTGTGTGCCTTGCCGGGACCGTGTCTGATGTTCACTAAGAGGGCAGCACCTTTTCATTGTTTCCCTGCCCTCCACATACGTGATGTGAGCTTTCCCCTTACTCTCCATCCCAGCCCAATGTTTCCATCATCATCGTACCTCACAGCTTTGTTATTCTTGCTTTACACGATGATTACTCATTTTACCTGTGTGTGTGCTTGTTTGTTGTGTGTTTGTCTTCCTCATAATATGAGCCCTACAAGGATATTTTGGGGTCTGAAACATAGATGTCCAATAAGTACTTGTCAAATCATTCCTACTGATGATGATGGTGATGATAGTGATGGCAATGATAGCTTGCCACTGCTCAGCTCTTTCTTTGTGCTAGCTAGTGGTCCATGAATTTTAAATGCAGTAGGATTCCTAATTCTTCCAGCAACTCCAGGAAGCCTACCTCATAGGTAGGTACTGTTAGTTTTCCTATTATATAGATGTGTGCACCGAAGCACAGAGAGGTTAGAAACTTGCCCAAGGTCGCATGGTAAGTAACAGAGCTGAGTGCTAAACCCAGCAGGCTGGCTCTCAAAATCCATTTTCTTAGTCATTAAGCTACCTGGCTCTTAAAAGATTAAATGACAGATATGAGGAAGGACAGAGGACAGGAATGGCCCCTGAGTGACTGCAAGATAGGAGATGAGGCAGATATTAAGAGCCTAGGAGAACATCCTGTGCTTATAACTTTCCCAGAACCCCAGTGCCTGAAGCTATCTTATCTGTAACTGAAAATAAGTTCTCTGTGTTTTGAATATATACACTGAATGGCCAGTCGATTACCAAGTCCTGTTCCTTCATTTAGTTTAGCTAGGTTGGTCCATAGCCCAGACTCAGGACACAGCTTGAATGGGTTTGGATCGTGGTTCCTAGGAGCAGTTCAACTCTAGGAAAGTTATTTACTCTCTTTTGCCCTCAGTTTCCTCACCTGCAAAATGGGGATTATAGGTGTGTGGTGAGAAGTAAATGAGGCAATATAGAGAATAGTGCCTGGGACAAATGTAGCTCTTATAATTATCTGAGTTCTCTGGTTCTTTAGTATAGTTCCTGTGAATCATGGACTTTACTTTCCCAAAGTAACAGGTTTCAACACTTGGAAATTAATCCATGTCTATACTTGAAAGCAGAACTATTGAAGGGGTAAAAATAAAGTAGGATGCACAAGAGCAAATGGGCACTGGAGACTGCATCGTCACGAAATGTAGTCAGAGCCATTTAAGCGAAGAGTCCAGTTGGCTGGGGCTTTGATCCCCAGCACAATTATCAAGTCCAAAGAGTAAGGGGGCACTATGGGAATTCAAAGCTCAACCACTCCAGGGACTGAGCAGAAGCACATCAGAAACAAACTAGGAGCAAATACAGGACCTGGACCCTGTGGACACCCAGTAATTGATCAGTTGAGTTCATACCTCCTCCTTCATAATTGCCTGGTGTTTGTCACTCTCTCTCATGATCAAAACAGGACATTGGACCTCATCCTGCATCATGCCTTCAAGACCCTTGTCTTGTGAATTCTACCCTCTAGCTCCCAGGGTCTTAGAAAAGACTCTGTCAGCCTGTACACAGGCCTTTCCACAAGTACTTTCCCCAATTTAGATCCCCCTTGTCCTGTGCCCTATCACTGTTCAGTGTACATCTCCTTCAACCTCTAAATCCAGACCAGGGCACTTAGCAGACTAACACCAAGCAGTTTTGCCACTATGGTTAATGTTGGATACCTCACTGTTTTTAATAGCAATTTAAAGTGACAACTCCATAAAGACAAAAAATCTTCCCTGTTGTTGACCTTTGAATCAGTGGGTCACGTGTAGTGGGACCTTGACATGTTGAGGTAGGTATCTGATACTTGTTGAGGTTTTTTTTTGTTTTGTTTTTTGTTTTTGACAAAAATACACTCTGACTAAATTGTTATGACATGCCTTGAGGAGACTCTGGCCTACAGCACTGCTCTATTATTACCAGATAAGGTGCAAATTGGATGTTCTCATCTACCCCCTCTTCCTCATATTGTACTAATCAAGAAGTAAAGAAGGAGGGAAGAGATGATAAGACCTCTGGGGCAAACTGTTGAGTTCACATTCTGGTTCTACCTCTGGCCAGCTGTGACTTTGAGGATGATAGTCTCCTCCTCTCCCAAATGGAAATACAACATTACCTTTAAAGGTTGTTGTGAGGAATATGTAGGATAGTGGGTGCATGGCCAAGGTAAATGCCCACCAAGTGTGAGTGTTTCTTACCAGCATTAGCTATTCTCATCATCATTATCAACCTGTGAGATGGAGTCCACTGTATTCAATACTTAGAAATCAACCGTGTTTATAGATTTTTGTGTGTCATTTTTCAAGGGCCACGATATATCCTGTTCTATGCATAATCCTTATAATTTAGAGTAAATGTTATACAGGGAGAAGACAATGAGAGATAAAATATAAGAAGCAATTCACTGAGATAAATTACATCTACTTGTTAAGTGCATTTTACATTCAGTTTACAGGTAGAAATACCAAAGTTATATGGTTTTTATTTATGTTTTTTATTTTTGAGAGAGAGAGAGAGACAGAGAGAGAGGATGAGCAGGGGAGGGGCAAAGAGAGAGGGAGACACAGAATCTGAAGCAGGCTCCAGGCTCTGAGCTGTCAGCACAGAGCCCGACACGGGGCTTGAACTCACAAACCGCAAGATCATGACCTGAGCTGAAGTCAGATGCTTAACTCACTGAGCCACCCAGGTGCCCTCAAAGTTATATGATTTTAAATATCCTTATAAAAGGTGATAGGCTGCCCAAAGTAATGCTGTTCTTTTAAGGAATATGTTTACATATGGAGAATCTGGATCTTCATGGCTACTGATGCAGAGCTGCTCCAATCTCTTCCCATCAGCACAGAGAAAATAACATTTACCCACACACAATAAACAAGAAGCAGCTGCATCACAAAGCCCTGCTTTCCCCTGTGCCCACACAAACTCACACACCCGTGAGCATCTTACCATTGGGTGTGGGTGCACACACAAATAGGAGTTTGTTTTTAAAATCAATAGATTCAATGTTCAATTTCACTTAATCTGCATTTTCCTCTTTCCAGGTACCTAACTCTGGACCTAAAATATGGTTTTTCCTATAAAATGAAACATGTGGTATTTTAGAGGTATCAGCCTTCTCAGGTTAGCAGGCTTTATCTCATCATTTATCCAGATCACTATCAGTTCTGGCTTCAAATCAGATTCTAATCAATTCTATATTCTTGTTCAAGGTGTGTTTCTCATTTTTCCCTTCTAGGCAGGTGTTCATTCCCTTGTTCTTTGCTCTTGTTCATTCCACACACAACTGGTCCCATTCATAAGAAATATGTCTTTATCCAGTCTGTTGTGTTTTACAAGCGAATTTCCAAACAGAAAGTCATTGTGTCCTTCCAAGTTCAGTGATACCAACTGCAGGCACTTGAAACTAAATTGAAGACTAATCATTTGACTAATATTTTAAATGATCTCAGGTACAGAGCCAAACTGTGATATAGTTGGAGAGGTGCTGAGAGTTTTTTGGATAACTCAGAAATTAAATGACCTCTTGAGGCATATTTCTGTACCCTGAGAGGCTCTAAGCTCTGTACTGAAGAGACAAGAGAAATTTCACAGGAAGCTGATTTCCAATTCAATTATTCTTTAGCCTAGGAGTGTATTAATCAGAATTACAGCTACAAGGACCAGATACCAACTCTGGCTATCCTACACTCATGTAGGAAATCCTCTTGGTACAATGTCAGCCTCCAAGTCCACCTCCAGGCAAGCTCTCCCAGAGGTCATAGAGCAGAAAGACTCTCAGGTCAAACTAAAATGCTTCAATCACATGGTTTTAAAAATCAATGTAAAACATAGTTTAAGAAGAAAAGGGAAAAGGATAATAAGATCAAATATACTTAGGATGCAAGCAAGATGGGAAGACCATACAGTTTGAATCCTGGAGTTCATGATGTCCGTATGCCTTATCTCCCTCTCTCAGCCACATGGGCTGTCCTGTGATGGTGTGGTTACAAGGACCAAAGGTGACATTTGTAGAATATGTCTACATATTCAGGTAGAAGGTTCCCTGAACCAATGACACACATTTTCTCTAGCTGAGAAAAACTTGGACAAGGTACATCTGACCACAGGCTTGTTAATTAGCCTAATGAGCAACCATAGATCCTGTGTTTTCTGGGCGGAGGAAACATGGGTCCAGAATGGACATCACCAGTGGGTGACCAAATTTAGATTTCCTGACTATTAAGTACTAATGTCTATTTAGTGCATCTGAAGATTTAGTGCCTCATACTCTTTGTCTCACATGTATATCTAGTATCCAGGTGCCTCATGAATATTAAGTATCTCCTGGTGCTTCCATCCCTGCCTGTGTTGAACACACACAATCTCCAATTGCTACCTACTTACTGTATATTCAACACATGCCATGAATTCTGTCTACCAGTTCTTTAAGACACCCTAAAAGGTTTTACCTATGTTTTTCAAATTATAAACTTGTTTGTGTAAAAAAATTGAATACTTAGGAAAGCAATTGCTTACTACTTGCAGCACAAAATGCATTGAAAAGGTCTTGAGACCCCACAGAATCTCTGAGAGGCTGGAGAATAGTGAACACAGAAGACTAGGAAGTAAGAACCAAAGCAAAGGTCATGTTTCTGAAAGACATGACAACCTTTACCAGACCCACTGCAAACTGTCCCATATGGTTGTGTTACTGAAGATCCAAGTTCCAGGAGTAAAGTTCAGACAACAGAGTCCCAGTTTCATGTCTGCTCCTGGATGTGCCATGACTGAAAGAAGAATCTAGCCGACTGTATTCCACAATAGAATATTATCAGGGCTTCTGGGAAATACATAAACCAGAGCATTCCCAAAAGGAGTAGGGGATACCAGGCAAATGATAAATGTCCCAAACAGAAAGCATTTAACCATTATTCCTGTTTAATATCTTACATAGATGCATGACTAAAAACCATCTACGTGCAAAGAATTGAAATTTATCCCAATTTATATCATATGTATCAAACAACTGAAAAACCTATCAGCCTTCTTCAAAGTAAATGTCCATAGAAGTTTCAATTCCCTACACACACACACAAAAACACACACACACACACACAAATTTTCCAGTCTTCCTAATCCTAGTAAATGACATAACTATTCACTCAGCCAGGAAAAAGTAAATTTTTAAATAAATAGTAAACTCTGCCTCCTTAGCATCATACTTAGATCTCTCTTTCTCTTGTATCAAGTCCTTCAATAATCCTAAATGACAATCTCGAAAGCGTATCCCACAAACAATTTCTCCCACCCTGAGACAGAATTCCCATTATACTCTTTCTCTATATCCTTCTCAGTGTTTCCTCAAACCACTTATTGCTGGTATGCATTATATATCTTTTAGTTTATTTTCTATATTTCCCACATAATAATTTAAAAGCCACCAGAGCAGGTGTTTTATTGGCTTTTTTGTTGTCTGTTATAGTCCCAGCACCAGAAAAATAGCTGGCACATAGTAGGTGATTTATGAAATGTATTGAATGAATGTAAGATACACTTGTGTGATTGTGTTGTAACTATCATAAGGCAATGCCTTGGTCATCCTAGATAAAATCAAATCAAACTAAAGAACATCAATTTCATATTCCATGATTATAGAGAGTACTTTCATGAAGGTATACTCAAAAGGATCAGTAAGGCTGGATTTTTTTTATGTATAGTTCAGCACATAGGTAACCTATAATCTGCAGAGTTCCATGGCAACTGTATGTCTAGTGCATAGGACATCAGTTGGGATAGAAAATGAAGGTGGAGTGTCAGGGTGGTGAGCCACTAGCCTCCTGTGCCACCCTGCTGTAAGAGCAAGTCTGGACCCCCAGTTTGGTTTATACCAGGGAAGGAACTGATGCTTCTCCAATTATGACTTTCCAAGGGCTGGGGTCCGACATCCAGTATCACAAAAGAGCTGTGCTGCCCTATTTCCATGAATTCTCCCCAACAGAGACTGTTCCAAAACCAAGCTGTGTGTGCTCTCTGCCATTCACCCTTTATTGAGAGGTATCTGTTCAACCTTTAATTTTAGACACAGGTTACCGGTATTATTCTATTTTGTAATTAGTTGTAGGAAGGGTCCTCCTAGAAAATGGCAGTTGGAACACTTCTTTGCTACAATTACCTTTCAATTGAACATCCAACTCTGATCTGAACTAAAGAGCTGCTGGAGCAAAGAGGGCCTGTGGTGTGTGACTAAGCCTTTAAACACTGGAAAGGTGCCAACGGAGGGACCAGCTATCATTTTGGAGAGAGTTGAAACGGGTAAATCATATTAAAACTCAAGCCAAAGAATAAACGTCCAAGAAGAGCCATACAAATTATGAGGAAGATGAGTTGGTTGAAGTTAGGCTTGCCTTTTCATAAACTAAAAGATGCTGTGAAGTCACTGTGGTCAAAATAGTATGGAGGGCCATGCATTTTTCTGGGTGTTACCAAATAAGAGACAACCTATAAATCAATCTTATAATAATATATGGGACTCCACAGTGACCATGGTAATATTTCAATACCTTGGGGAAAATGATTATTTAATAAATGGTAATATCATAGAGGCCATCCTTTCAAAAGAAATAAATTTGGGTTTCTTTGTGCACCATGTACAAAGGGATATTTCACACCAACTAAAAGTTTTAAATGTACTAACTTAGGAAGAAAATAGGAGATGTACATAAAATCTACAGATGGAGGAGAACTTCACAACCAAAACTAAAAAAATAGAAATATGTGACTACATGAAAAATGTTTACATGAGTCTGACAAAGGACACCATAAATGAAAATAATGGAAAACAGAAACTGATAAATTAGAAAACGTACATGCAACTTGTATATTGGATACAAGCCTACTGCCAGATATATTTACATGTCATATACATATATACATATATATGATTTACAATGTGAGTTTTAAAACTTATTTAATATGATACAGAGGAGCATATTTAAATGCTTAATAGACAGATAAAATAAAAATAAATTATAAGAATATTTCATTTAGGCTGATCAGACTAGAAATATAAATAATAATATTTTTTCTGGGAAAAGTATAGTCTCAAATATTGACAGCAAAAATGTGAACTGTTACAGCTTTTTAAAAATAAAAACATAATTTTGCAACATTTATTAAAGTTAAGAATACACATGCCTTTCAAATCTATTCCCTTGAAATCAACCCTATAAAAATACCACAGCTTCAGGATATAAGTATAAAGATATATTATCAAACACAGACACACACGCACATGCACACACATATACAGATACATGCACACGCACACACACACACACACACACACACACACACATATCCCTACTAATTGGATCCTTGATTATAGTCTTATACACACACACAATCTCAAAGTGAAATGTGCACCATAAACGGATCAACAGGGAAATGTTTAAATAACACTCCTTAGGGGCGCCTAGGTGGCTCAGTCAGTTAAGCGTCCGACTTTGACTCAGGTCATGATCTCACAGTTCATGAGTTCAAGCCCCATATCTGGTTCTGTGCTGACAGCTTAGAGCTTGGAACCTACTTTAGATTCTGTGTCTCCATCTCTCTCTGCCCCTTCCCCATTTGTGCTGTCTCTCTTTCAAAAATAAATAAACATTAAAAAATAAATAAATAAAACCTCTTACAGCAGAGTATAGAACATAGACTTTTCTGCAACCATAAAAAAATAAAAAACACAAAACTATAAAAATTAACTTTGAAATCATTGTGATAAACTACTGCTAAATGAGAAAGACAAATATAAAAAACAATCTACTCCTGCATATATGAACATATCCCAAAGATACTAGCCAGGATGGTCACTCAAATGTTGACAGTGTTCATATCAGTGCTGTCTGCCTCATACTTTTCATGCCCTTCAAGTATCATATATGAGAATGTACTATTTACACAGGGAAAACTATAACACTACTTTCATTATTAAAAGGCAGTGTTGTGACTATACCTTTTTTCTCCCTTAAAAATATACTTTCAAAGTAAGTTACTGCTTCCATTAGCTGCTAGTCAAAGAACAAGAAAAATTACCTAATGCCCATCATTTAAAATAACTTTGATATAATTAAGCAAAACTGAAAGCAAGTCACATTCTCTTTGTGCTTTCCAACTACTCTAAGAACACAACAAAGACAGAGTTGGGCTGTACATTTAATAAAGAAAACAAATTAAAGGCGAGTGCTTTGCACAGGGACATCTGAATCTCAGTGGCAGCTGCCAAATTAAAAAAATAAATAAATAAAATGCCATAGATCAAGCAGCAGCGGCGTCCCTCTGAACCAGGCGGCTCCACAGGCCCAAAGCCACCGTCCGTGCTGCAGGTGCCGTGGGTGTCCTTCATTTCTCTTTGACTGTGACGGGGCCTCTTGAATGAGAACACTAGGTGGCATGCCTGCCAAGCTCTGGAATGCCATTAAGCACCAGGAAGGAATGCCGTTATGATTCTATTTGGAGATCATATTTCCCCCTCCAGGCTAAGGAGGCATTCTCGAACACAGAAGGGCTCCGAGTCTCTCTAACAAGATCAAAAATTCTGTGAGACTACTGAGCAGGATGGACTCAGAAACAGAGTGACTATATAGCTTAGGCGCCAGGAAAGAACGCATAATTCTTGCGGGTCATCTGAAGAGTGTTAATTGTGAATTCCCAAACCCTCGCCACAGAGAGGAATTTCACAAAAATAATTCTATTTCTGATAAACCAGTTTTAGCAGATGAGCCTCTCCTGGCATGGTTGATTCTGTGCAAAGGAACAGAACTGGCCTACCCCTTAAAATAATTGCCCCTGTGAGCCTGGGACTGCTCAACAATCTTAGACCGGATTTTGGAGAACCCCCGAGTCAGCCAGGCCAAATTTCTGGTCAGCCTCCAGCCTTGGCTGATGGTTCCTCTGGGCCTAGCAGGCACAGCTGAGCGCCCTCCCTTGAAGTTGGAGATACCTAAAATCCTTCAGGTTCTATTATCAACCTGCTCACTTAAAAATTGCAGTGACCGTTTAGAACTAGGAGAATAATGTCACGTTCTGCCGAAGTATCATGTGCAGATATGGCTGTGTGTTCAAAATGACCCACATAATCCTTCAGTAATCAGTTTTATGAGGCAAGAGATGAGTAGCCACTCAGGCTTCTTTACCTGGTCAGAGGCTGAGGCTCTGACTGGTGAGAAGCATTTTATCTGGGGGTCTGACTTCATGAAGATGCATAATCTCTTCCTCTTCGGTCTTAAGAGCATTTTGAAAACTGGGGCCTTCAGTTCAGGGGTGCCTGACCGGATGCCATATATTCCGCATCTGAACCTATGTTCTCTGTTGGCCAGACTTCTTAGCAACCCAGGCCAGTGGATTTTTTGATCTTTAGTCTTCAGCCTAAACTATGCCATATCCACCTCAGGAGTCCCCCGGCATGCCCACCATGTATATCTGTGCAGTGACAGATGGGCCCCAGGTTTCCACCTGGCTTTGGACACCAGTTTGGGCTGGTGGCTCTCCTGACCTGTGGCTGCTGCATTTCCTTGAACTCCAGCCCAAGGATCATCCCCTCCATCACACTGTAGAAGTGTTCTTGTCAGACAAAACAATCTTGGTGATAGAAGTCAAAAGGGTATATCTTAGGGGGTGTGGTAATTTAGTAGGAGGGGGCACAAGGGAACTTTCTGGAAAATGTCTAAAACTCAGTGTAGATGGGAATTATACCAGTGTATAAGTAAAAATGTCATGATGCTGTACACTTAAGATTTATGCCTCTTACTGTATGTAAATAGCAACCAAGGGGAGTATCATATGCCAAAGTCTATCATTATTTTCCATCTGGCTCATCTCTAGGGTGGCCATTGACTCAATTTACTCATTTGATGTGTGTGTGAAGGAGAGAGCTCATTCTCCTTCAGAGTTCTTGAACACTGTAAACGATGTCAAAGTAGTAAATAGATAAATCCCCAAACTAGTGGGACTGAAGGATTTGCATTCATTTCTTGCTCCCCTCCCTTTGCTTTGGCAGGATAATTTCAATAAAGAGACAGTTTTCTTTGTCATATTACTGTGTGTGTGTGTGTGTGTGTGTGTGTGTGTGTGTGCACGTGTGTGTTTAGCAAAGCCTATTTCCTAGAAATGTATATTGGATGCCGCAGCTGGAAGCCTTTGTGGTACATGTGAAATTCATTGCAGAGGCATATTTGAAGTGATTTTTCTCTATTGTGATTCTCTGTGAATTTGGAGCTGTACTGAGAAAGTGACAAGCAGAAAAAGATTGTTACTATGATCATCATGTTCTCCCAAAATAAATATTTTCACTTTGTTGAAAGGCTATTGGAAGTCTTGAAAACTATAAACATATAGTCCCTTATTCCATGAACTTTGTTGAAATCTTGCCAAATAGAATAATCAGCCCCAAAATAGGCCTAAGAAAAAAAGCTGTGCACTACAATAATCTGACAGTCCGAAATGAATGTTCTGTCCTCCTTTTTCTTCTTTTCTTCTTCCCCATATTGGCCGAATGATATGTGATCTTCTTCACTTATTCTGATCAACTAGTTTTCAAAAACTCATAGCAGGAAACCAACTTAACCAACATATTTACAACCTAACTAACTTTATGGTAGCTTTACGGGGTACAAAAGCAAGTGACTTATGCAACTAAAGATGCTAGACTCCTTCCCTCTCCCATATTGCATTGAGTCAATTCATTAATTCATCCCACATACATGAAATCCATAGGGAGTGCACACTGTCCTTAACAAAAGCAGAGGAGACTAGAGGAGCCTGGGTGGCTCAGTGGGCTGAGAGTCCAACTTAGTCTCAGGTCATGATCTTGCGCTTTGTGGGTTCGAGCCCCGCATCGGGCTCTGTGCTGACAGCTCAGAGCCTGGCACCTGCTTCGGATTCTGTGTCTCCCTCTCTCTCTGACCCTCCCTCCCTCACTCTCTGTCTCTCTCTCTCAAAAATAAATAAATGTTAACTTTTTTAAAAAACAAAAGCAGAGGAGGCAGAGAACAATGAGGACATTAGGTAACTTGGTAAATCAAAAGTAAATTAATTCTAGCTTAGACTGGATAGGCCTTGTTCTCAGATGAAAATATAAATTTTAACAAATTAATCCCTTCAACCATCTGGAAGTACGTTTATTTATTTAGATCCTGTTTGATTCAAGAAGAAGTATAAAATAGCCTATAACAACACACTTAAGTGAAGCTCTCTATAGGGGCGGGAAGCTGACTGAGGGACAGAGAAGAGGAACATTTCTGATAAGAGCTGGTGGTGATATTCCTATCCCAGGTCAAGTTGTCAAGTTTTATATGTGTGCTAGGGGTAGGGTGCTCATTTGTTCTGAGCCTTCAAGCAAGTAGAGCAGAGGGAAAAATGAGATTAGCTTCATAAAACACAAAAACAGTTTACTTGCTTTATTGCTATTTCTGATATTGAAACTAAAGAATAATTCTCATAAATCCTAACAAGCGGATGTTTCATAGTGAGTGGAGCAAGAGCTCCAGGTGAGTTGGTGAGTATAATGGTCACGTCATCTATGAATCATGCACGGCTCTACCACAGACAATATGTTTTCACACATAACAGGTTGTAAGTGTTTCTTGAATTAAATAGAGCAAGGGAAATTATGCATAAAATGGAAAAAAGAAGAAAAAGAAGGAAAAAGAAGAAAAATAACTCAGTGGAGGGTTAAGCTTGGACCAATGTTGACGGTGTGTTGTGAATGAACCACAGAAGCCAGTCTGATACACCTGAGAAACAAAATACTTACTACTAATGCCAATGCTAATGCTAATACTAAGTCTAAGAGAAACATGGGAAGAGGAGGGGAGGAAACCAAGAATCACTGATCAATCAGTATCAGGCCCAGACCAAACTGCCTTATGTGCATTTTAGTGCTTATTCCAGCATTATTTGTCAACCTCAACTATCCCAGCCCAGAAGAGAGGCACACAGACACATGACACACAAGAGAAGCTAAAATAATGTAGCCAAAGGCCTTCATTTTAAAGGTGAGAAAAGAGGCTCAAAATGGTTAAGGGTCTTGCCAAATATCACCCATCTAGGGAAAGACATTTGGTGACACTGCTACCAAAAACAGAAAATAAATTTTTACTTTGGCAACGAGTCAGATAGTAGTGAGACATTAATCCCAGAATATGCATACCCAGAGTATCAGTAGTCTGAGTTCCCGGCTTACCTCCTCTTATTTTCCCCAAATCTCACAAATAATGGGTGTAGGAGGAAGGAATTATATACAAAATAAGTTAGCTTTGTAAATGTACGCTGCATCCACCAGCCTCCACCTTGGAGAAGCATGGTGGGCAGTGTTGTTATTTGCTATGCTTGTGGTATACCAGTACTCTCTCTGCTCGCTGCCGATACGCTAAACTGCAGCCATTAAACATGGAGTTCAAAGATGATGCTTCACATCATGATTCCATTTTCACTTACAGTTAGAATGGGAGTCAACTTAATGGGAGGTGTCCAATAGAAACTTCTACAATAGAACTGAAATGTTATTTTACACGTAGCAGGGCTCTCAGCCTGAGGAGAAGCGGCACGTGCCGTAGTTTCAGTCAGGCTGACGGAGCCTGTCTAGAGCACTGGAGGGGTCAATTTTGCAGAGGTCTACCCGCGAGAGTGAAGGGTCATCTGGGAAAATTCTGGCCCCCAAGCCTGAGCCAAATGTAACACCTGCATTGGAAAGATGGCACGGGAAGTCATGACCCTTCAGTCAGCTGCCAGGGGTTCACAGTGGCATTCTAGCAAGCATCCGCAAGCAGTATCAGACGACTTTCTCTTTCCTCACTAAAATGTGTATTTAAGGCTTATAAGAGTGCATGCTGTGGGGCGCCTGGGTGGCTCCGTCGGTTGAGCGTCCGACTTTGGCTCAAGTCATGGTCTCGCGATCCATGAGTTCGAGCCCTCTGTCGGACCCTGGGCTGACAGCTCGGAGCCTGGAGCCTGCTCCACATTCTGTGTCTCCCTCTCTCTCTCTGCCCCTCCCCCACTCGTGCTCTGTCTCTCTCTGTCTCAGAAATAAATAAACATTGCAAAAAAGTAAGAGTGAATGCTGGGCCACATGCCAAAGAAGGCACCAGATCTGACTATCCAACTGCTTACTTTGCCTCTCCACCTGGATGTCCAAAAGGCAGCTGAAATGCAAGGGTTGAGAAACCATAGTCAATACCCAAATGTATTGATTTCTCAGTGTTCCAGTCTTTAATGAATGGCATCAATCTGGTTTCCCAAACCATCTCTGCCACCTTCATAATTTCTATTTCAAACCCGCACTTGTATCACCATTCTATCTATCTCTTTCTCCTCCCCACCCTTCCCTGCAGCCCCTCTCTTAGCTTCTGTAGCACACATGCCTTTCTTGCTCCCAGCCACTGCTTGAGATGCTTCTTCTGTCGGGAGGGCTTCACCAGCCCCTCCCTCCAGCCAGCAAGGCGTGGACCATGTTCTCAAACCTGGCAGGCTCTGCATACAACCATGGGCCAAAGTGAAGTCTCCACGACAGCCCTAGAGAGCCACTTTGTATCTGCTATGGTTTGGAATCGCTGTCTAATTAAATCTGTAGTCTGTAGTGCACACATGTGCCAGACATCTTCTTCCTGTTCCCCTAGATCTACTCACTAAACTTCTCCACATCCCTGCCCACCGAGAGAGGTCGTCACCTGCGGGAGATGGTAAGAGGCCATGGCTCTTTGAGATCTCGGATGTCGCCCCCCCGGCCTCTTAACGTGTGAGGCGTAAGGGTCCCAGCCGCCTCCTCCCAGGGCAGCTGCGAGGAAGTCTGTCCGTGGAGGACCCTCCCTGCTCTGCTTCTGCGGCTTCTCTGATGTGACTGGCCTCTCAGCGCTACTGGGAGCCTTCAGAGAGGAAAACTGCTCAGACCTCTCTTACAGGATCCCATACAATGTTACTGCTTTGATCATGGTGAATCTCAGCCATTGTTCCTGAACGAGAACTTCAATAACATGTATTTTAAAATGTTTTTGTTTGTGCCTGAAATTTAATTGACAATTGAGTAATTGCTGCATTGTTTCAAACACTCAAAGGAAGGGCCCGTGAAAACTGCTTTTCACCAACTGCCAAAGCCCACTATTGTTCGGTCATTTCTGCCAACGTTTATAACATATCTGACAAGTTATTATTGCCACTTTTCTGCTGATTTGAAAAAAATATTATAAAAAAGGATTTCTATAAATGCACAGTACAGGGTTAATATACATCTTTGTTTCATTGACAAAATTGTATTTTCTACAACCGTGTGGTCTCCAGTAGATCAGATTTCCTGCCTAGCAACAGCACTACATTTGGCTTCTAAACACAGGGAGAATGGTATTTTCTCACATTGGGAATTAGACACACGAGGAAGGTGGCCACTCTCCAGATGGGAAAAATGTAAGGAGACAGAGAAGTAATAGGATCCTAAGAAGAAAGGTGTGACTTTGGGGGTTTTCTACCAAAGAACCTGGTCTAGAGCCAACAGTGGCCTGAGATATAGTTCCTATGGACACCTAACCCTCACAGGCCTGCAGTCAGTTCAAGTGGCCAGATAATCTTCTGACCCAGTGTCCTTGCCGAACCATCCGGGATGTCCCTGAACCCTGGAGATGACTGCCTGTGAAGTGGGTTGCCCTCTGAAAGAAATCAACTTCCTTTCCTGCCTCAGCATGGGATAGGAGAGACTGTAAGCCCTGCTGTCTTAGAACAACCAGAGATTTCTGGTTCCATATGTTCACATGCCAAAGTCTACACATGGGAAGAAATTCAACATGGTGACCAAACAAAACCGTGAAGCAAGCGACCTTGGTCCTAGCCACCATTTGTCACTACAGGCTGTGATCAAGGCAGGCCTCATTGCATTTCTAGGCCTCTGGCTCAATGACCGTAAGATGTTCCTAAGGTTTAAATCCCTCTAGTTTGACTTCCTCTGACCCCACCAGCCCCCATGTCAGCAACAGCCAAGTAGCCACTGCATTCTCTTCTTTGTTTTTCCTCTCTCTCTCTCTCTCTCTCTCTCTCTCTCTCTCTCCTCTTTCTTCTAAATTTTAGGAAAATGCACTTGAATTTAAAAAAATCCAAACAGGTGCTTCTTACTGACCTAACCAGAATTCCCTAAACTAGTGCCACCTGATGGAATTCTGCGATGACAGGAATGCTCTGATTTATCAGGTAAGAAGGTGAAGAACACACACTGTCATCTCTTTCTCTTGGCTGTGTTTCCAAAAGTTCCTTCTTCGAGCTTGCCCCCTTCTCTGCTTTTCCTTCCATCCTGACCCCCCAGTGAAATTACAGATGCACATTTCCCATGGGCTTTCAATTTCAGTCATGTGCCTGTTTGGAACAGAACGGGGAGCACTGAGATGCACTTGCCTGTAGGCCTTCGAGAGACAGAGAGCAAACCAATTTTCTTCACTTTCTAACAGTACCAATTTCAGTCTCCTAAATGAGACATTCATCTCAAAATTCTTATACATAAAACTGTAATCTTAACAAAACAAAACAAAACGATACTCCTGTCCACCTTGGTCTTCTGTTTTGGCAAACCTAAATAAAGCCTCCTCTAATACGGCAAAATTGACATTGCTATGCAATTTGTATTGAGCGCAGCCTTTCCAAACTTAAAAATTGATGTTTCCCTAGATTTGTGATGTTATTCAGTACATATTTCACCTAAATTATATACCACAGCACATTTTCCAATATTATGGATTTTTTTTCTAAACTCATTGGAATTTCCCAAGTTCAATATAATACATAGCCATCTGCAAGCAAATATTCACTAAACTTCAAGCTGCAACAGGTAAATATGCAATGTTTTTTTCCCCCAGCAAATGGTAGACCAGAATCAAATATAAAAGCTAATGTTTCCACCGACTTACTCTCCTATTCATCTCTCCTTAAAATCGCAGCTTTCCTAATAAAGGACACTGAAATTCATCACGTGAACATACTGTTCCAAATTAAAACGAAAGTAATTTAGGTTCTTCTGAAGAGTCATTTCTTAGTCATGTTGCCTAAGAAAACACTAGGAAGGGCAGGATTTCAGGTTAAAAGTGTCAAATTCCATTGTTCACTGTGCCCTTCGTTATAAACGATTTGAAAATCCTTTTCTCTCCAGGAAAGACTAGTGGGTAACAGCTTAGTCTAAATGACAGCAGCTCTGTGGTATGAAGAGCCCACATTTCAGCTAAGTTTCAGTTCTTATTATCTTGAGACCATGAGATGGGACTTAATAGATGGCTGCAACATCTATAACATGACATTTAGCAAAGAACGTGTCAGCGGCATCTGTGGCCTCCACAAAGATGGTGCCTCCAAAATATAAATCAAAGAAAATACAAGAACATCTCAGAAGAAAAGGATGGCAGTGATCACGCACACTTAAATATTTTGAATGCCTCAGGGAGTGTATGAGCAAGTGATGTCAAAATAATGATGTACCAACCAAAGATATTTAGCTCTCTGCTAAGAGGGGAGGAATGTAGTAGAACCAGAAGATCTTGAGATTGTTTTCAGACCACGTGGGTTCAAATTAGAACCCCACCTCATGCTGTTTCCTTGGTAATTCTCTCGTTCTCTTTGAACCTCGTGGAGTTTTCTCAGCTATAAATAGCAAAAGGGATGCCTACCTTTCCCAATTTATGTAGTTGCCATATGAATCAAGGCAACGTACATGGAAATACTTTCTAAATGGTTACAGTCTCTACAGAGTCAACTTATGTAATAGGACATTATATTATTCAGAATAATACATAACAGAACACTGCATTATAACGGAACATTGTATTGTATTCAGCACAGCTACAAGAGAGATTATAAACCAAGAGAGGTACGGATTCCATATGCAAATTTATAAATCTAAAACCCAAGGACAGAATTTTAAAAATTATCAGTTTAGAGCGGTCTTGGGCTCACAGAAAAACTGAATGGAATGTGCAAAGTTTCCATTTACCCCCTGTCCAACACACATTTACTGGAATCTCTCACCAACAATGTGTGTGCAAAAGTTGGTTCATTAGGGACTGGGTAGTGATAATTTGTGAAGATGATTTCTTTGTTGAAAACTGCATTATGTCAACATCCCAACATAATGGAATACCTCTCTTCATCTTAAATTAGAAAAGAAGGGTTTCACTGGAGTAACTCAGAGAGCTTCATAAGGCCCTTGTGGAGTCAGTAGGAAGCAGCCAGTTGGGGGCTGAGCTCCACTGGATAAATCTCTCAGATTGGTGAGGTCATGTTGGGCTCTGCTTGTGATCCCAGATTTTGTTAAGACCAAACATGTCTGAGTAGTTTCCTTGGAAAATGAGAAAGAGATCCATAAATGCCATTCTACCTTCTTCCTGGAAAGCTGAGGAGTTTCCAACAGAGAAAATCTGGGCAAGAAGTGGTGAGAATCCAGGAGCTGAGGTAGGGCCATGACTGGAGGATATGTGTCAGCACATCACTGCAGGGGAGGCTAGAATTCCTCATGGTACAGAAGCCATGACATAGAGTCTGCATTTCACAGTTTCCAGCTCCTGACAGTACAGGTATCCCAAGGACGGCTGTTATCAGGTCAGGTAAGAACTTTCCCTCTTGATTTTACTTAGTTGTCTCATCCGGCTTCGACGCTGAGACATCAGAAACTGCATAGAGCACAATGGTAGAGCGGGGCTGGAAGCCCAAGTTGGGGAGAAAGAAGGAGGCCCCACACCCCCAGTTTCTCCAGCAAGTGCTCAGTCTAACACAGGCCCTGACAGGGGTATGGGAAAGCCTTTTACTTGGTTGCTTGACTATTTTTCATTAGACTGGACACTTACGTATTGCACTGAAACTGTATTTGAAACTGCGTTATCCATTTGGCCCTGGTAGAAACTGCCACCCACTAGAACACTAGAGCAGTGCCTTTAGTGAAAGACACAAAGGCATTCCAAGCGAAAGGAACCACCGATGCTCAGAAACAGCCTGGCAGATTGTGCAGTTTTTGTGCTGGAACTTCCTGGAGCTGCCTTATAAGAGTCACTACCAGGCATCAAGGTGCACGTGGCTCCACAAACCCCATCACATACAATCCTGTATTCTCAGCTCCTGAGAACACAACTCTCTGAATTGTCATTTCTAACCACACTTCTTGGTTCCTCAACTTTCATACCATCACTATTCCACAAAGAAGGCACATATGTATGTTACCTTTTTACCTTTCTGCAATTCAGACTTCTGTCCAAGAATGCTCTGGATCAACCCTAGTCTGTCCACAAAAGCCTTATCCAAGTTCAAGTGGTCATTTGCTGGCCCTGCCTCCCAGTGCATCCCTATCTAACAATGACCCTTTCCTCCTTTCGTCCCTTTTCTTTCTTTCTTCCCTTTTCTTCCTTCCTTCCTTTCTTTCTTTCTTTCTTTCTTTCTTTCTTTCTTTCTTTCTTTCTTTCTTTCTTTCCTTTCTTTTCTCCTTCCTTCCTTCCTTCCTTCCTTCCTTCCTTCCTTCCTTCTTTCTTTCTTCTTTCCTTCAGAGAAAGTGCAAGCGGGGGAGGGGGGCATAGGGAGGGGGAGAGAGAGAGAGAGAGAGAGAGAGAGAGAGAGAGAGAGAGAGAGAGAGAATATCTTAAGCAGGCTCCATGCTCAACACAGAGCCCAACATGAGACTCGATCCCATAACCTGGGATCATGACCTGAGCTGAAATCAAGAGTCAGATGCTCAACCAACTGAGCCAGCCAGGCAACCCCAACAACGATCTTTCTCTCACATGCTTGCCATACCTTTCCTGACCTGAAGCTATTCACAGAAAAATGAATTTCTTTGAGGCAAGGTGATACTTTCAGACTTTCTTACATTTGAAAGTCATAAGTTTAGTAGCAAAAGGAAACACAGAAAGTAAATAATTTTAGCTGCTTTAAACATATGAAGACCAGCCTAATGGAAGATTCCTTGCATTTTGTTCACAGATCAGAACTATAAGTTATGGGTAAGACAGATTTCAGGGCAATAACTCTCCATCAATTAAAGTTCTGTACAATGACAACAGTTAACTTGGAAAGCAACAATTCCTCTGTTCCTCCATTCCTCCATTGCTAAATGCTTCTCCTGAAGCAGAAGACAAGTGACAACTGCTGAGCATATGTTGTAAGAGCAATTTTTGTATCAGGAGGGAATGTAGATTGCATGACTACATGCTCCATTTCTATCGTAAGATTATGGGTAGGCCAAGGCATAGAATAACCATGATGCCCTCAGTTCAATTATTCATTTACTCCAAAAAAACACATCTAATCATCTCCACTACATCCAGCACTATTCTAAAGCCCAAAGATGGAGGGGCACATGGTGGCTCAGTCCGTTAAGAGTCCGACTTTGGCTCAGGTCATGATCTCACGGTTAATTGGTTTGGGGCCTGCATCAGGCTCTGTGCTGATGGCTCGGAGCCTGGAACCTGCTTCAGATTCTGTGTCTCCCTCTCTCTCTGCCCCTCCCCTGCTCACGCTGTCTCTGTGTCTCTCAAAAATAAATGAACATTAAAAATAGTAATAATAAAATAAACTTAAAAAAATAAAGCACAAAGATGGAAAAGGTTTAGTCTTTGGCTCAAGGCACTGAGTCTAGTAATGGACTAGAGTAGAGGGATACCCAAGTAACAGAGTCCTTCATTTTTTGGACACGCTCCATTTATTTTGTAGAGATATTGATAGATAGATACGCATATAGATGTATATAGATCTGATACAGATGTATACATGTATATATGTATGTGTATATATGTATATACATAGATAGATGTATATATGGATATATATGGATATATATAGAGATACATTTAGATGTATACATGTATCTATCTACATATGTAAACAGAATCACCTTTCCTATATATGTTTATGAAAAGCTGAAATCTTAGCCTTATGGCAACATGACACAACTTACAGATTATATGACATTTGTTTTCACTGACTCTCTACCTTAACTACTTTAAATAGGATATTTTATTCGGTAAGAAAGAGAAACATGATTTTTCATTTACTTTTAACACATTATGGTGAGGAAAGTTCCATTTGTCCATGAGATGGTGCTGCCAGCTTTACATGATGGCCATATCTGATCATTTTAATTGCAGGTCATTTCCTAAGCAGTAGGTCAGTGTATGCTAATCAGTATGGCTTTCTCAATGAATACGAAATTCCCAGTGTGCAACTGAAGATATAAAAGACATAAAATTCAGGGTCATCGTGACACCTGACAGAAATGTAATTCTCTGAAACTAGCTGGGAGAATCCCTAGTTTAATCATCTTAACAAGTAATTGTAGGGTTATACTCATATTCAGAAAGGCAAGTGGCTCTTGCAAGGCTCACGCCATGGCTCCTAGCTTTATTATTTTTTTGAAATTTTTTTAACATTTATTTATTTTGAGACAGAGAGAGACAGAGCATGAATGGGGGAGGGTCAGAGAGAGCGAGACACAGAATCTGAAACAGGCTCCAGGCTCTGAGCTGTCAGCACAGAGCCCGATGCGGGGCTCGAACTCACGGACCGCGAGATCATGACCTGAGCTGAAGTCAGCTGCTTAACCAACTGAGCCACCCAGGCGCCCCGGCTCCTAGCTTTATTAGCAGTATGCCCTCCAACAAACCAGTGGACCTAACTAGCCCCTCAGAAAGCAGCCACCATCCAATTAAAGCTCCCTTAATGTCCGCAGCTTGCTATGTTCCAAGTACACTAGCACTCATATATTGCCTCCTCACTAAAGGAAAACATCCATGTTTGATTTTTATTCAGTCTCTGAATTTCCATGCCCCGTTTAAGAAATGTAGTCTAGTAAATTTGACTTTTTTTTTTCCAGGAAAAAGCTGCAGAACAAGGCTCTAGGTTCCCTCAGTTCTAGTCAGACAATGAATGCACTCAATATGGGTACCTTGAATAAGAATCTGAACTTGGGTTCTCAGATTTAATTATCAGTTTGGCTCCTTTCTCACAGTGGACCCATGTAAAGTCAGTTACCCTCTCCATTTCTCATCTGGCTTCCCTGATGCGTTTATCTAGGTAGCTTGATATTCCCAGATGGAAGATGGCACGCATGCATAAGTATCGATGCTTCTGTAAAACAACTACAGTCCCGATCTCTACCGGCTCGCCTAATTCTGTAATAGTGTCATTCAATGTGCCTCTTCCACCCTCCACATTTTATTAGTATGGAGTAAGAGAGGGCCACTAAATTCTAGTTGTCTTTCCCCAGGGAGGTTTTTGGACTATTCACTTCTTAAGCAAAGAACAAATAAATCAACCCACTGCCATAAATATCCATTTTTTTCTTTACCCAATTCTAGATAAAGCTTCTAAGTGGTCAAATGGATAATCTATCAATATCATTCTGTAGACAACCAGGGAACCACACTTATGCATAGAAACAACTGTTGCAACAACAGTGGCATTTCACACACAAAAAGAAGTTCAAGACTGACCAAATTCCCAGTGTAGCTATGGTGATACAAACAGAGTATATAATGTAGACTCAATAATGAAACGGATGAGTTCATGAAAGTTATCTAAAGTAATTATTCATTTACAAATATGGCAGCCATTAGTAACTGCCCGCCAAATGTCCATTTCATTCTCTCTCCTTATTAATAGAATGTCGATTTTGACTGGGGAAGCAATGGACTCAACTCAGTGGATAAATTAGATTGGTCTAAGCCAATCAGGGATATCCTCCTATTCACCTTTGGAAAATACTTGTTTTTCAAGCTTCCTTTGCAATTACCAGTGGCCATATGACCAAGTTAAAACAATGAGATGTAAGGAGAAGCATTCAAGCAGGCTTCCAAAAGTTACTAATTCCGGGGCGCCTAGGTGGCTCAGTCGGTTGAGTGTCTGACTTAGGCTCCGGTCATGATCTTGCGGTGCGTGAGTTCGAGCCCCGCGTCGGGCTCTGTGTTGAGGGCTCTGTGTTGACAGCTCGGAGCCTGGAGCCTGCTTCCGATTCTGTGTCTCCCTCTCTCTGCCCCTTCCCTGCTCTCTCTGTCTCTCAAAAACAATAAACGTTAAAAATATTTTCGAAGTTACTATTTCCTTTTTAGAATAAACAAGATGTGCGGGCTGTTCCCTATCATCCTGCAATCCCTGCAGACCTGATGCCATGATGCCCAGTGCTGTGCCATGGACAGTGCATAGTAAAGGTACAAACAACCCAGTCGGTGCTCAGAACAACACTGATATCCTCATGGGTTAAGCCTGTGTTAGGTGAATGTTCATTCTATCAATGCTGGTGGACAGCACTGTAAACCAATAAACAAAACAACACAATTTTAAAATATGATACATTCAACTTCAGTTTTCAATTTTTTTTAACATTGTTTTCATTTTTGAGAGACAGAGAGAGACAGAGCATGAGCGGGGAAGGGACAGAGAGAGGGAGACACAGAATCCAAAGCACGCTCCAGGCTCTGAGCTGGCAGCACAGAGCCCAATGCGGGGCTCGAACTCAGGAACTGTGAGATCATGACCTGAGCCGAAGGTGGACCAACTGCAGCTTTAAATGAGAGAATAAAGTATACTGAAAACTTTCTGTGAAAATCCTTATCTTTTCTTTATGTTTTATAAATACATTAAAGTTGTGATTTTGTCAAAATATTCTGCATAGTTCCAATAAATAGTTCTCTTTGTATTTATTTTTCATTTATTTATCTCCAGAAACGAACACTTGAATCTAGCAAAGGTCTGCGTGTGGCTTAGGTGGGTGCTGGCTGAATACTCTCACACAAGGATGCTGGGATTACTCCTCAGGGATCCTGTTGTTTCTAGACTGCCCCCTGTGGCTCTTCTCCACACACTGTGTTGGTCAGTCTTGCTGTTCACCTCCTGCTCCAGCACCTGCTTACCTATGCAGCTTGACCAAAAGCCCACTGAGGGCTCCCTCATTGGTGTCAGTGCCAGTGACTGTTACACCCATGTCCTGGCCAAGAGGGAAGACACGATCCCAGAAGTGGTGTTGCCAGGTGAAGTAGAGATGACTATTTGAGTTTCAGATAGAAACTATTTAGTGTAGGTATGTTCCAGGTAAGGTATTTACACTAAATAAGTACACCAACAAAAACTTCCTTGTTTGTCTGAAATGAAATGTAGTCGAACACCTGCATGTTTGTGTGCTAATCCTGTTAGTCCCGTCTGGGATCCCCCTGGTTCTCCGAGCGATGTTGGGCTCCTTTTTCCACAACTCTGAGTGTGCCTAACTCTGACTTTTGCCCAGGTTCTCCTCCAGACTCTGATGGAAAACAACTCTCTGCTGTCATTCTCCTCTAAACCAGGAGGCTCAAGGCAAGTCCAAGAGGCCATTCTGTTCCCTCCACCTTCCTCTTCTCTTGCCTATGGCTCCTCTCCCACCAGAACCCCAGCTACAACATTGGAGAAATCTTTAAAATGATCCAGAACCTTTAAAATGATCCAGAGCTTTTCTGAAAATATATTATCTTTAAACAAATAAAACTACTGTGTTCTATGTGTGTACGTTCCGTGGCCATTTGTAGGAGGGGCTCCTAGGGAAGTCAGCTGAAAGTTGATCCACCAGAAGTTGACTTACCAAGTACGCAAAACAGTTGACTTAGCTAATATAATAATTTACTGGATTATTTATAAACTGTGTCCCCCGGTCTTCGGGGCTCTGAGCTCTTCAGATCCCTCCCCTGCTCCCAGAGTGCTGTGTGTTCAATGTCCTCTTTCCTTCTATCTGTCTCTATGGCCTCTAGCTGCAGCAGAAAATATCTAGTGTTTAAACAAATATAACATCTCAAATGCTCTTAGGAAGATAAAATTGTTCAGCTGAGACTTGAGATGTCTTTGAAAGCCATTACAACAATCCGATTCTATATAAGATGCTACAGACTTTATAAGTGCTTAAAAGAAGTTTTTGGTAAATTGACAAATACTTAGTAGAGAAAATGGTAGGAAAAAAATCTGGAAAAAATAACTAAAATAAATATTAGAAAGAAATCTTGTATAACCCAAAAGTTCCTACATAAAATGTCAGAGGTTTGATTATATTCATAGGAATATATTCAGAAATACAGTCAAGAAGAAAACTTTCATAGGATGAATTCACCTGTGATCTTTAGCTTTCAATAAACCGAGCATTTCTTAAAATCTGCTCAGAAAATATATCATTGAATATATTTATAATAATCAAATGAGTAATGCAATCACCATATAAATAAAAATTCCAGAAGAATGTTCCAGAATGATATTATCCCTGATAGTTTTTTCGGTAAATTAGTAAATTTGGTAAAATCAGTAAAAGAGGCTAGCAAATTAATCTGTAGTCAGCGGAGATAGAGGTTGATGGGGAAGAGTATTTTTAAGTCTGTACTCTAGGCATGAGTTATCCAAAACTACTATGAGTTTTAGGAAAATGACACTAGCAGCATTTACTTACAATTTTAAATCATTTATATTGGCTGACAATGATATCCTGAAATGGTCTGGATCAACCCAATTTAAGTAGATCATTTCACATTTAGACTTTGCAGTGTTTGATATATGTGTAAACTACCCCAACTCATGCTTTAATATAAAAGAAATCATTAAAACTTAAAATTCTTTCTGATACTACTTTGCAGTTTGAGTTATGATTATTATTTGCTTGTTTTTACCTGAGACTGGCTCTTTTCCAGATACTGGTTTTGGTAAAAGAGAAAAAGAGGAAAAATCTTCTAATCTCTGAATCTTTTGTCAGTTACTCTTGACGGGATACTTGACCAGTGTGAGGACGTCAAGAGTGTGTGGCTGAGAGGGGGCCGGAGTCCACAGTGGGACCGAAGAGAATATAACACAAAGAAGGTGGGCTTCAGAAAGATGGAGGAAGGAGAGTCCCTACGGCCAAGAAAAATCTCGTGGGCAGAACCGACAAGGGCAGAAGGGAACGGACGGGTGCCCCAGCACCTACAGAGGCAAGACCTGTCTTCTGCTCCCTCTCTATCCTAAATCCCTGATGTGAGATCGATCCACCACAAAAACTAGCTTCTTTGCAGGTTTAACATCATAACACAAATCAAAACAGACTTCAGGGCCAGGTTACACATTTTGGACATCCAAAATGGGCTTTACAATTTTTAAAAAATATTTAGATAACAAAATAATTTGCAATGACTCAGAAATGCCTAAGAATTGAATAAGTAAAAAGTGGGATTACACATACTTATTTCTAAACAAGCTTAGATATAGTCCAAGGCTTTATTATATAGCTTTTGATATGAAGAGAAGAAGTGGACTCCTTACTAACAATTAATCTGCAACAAATATTAAGTTCAGGAATGATTATACATTTAGACAATATTTCTTAATAAATATCCTCACATAAATTGTTTCTAATCTATAAACCAATTTTAAATAAAATCCATCACGCCAGGCGGTTTACATCTTACTCTATTTATTGCCCCATTCCTCATCAGAAACCTTTTAGCTTTAATGCTATTCCGTGGCAGACTATCTCATTAGAGTGGCAAAGATAAAGTTCTTTTTGAGATAAAGTAATTATAGTGATTGTGGGGTGGGGGGGGAGGATTCTCTGCAGCTCTTGGCTGCACTGGTCTCCTGGCTTCTGATTCACTGGAAAACTAATAAACCGAGTCGCAAACAAAAAGATGCTGATGGTAGGTAACTCGGGCTACCTAGAGTTTGTGCTGGAGAGATGAACAGGGTGTAACCTTGATCACAACTCAAGAGCCCTGCAGGTATCGGGGTACAAGGAGAGTTCCACAGTTGCTCTGATGCTTTTTTGGCAGAAAACTCGTCACCTGAACAAATGACAGTAAGAGCAACAGTTTCTGAACGTGAATTATGTGCCACTGTGCTCAGTACTTTATTTATATTTGTTTTCACTATGCTCCGTACTTTAAAGAATGGAATCATTGAACCCGCGGTAACTTTGATGAACAATTTTACTTCCAATTTTACGACAAGAAAACTGAGACCAAGAATTTAAGTAACTTGCCCAACGTCCCACAGCTACTAAGCAGCAGAATTCGAATCTAGAACATCTGATGGGAAAAGGAGTGCAGGAAGCCTTTGTCTCTGGCTCTCTGCTCCCAGACAGCCCCGAGTCCAGTGTTTTAAGACTGACTGCGCCGTGCGGTGTGCTCTCTCCCTCACTTCCACGTCTGTCCTAGCGTCCGGTTATTGTTACTCAATCAACTGTTTTACTCATAAGTGCTTTTACTGTACTTTAAGCCTGTGTCCTGGGAGAGAAACGAGTCCATTTTTCCCTGTCCCGGAAGCTCTGTCTTCCTCAGGAGGCTGAGTCCGCTCGGAATGTGGGGGATGGCCGGACTGTGGTGGCAGAAAGGGACCCGGAATGCAGGAGACGGCACTGTTAGGTCTCAGGGAGCAGAAGCCCACAGGGCTGAGGAGGATTTGCCCTCTTAGCGTGACCCCTGGGGACTCCCTCCTCGTCATCAGCATCATGTTCTAACTAAACTTCGTCAACCCCGGGCACATGTTTTAATTAGTCACATAGCCTCTTGTGTTCTTATGAATCGGTCCTGGGAAATCTTTGACAGCAGCTAAGAGGCACGCCTGACTGCAGACCTTGCTCCCCTGCCAGAGGGCTCTCTCCCCACCACCAAACTCGCAGTCTAACAATAAGATGGACTGGAAGGACCACGGCTGCGGACCCTCTAACCTTGAGTTTGGTAGTGGCACCCATGGGGAGAGAAGAAGACAAGCATCTTTAAGCCTCTCGGTGCTGCTTCTTTTTCCAGTATAAACTCCTTTAATTTCTAGTTATTTCTAAAAGCGGTGTATTCTCTACATACCTTGGAAAACCTTACTTTTTCTGTCCACATTTATTTTTTGTATTAAATAAAAAAAGAAGAAAGTCTCTGAGGCTTTGACTTAGTCATCATTTGATTTTTCACACCAATGAGGGAAACGATGACACAGGTAATTTTAGGTTACCCATTTTATTGTTCAAGAACACAGTCAGAAGCATACATGAAAGTACAAAGCAACCTTACTTCTGAGCTCAGCCCTGTGTCATTTCTGGGTGGACCTAAGTGGACTGTCTTTGCAAAGGCAAATGAAAATTGGAGGCCTGCCATGTTTTTTGTTCAAATCAGCCGCTGTTCACTATTTTCCAGTGAGCATTCACGTTTCTCAAGGATATTTTGGTTAGTGGAAACCCTGGCCAAGGTCACCATGAAATAAAGAAGGTAATTTCATTTAAAGACAGAAGAAAACCTGGCGTCCCAGCTGATTTTCAATTTACCCTCAAGGTCAGGCCCAAACTTCAGACATCAGTTTCCCATTCTTAACATCACAGCAGAAATGGCCGTCCTATCTTCCTTGCCAACTCATTAAGAGCATCGTATTAAATATGAAACATGTAAACACTTAAACCTTAGAGCATTAGGTATGAGAGGCAGCTCATTATCTTGCATGCAAAATTTAAATAGTGTCGAGGAAATGTTGGCATTAGGAGTAAGTCCCCCACAACAACAAAAATTAATTAGGAGATTACTATTAAGACCCATGAAAGGCAAAGGGCCTATTGTAGACTCATTTTTTTTCCAGACCAGAAAAAATAAAATTATGTTATAAAATATAACCCAGGTGGCTAAGTAGGTTCTGGTTTTTCTCCTTGCATATAACAAGTTCCTTGCAAGAGCTCAGATAAACCACCCCCTGTTCTACTGTAAATCGTCAGCCACACAAAGTCCTTTCCTTTTTGTTTTTTCTCTCGACTACAGAAAATTCTGTAAGTTGTAGATCTGGATAATGTTTGAAAAAATGAAACCTAAGAGTTGCCTATTCTCTTCATAGAAATGCTTCCTCTCCACAAAGTTCAGCACCTGCCCCACCCACTGCCAAGACTTAACTTGCAGACTAGTGTGACTACTCAGCTGCTCCAGAGATATCTTCTGAAGGTACAACTGAGTGTGGATTTTTGTTATTAACAAAAAATCAAAGTCCTCATTTACTGGGTTCCAGGCATGTTACAGCTAGTAACAATACTAACGTTTTAGATTAAATAAGTAATCTTTAAATCTTTTCCATTTTTCCTAAATCTTTTTGTAGTTTTTTTTTGAATGGTATTTTAAGTACAGGGAAGCAGTTGGGTAATAGGACATTGATTACCAGATTTGTATAGTGAGCAATCTATCCTAGAAAAGGCTTTATAGACACACAGAAGACTTTTCATCCCTGGCATCAACATTTGTTAATTGTTTAACTTTGGGCTCATAACTTAACTTCATGGAGTCTCCTTATTAAAAACAGTAGACAATAATATTTACAGTGCAGTTCTGTCATGAGAATTAGAAAAAAAAAGAAGTACCAGAATATAAATGTAATGAAGGAAATCAATAAATGGTAGCAAAACAATCATAATTACTATGATTACAAAATGTCACATAGAATTTCTAAAGTACATGGGTCTATCTTGTCAATGTGTAAAAGTTCAAATATAGGTGCCATTCAGTTAGCATTGCCAGCTTTGTGCCCCACCATGGGCAAGATACTGTGCGGAGGGCTGAAATTCACCAGGGATGCCAACTGACAAGTTATCTGATACAAGAGGCTTAGGGACACTAAGAATATAGACAACTGGACAATTGCATAAAATGTGGAACAGAAACTTAATGTTATCTGTAATAATGGGGTTGAAGTTTGAGCCTGTCAGGGGAGGAAATGAAGAAAAGGCACGAGACAGCTCTAGAAAAATTTAAGAGAGGGGTTAACAATGTACAGAGTAAAAACAATGTAGGGAGAATAAAAGTCTGAATTTAATAATCAAATGTGGAGCAGTTCTAGGCACTGACAAAGTCTGGGGTGGCCATGGGAGTGGGCATCTGAGATGGGGCAGAACCCATGGGTGCATGAGATCATCCCTCCAAGGACATGCTGGTCCAGGTGAGCGGGTGAGGGAAATACACAGAGCTTCTTAATGAGCAGGGTGGGAAGGGGATGCTTTCATTTCTTTGAAAGGAGTTAGCCAAAGTATGGATTGATTTCACGGTGAATTACATAGAAGTGTGTGTGGGGGGGGGGGTGGGGTGTATGTGTGTGTGTGTTAAGTATAATAGTAAAAAAGTAACAATAAGAAAGCATTTAAGATTTCTAATTATTTATGTTCCAGCTACTGTTCTAAATACTCTTCATAGATTAATTAATCTTCCCAAGAAATAAGAAGTAGATACCATTATCCCAGTGGACAGATGTCCCCACTTATGTTGACGTAAATGGGAAATAATGAAATATGAATTCTAACCCATGTAGTACAAAGAGTCTGCAGACTCATCTTCTCAGGATCCCACCATACTGCCTCTCAACAATCACTCCCTCTAAATAAGTGCTTACCGCTCACCAGGCCCTCTACACACCCAACGTTAATGTACCATTTAACCCATACGATACAACTTTGGTTCATGCATTTACACAGACACCGCAGCCTGTTTTTCTTTTTGTTTTCGATTTCCCCCCCCCATGGAGCCTATTTTTAATATGAGAAATTTCACATAAAAATCCCCATTTACAGTTTCTCTTAATTAAAAGATTGCCCCCATTAAGCCAATCACTTCTTAACAAGTGGCAGGAGTGGCTTCTTGGCCTCTTCAGCCACCGTGGTCCTCACCACCCCCGATGCCCACTTCTCACCCATTCTTAAATCACCTGTCTGATCACTGGGGATATCTGAGCACATGACATTTAGTGTGAATATATCTGTGCAGTAAAAACGGGGAGACTGTAGAGTTTACTAGTTTAGATCACACAGCCCGGTTCAAGCCCCTGGTCTCATAAACTCTTGTTTCCTTAATCTCTTCAAGCTTCAGGTTTCTCGCATCTAAAATAAGGTCACTGACGGTACTTAAGAGTGTTATGAAATAATTCAATTACATAATGCAGGAAAATAATGAAGCATGGATTTCAATAATAATTTGTTATTGCTGTTTTTACTAAGAACAACTGGAAGTTGGTATATTTAGGTCACATCCACCATCAGAGGCAATCAAGACTGAAGCATAGATCAAAAAAAGAAGAGGCTACTTAATGCACTGGAAAAGGCTAGTGGCAGAGGGGAGATTCTGGTGGAAGAGAAACTTCTGTGGTATTTAAGAGAACCCATTTCACAAACAGAAGCGCTGCCTAGTGATGCCCCCAGAAAACGGTCCAGTCCAGAGAGTCAGAACAAACTTAGGATTTGTCTTCCTAAGTGGAGTTCACAGGATTCCCCTGTGGAGCTGACAGGTTGTATGATGATGAAATACTGTACTGTACCTTTGAGTGATGCCACCGTCTTCCCCAGGCCTGAGGCAGGGATCCATGATTTCTCCTTTGCTGGGTATATCCTTCATTTTCCACCATGCTGCTCCGTTAGACCCATGCCATGGGCCACCACCCTGACCCAGGCCAGTGCCCCACTGCCCACCAACCATATGAGGAGTCTATTAATTAAGCCTCTTTGCCTTCAATCTGTCACCAACACCAGTGCCAATGACAAACCATTACACGACTAATAAAGGGTTCTAAAACGTCATTTTATAAATCACCTTTATTTTTAACATTTTGCCTTGGCTCCCCATTGCCTGTGGAATAAAATCTAAATGTGGTAGCCATGGGTGGCGGGGGGGCACTGTGGTCAGGGAGTACTTGTCCCCACTTCAGCCCTGGTTGCCTGAAAACCTTTGACCTTTTTAATGCCTCCTTGGCTGAGCCCCCATAGCTGCACCAACCAGAATGCCCTCTGTGCCCGCGCACATTCACATCCGCATCAACTTTGGCCAAATCCTACACAACCATCACGGGGGAGCCATGGCCTAGCTGTGCACACGTTTTATATCAGGGTTTTCTCTAGGGGGCCAGAGATAGATACGCCACGCTCTGCAGGGCAACGAGTCTGTGCGGTAACCGCTCAACCCCACTGTGGGCACAGAAGCGGCACAGACAACACGTAAGGAAATGAGTGGCCTTTGGGTACAATTGTATCATGGAGGTCGGAGATTAAAGTTCATATAACGTCCGTGGGCCACACAGCATTCTCTTGATATTTCCTGGCCACCTAAAAATGTAAAATCCTTCTTAGCCAGTGAGCTGTGCCACACTAGTGGAGGCCACGGCAGGTGGCGGCTGGCCCAACCCGTGTGCACACGGTTGTCGATCCACGAGTTCCCTTTTTGCTTCTTCCGTGAGGCATAACTTAGGTTTAGCGGCCCCGAGTGCACCCGTTTTCAGTGAACCGTCCAGTGGATTTTGACACACGTACACAACCACGTTACTGTCGTACGGAACAAGACATGAAACATTTCCAGTTCCTGGCCTCTTCTAAAAGACTCCCCCGCCAAAGCCCGACACCTTTTCGCTATAAAAGCGTCTCTGTACTTCCTCTCAGTAGGCCTGGATTAAAGATAGGGAAACAACGGCTCGGCACTACCTCAAGTTTGACAGAGTAATGTTTTTAAATGAAACTTCAGATACCATTACCCATCACGACCACATAGAAGAATGTCTCTTTTCTTGAGCCATGGGTCTTATTGGATTCAAAACCCTGAAAGCCATCTCCAGAAACACACACTCATGTTTCTGGGCAGTTTCTGCCAATGCTGTATCTCCTTACCTGGGCCAAGGTGAGCGTCGCCTGTCGGCAGGTACCACACCGCACCCTGAGTTTTCCTGGCTGTATTCTTTGGCAGGGGCCTTTGCAATAAACGTAAAAGCTGTTGTAAGGCGGTCTACCTGCTGGGGGGGGAGGGGGGAGGGTAGGAAAAAAAAAGCAGAGGAAGTAGCCAATCAGCGTTGAATCCAAATTGAGACAAATTTTTAAACGAACTCCTCGGGAGCATTTTGAAACATTAGCGGGATAAATATTCCAATGAGGATGCAACAATTTAATTTAGAAAATCTAGTTTTATGCTCAAAAGAGTGAAAATCTTTTCTTCTTCCTGCCAACAGCCCTGTGACTTACTCAGCAAAGTTAGCAACCTGCTGCCAAGAGAGCCAGCCAAGAGTATTTGCCACGCGGGGAAGTTAGATGCATTCTGTGCCGCTGAGGTTTTCTAAAAGCACAGGAAATATAGGGACTATTGGAAATTTAAAGACCACTGCTCCTGAATTCTAGTTCATGCTTCTTACACAGTTTTGAAGGGCTCTAGATTTTTTCCTCTTAAAATCTTATCTACAGGGACACGCCAGCCCATTTCTCATGATGTGAGTGGCCTGATCACAGCTTCCTGGGTTTCCAGGGAAGACTTTCCAATGCACAGGCACACATAAAGTAAGACAAGAGTCCTGAGGGGCTTAACAGAACCCGGCCGCAGTGTGCAGAAATGGGCGCCTTGTGTTTCACACTTCTGTCTGGATCTACCTTGACAAATGCCTTTCAAATAACACAAGAGTAAAAGCTGGACAAAAAAAAAAAAAAAAATCAATAACTAAACATCTCTGATCACTTCTCTCAAATGTTACCATACACACGTAGTGCTATTCTGTCCGTTAGGGGAACCTTTCCAAGTAGTGTCACGATGCCATTTCTGCAAAGAACTCACTTTATTTAGAAGCATTTGCTAGTAAAATAACTGTGTTTTTAAAATTTATAACATTAAATAGTTCTTTGAACCTTTATACCTTACTTCTTGTTGCATAGGAATTACATAAAATGTAGTGGCATAAAAACTTTGTTTAAAATTTTACTATTATCATCAAGATCATCTAGAAATAATAAAGAATATTTTTATCATTATGAGAAAAAACCTTCAGCCTCCCAAGTGCATATGGTTTATTAAAAGCAATTAGTACAAGAATAATGAGAAACAAAAAGAGATCCTAAGTCTTATGCAACCCCATTTATTTTTACTTGTTTATAGAACAACATCTGTAGACATATTGAATTGTCATTTGTTCAGTCATCTTTACCGATACTGTAAGTGACAACACTTTGTAACATGTAAAGCACAATAAAAATGTCAAACTTTATAATGTTAGCATTTATTAGCAATATGTTTTATAAATATTACTCTCCGGAAATTAATATGTAGCCTAATATTTAGCCTCCAGTGTGAAGGGAAGGTAAAGTATATGTTTGTATTGGTAAGAAATTGTCTTTTTGACGCCTCTTTGTAGCTTAGCGCCTTAACGTACAAGATACTCAAGTCTGTAGGTATCGCATTGTTATTAGCAACTATAATAATTACATAAGATAGATTCATGAGGTTTATGCAGTTCAATACATGCAATGGGTAGGACCGTAAAGTTATAGAAATACCATAATAACTGACAGAACATCAGAAGGCCATTTCTGTCTGACGGTTTCACTGTGTTCCAAGAAGAGCTTAGCGAGGGAGGTAGGAGCCCTTACTGTTAAAACCTTCAACAGAAATATGAACACATCCAATTTTACAATTTTTATAACCTACTGTAAAGGTTAAACAATAAGAAAAAAGGGGGAGAAGGAACAGGAATGGGAGAAGGAGCTTAGGAAGGGGAGCCAGGTTGGCAAAGACACTAGCATTGTCTGAAAGAGCATATTAGCAACAGCTTTGCAATAGTAAATGATGCATCCATGAAACTAAATGGCTCTTCCTTCTCCCTCAGGGCAACAGCAACGTTTGCAATATTGTTTCAGCAAATGATAAAGGCAGGGGCAACCGGCAACCGAAGACTGGGGACGTAACTCTTCCAGCTTTCTGTGCTGCAACCTTCACCAAAGTCCTTGAGAAGTTAGTCAGAAAATACTGCGTGCCCACGTCTGTGCCCTGGAAGCATATGAGGTGACGTGCAATCTATTACACGTGCTTCCCTGAGCCAGCTGCGAGCTGGGGATTAATAGTCAGTCCCAGGAAGATCAAGGTCAGGCCAGCCCTGGCTACGGCAACTTTCAAGCTGTTGGTTTTACGTGGTCCAGAAGTTGGGGCTTTCAGGTAAATCCTGAGATCCCCTTTTCAGGGTGGCTTCATCGCTAGTCTGGCTGCATCACGCTATTTAAAGTCGGCAGACTTCTCTGTGTCACACCGACGTCTGCAGTGCACAGGACAGGAGTAAGAACAAGCAACACCACGATGTGTTTTTCTGGGCAATGTTCCCATTGGCCTGACTGAGGGTCTGAGGCACAGACTTTGGAAGATGGAACCACAACTTCTCAAGGAATGGCAAGGAGGTGTGAAGAATGCCCTGGAAAGCTTTTCTCCAGCCGTGTCCCTGTCTCCAGTCAACGACGTGAATCCTTCCCCTTTCACTTCTGTCTGGCTCTTAAAATCCTTTCTCTTGCTTAATCAACTCTCCATATGGCGACCCCTTCGCTCCCTAAAATAACCAGTACAGCTTGTGATGGTGTTTATAACGTTCCCCTCTTTTTACAGAATAAAATTTCAAAACTAGAGAAATACTTCAAAAGTATTAGAAATTATATCCTTTGCTGTCATTCACCAGTTGTGAACATTTTGCCATGTTTTCAGCTCACTCCTTCTCCGTGTGTGTGTGTGTGTGTGTGTGTGCACATATACATACATACACATATACTACACATGTATATATTTTTGGCTGAATCATTTGTAATTAAGTTGCGGACATCATGCTACTCACTCCTGAATCCTTCAACATCCTAAAACCACGGACTTTTCTCATACAAAACCGTAGGGCTCCTTGAAGGATTCGGGACACCTTACAGAACACCATCATGGTTTGCAGGCTGCGACATGGTGTGAAGCTCAAATACCTGGGATTCCTTCACCAAACCATTTTCAGGGAGGCTAAATTAAGCCAAGGTGAGCAAATCTCACTGTGGGACTTCCAGAGAGTTCTGTGACTCTATAACAGAAGTAGAGAGCACAGCACATCCCAGACTTTATCTGACCTCAGAAGCACGCCTTTTGTGGGGCATTTTGTGAAACTATTCCTCAAAAAGAAAAAAAAAAAAAAATTGGAGGAAAAAAAAATCCGGAGGAAGGATTCAACTTACTGCCTAGGGCTTGGTGTAGAGACATGAGCCACACCCCTCAAGTCTCTGAACCCGACCTTATCAGATGTTCCTGAACAGCATCTAGACAATTAAGGTCTTCCCCCTACCCCAGCTATCAATACATTTTTTTATTTTTGCTTGACGATGATTATTTTATCATAAGCCCCGAGGGTGAGTCTACTGATGTAATGATTTTACAAGTAAAGTACATTCCTTTCGTTCAGAAGTTCATTTATTTATTTACTTACTTACTTACTTATTTATTTATTTATTTATTTTTCTGGACAGAAGTTAAAAAGCACAGCTAGCATTCGGGGCCCTTTTTAAAGTGTGAGTCACTGTGCCCATTTAAAGTGCCCCTAGGGTTTCCTTAGCATTATCCTTTTTGTCCTTATCTTTAGTTTCTCTTTCTCATTTTGTCGAGTTAACATAATCCTCAGGCAAGTCTCCACTCTTCCTTTGTCCTCCCTGCTTCATCCAAGAAATTGCAGAAATCGTTAAGAATACTTGCAACATATCGAGTAAAACCCCTTTTTAAAGATGACATATATTATTTGCTTTGACTTTCTGAGAAACCCGCATAATGTGCATACTTCCCATTTGTTTAAATGTGTTTTAGTGGGCTTACGGCCTAACGAAGTTGTTTTAATAAGATTAATGACTACTTAAGAAAACCCATGCTGATTCTCATGAAAACTTTTCATTGACCTCAGAAGTTTCCACCACTGGCTGTCACAGAGAATCAGGAGTTTAATTGCTTGGATAATTTGTTTACCAGGGCAGGAAACAGTGAGAGTAACATATTCGATACCACAGTAAAATAATGTTCGGTATCAATATACTATAAAACCGCCTGTATATAATTGATTTACTACATTTATCACAGATGATCATATTAAAATATTAAGTAGAACAGGGTGCCCAGGGGAACTTTCTATGACCAGGGAAATGTCCTACATCCGTACTCTCGCACACGGTAGCCAGCGTTTGCCTACTGAGGACCTCAAAGGGAGCGAGGGAGGACTGAGGAAGTCATCCCATCAGATAGCACAGCAGGGGAGAATAAATAACAAGGATGGGCCTGGTCCCCTCTCTCCTTCCATCATCAGGCATGCAGATAACAAAACTAAGGGGTTCTTCCGTCATAGTGACAATTAGAATAGGCTGCTGTTAAGTGTGCTGAAATGAAAACCACGTTGGCTGGTAAGAGGGGAAAAGGGGATCCTGTGAGCTTGCAGCACCACAGGGTAGACCTTGGGGCCTTGCTCGTGTCAGAGGCAGAAGAGAGCTTCTTGCTCATTTCTCCCTTGCACATGCCGCATCCCCTACACCAAGCAGAACGAGTCTTAATGTGTGGCTGGACAGTGACTGTCCCATCTCCATGGCCATCACCATCTTTGATCCATACCTTCAGGGTCCAGCTGGAATGGCACTTCCTTTGAGAATTCTTCCTTTGGCAGGGGGCGCCTGGGTGGCTCAGCTGGTTGAGTGACCGACTTTGGCTCAGGTCATGATCTCATAGTCTGTGAGTTCAAGCCCCGTGTGGGGCTCTGCGCTGACAGCTCAGAGCCTGGAGCCCGCTTCGGATTCTGTGTCTCCCTCTCTCTCTGCCCCTCCCCCTCTCACGCTCTGTCTCTCTCTGTCTCAGAAATAAATAAACATTAATAAAAATTTTTTTAAATAAAAAAAAAGAATTCTTCCTTTGGTTTCCCCATAAGCATAAGACATCTCCCCAGATAATTACATCTGGGAGTATGAAAGTATCCAACTTAGTTTTACCAACTTTAAACACATGACTCATCCCACCACGACAGGACCAGCATCTGATAAGGTGGAGTCCCTGGCTGAGGCATCCTTCCAAGTCTTCCTCTGACTGTTTCCATGGTGTCCAGCCTGGCACTTACCATTTCCAGCTGCTGCCTCCTCCCTGCTATAGCTCCATTTCCTGTTATGTAAACACCAAGGATAATGTCTGCACCATTAGCTCTACTGATCACCTACAACCTGCCTGATTCCCTCAGTTTACTCTTTCTCCTTGTCACCTAGGAGGCAACCTCAGTTTTGTTTGACTCCTACACACCCACTGTGGAAGAGACATATGGCCAGAATTTCTGAAACTGCAACCTTGATCCTGTGACAGGGAGCTAGGCCACAGAGAATCTTCTCCTCCAATGTTTTCAGGAATTTTTGCTATTTTATTTCTGGGCAGTGGTCCTTCAGCCTGAACCAAACCACATTTGCTGACATATATGCCTCACGAGCCAGGTGCACAACAAATCTATACCAAAGGCACAAAATCAGCACCATCTCTGAAGGTGCTTGGCTCAGCTTTGCACAACCCATTTTTCCTTATGTTGACCTGAAACTATCCATCACTTCTAGTTTAATTTTTTAATGTTTCTTTATTTTTTGAGAGAGAGACAGAGACAGAGACAGAGACAGAGACAGAGTATGAGCAGGGGAGGGGCCGAGAGAGAAAGGGAGACAGAATCCGAAGCAGGCTCCAGGCTCCGAGTTGTCAGCACGGAGCCCGACGCGGGGGTCGAACGTGCAAACTATGAGATCATGACCTGAGCTGAAGTCAGGCACTTAACCGACTGAGTCTCCCAGGCACCACAACTTCTAGTTTAAATAACGTATATTGCATTAGTCTAAAGCAGTTTCACATGAAATCCATTCATTGTGGACTCCCAGAATCATCTCTTCTGCATGACACCTTGCTTTGGACCCAGGAAAAGATGAGGAACGTGTCCACTTGCCTAAGCAAACTACTGAAGAAAATAATTCTGTCTCCCATTTGTCACACACCGGTTCTACCTCCCCTATCGTTACAGCCTCCCTTTTTTTTTTTAACTTATTTATTTATTTATTTATTTATTTATTTATTTATTTATTTATTTATTTATTTTTGTTACAGCCTCCCTTTATGTCACACTGCACTCTGTTCCGTATGTTCCGAATATCTAGTGCCAGTCCACTAGCTTCATGGACTCAAGCTTAGTAAACACTCAGTATTTGCTAGGTTATTAAGTTCTCCCATATTTGCTAAGTTATTAAATTCTCTCCGTACCGCTAAATGATATAAAAGCTGTAGCAGGTAGGGTAGTGTGAGAACAAGATCCAGCTAAAACAGAACGTAGCCGTGACTGCGAAATATTTAGAACATCTTGCCACCAGCCGAGCTTAGTGGACTACCCACGTATCCTTCAAAATATTGGCATATCATAGTTGAAATCAACAACATGAACATCATCTTTAAGATCACAAAAATGATGACTATAAACAGAAGTAAAACAAAAAAAAAGGATGCTTGAAAATTTGTTATATAGGACTTAGTATAATTTTGAGTCTTTGAATGTTGAGGGGAAAAAATGAATTCTGAAAATACAAGTACAACTACTCTAAAGGAAGGCAGTTATTACACATAAACACATTTCATTTCCACCCTTATCCATTGGGCTATTACACCCCCACTGAACAGCCACACTACTTCACAATTTTAACAAGCCATAGTCTTAACTCCCGCAGAGCAACGAAGGTAAGACTGTGTTGTAAACAACTTCCAATTATATAACCATCCATCCCAATGTCTGCACTTTTAAAAAATGGTTAGCAGTCTCTAAGGAGACTCAACTCTTAAAAGTTATAACTTAATTCTCATTTTTGTTGTGCTGGGGTTTTTAATTATGGTATCGCACCATAACGTCATCTGGTGAGGCAAAAACTGCTGATTGAAGCTCATGCTTTTTTGCCCGTTCCTTGTGGTGGTGGTTGTTGCCAATTTGTTTTCCCTTATTCGTTCTGAGAGTAATAACCCGATCTCCCATGGCAAGACAAAACTGCAGAACGAAACACAGTTTACGGATTAGGCTTAAATAATCAGCTGGTTCAAAGCCAACCGGGGTAAATCTAGTTGCTTATTCTTCTCAGAAACGGACACTGGTAGAGTTCAAGCGGGTGCCAGGAAAGTCACAGCTCTTCAGAGCCTTGAACAAACACCCATAACTCTGATTTAGATCGAATACGTGTTTGACACGACCGAGGACCGTTCACAACTTCCTCTTTGTCGTTCGGGACATGTCCATCTAGGTCCAGACGGCAGCCTTGCCTGGTCACCCTTGTTAAGTCAAGTGACCCTTGGTGTCTGTGTTTTCATATGCAAATGGAAAATGATTGCGGCCCCTAACTCATAGGCTGTTGTGAGGGTGTAAAAAGGAATTGACATAGGAGAAGCAGTCAGCACAGTATTTGATACACAATGAATGGTCAGCACATTTCACCTATCCTTACTTGCTGTCAAAAAATTCAGAACTCAGCTTCTTTCCAGGTACTTCTACCTGTGGGCACCTAGTCCTCTTCCACAGGTGGCCACTTCCCTACTTTTATAAATGTTGATTCTTACGTATTATTTCCATCTTAAACTTACCTGTAAATTTTTAGAAATAACTGAGGTATAATTCTTTTTAAAACTGATTCGAACCCAACCACATCCTTTACAATTCACATTATGGAACATAAACCACGAGAGAGTTTCCTTAAATTGACTTAATGCTTGCTAGAATATTATTCCCATGAATCACTTTTTATTATAATCCAAGAGATAGAGATGGATTGTAGAAAAATTAAGAACGGAAAAAGTAAACAACGATATGGATCCAGTCTAAGGGACAGAGTTTTCAAGCTGGCTGATGCACTTAAAAAAATAAAGGGGTGCCTGGGTGGCTCAGTCAGTTAAGCGTCCGATTTTAGCTCGTGTCATGATCTCACCATTCGTGGATTGAAGCCCCGCGTCAGGCTCTGTGCTGACGGCTCCGAGCCTGGAGCCTGCTTCGGATTCTACATCTCCCTCTCTTTCTCTGTCCCTTCCCCACTCACACACTGTCTCTCTGTCCCTCTCTCAAAAATAAATAAACATTTAAAAATTTAAAAAAAACTAAAGTTTTTCCAAAATAAAAAGTGTGTGTGTGCGTGCGCACGCATGTATATAAAATGGTACCAAAGGGGATTCAAAACGGCTTTCAAAATTTCATGTTAATGGCGGACTTGCTTACATTACTGCTTATTCTTGGAAACACAGGCATGATCATAATCATTTTACAAATGAGGAAACACAAGCTCAGAGAGGTTGAATGGCATTCCCAATAAAGCCACTGGGGTAGTCAGAGATTTGAATATAAATGCGTTTTGATTACAAAGCATACATTTGCTTCTCAACCAGGTGACAGTAAACTTGACTTGGATGGTGGCTGTTACTAAATACGGTAGGGGGTTAATCCAAGTGGCACTTGAACAGAGGTTGGCAATTTTGAACAATTTCCAGAAATCATTAGCTGCCTTACCAACCCATTTCTCTCAATTAGCACTAAAGGTTTCATGGAGATTTCCATCAGCATTTTACAGCACTGGCATTTAGCAAGAATGTGAAGGTATAGCAACTATCAATAAGGAAGAGTAAATCTCATTTTTAAGGGTTTATCACCTATTCTAAAATTGCATGTTATAGAAGAAGTGGTAATCCATGGTATGACCTTGGAATCGATGGATTCCTTACTTTGTGTGTGTGTGTGTGTGTGTGTGTGTGTGTGTGTGTGTGTACAGAACTGAAACTCTTCTTGCTATTAAAAAAACACCCACACTTTTTAAATTTTGTTATTTTAAATATTCTAAGTGTTAGTAGAACCTGTTAAGGAAATGAAGAGTCAATGGAATGGCTCCCATTAAAGAAGACAGCAGGCAAGGCATGGCCCTCTGCACTCCTGCATGCTTTCTTCATTTTAATGCATCTCCAATAGCCAATATAATTAGTTTGGCATAAATATTCCATTGAAGTATATTTCCAATTTTTCATTACCACTATTAAATATCCTCTTATAAATTCCAATGTTTAAAGTATCCTATTTTGTGTATACTAAGAAAAAGTGATAAGACAAAATATGTCATGTTAATAAATCTGATCCTTCTGGGCATTGATTTCAAAAAGCTTTGGGTGGTCATGGAGACTCATAAAATCGTTACTCCTTAAAATGTGAGAATTATTTTTCTTTAGTGACAGTGATTAGTGAGAAATAGAAGGTGATGTCATCATGCTGGAAAACCAAAAGATAAAGTTATTGTCTTCTCTTAATCAAGACTGATAATATCATGAATTCATAAGCTTCCAAAAGTACACATTAGAAGCACTCGGGCTACAACTGTCTTCACAGGTGCTCAGGACCCTAGAACCATGACCGTCTTCTTGCTTCATGGAAAAGGCCTCCCAGGACCCATCTCAGCCCTGCTCATAGGTCATGACCCACCTCTGGTACCACTTCTCTTCTAATCGAAGGTCCTGCAAGCTTAAGGTCTGTATCACCCTGAAGCACCTCATCTTCTGTGGTGGCTCCACGTGTTTAAATCAGAATTTCTGCTCCTAGAATCAGGATTTCGGTGACCACCAGTTTCCTTTCTATCCTCCACACCCACCTTCAAACTAGAATAGTGGAGTCCATTGTAGAGACTGAGCCAGTTGATTGAGAAACTGAAGAGATTAGGCAAGTCCATTTTAATTCGATATTGTAAAGTACAAGGAGGTCACTAAGTCTGTGCTGCAGGGTAATGTCTGTGCTACCTTCCAGGATTGCTGTGGCCCAGAGAAGAAGAAAAAAATCTGGTTTTTTTAGAGTGCTACAGAATCACAGGCTGGCATATAATCTGCACCACTGCTATAAAAGGAACACTAAATTCAGAGAAATTTAGAAGGGAAAAATTACTTATTAAAGATCAATAGAAAAAAGAAGAAATAGATTTATAATTTCTTAGGAAATATCTAGCTTTCTAAAGATGGTAAATCTTGTCTGCCTAAAGAGTCAAGTTGGCTGGGGGAAGGGAACAATAGTGGGAAGGAAATAGGGTAGTGGTCCTAAGGAACAAGGAGGATGCTAGGAACCTATCAAGATTCTATCTACTAATAACATTAACAGCAAATGTCGATGGGAACCGCAATCTGACTTTATAGTAATATGTGGGAAAATCATAAAGTGTAATCAAGACAGCCCTTACCTTAACAGCTTTAAAATCAAAGTAACACTTGCATGATCCATACATATCTTAAAGGATATTTATCAAATGCATACACAACAGAGAAAGGACCCAAGTACTCTGAGAATAGCGTAAAATAAAATCAAAGACTGGGGGCAAGAATATACACTTCTAATATACAATCTCTTAGCTGGAAAGTTCTCTGATTTTCAATTCCTGAAATGATTTAGTTGCACATTCCCACAATTCCGTCTTCTATCCAGGTGCATCTGCTCACACCCCTTTTGAACCCTGAGACCTTCGGAAGACAGAGAGGAGACATCTGCCTGGATCTGCTCAGTGTCGTTAGGCAGTGAACCCCCAACATCCCATAACACCTTGCTTCCGGTCTCAGGTATCAAAGTTTATGGAAACCAAGTTCTCTGGAAAAAACTAAGAAATACTTCAAGAGCGTACAAACAAAACATACAGGCACATTGATCAAGGTGTTGATCACTTGTAAAGTCAAACACACTGTGTTTTAGCTTCATTATCTGGAGCCTTGGTACCTCAGGTACCCTACAGATGATCTGGCTGGATTCACAGTACCAGGATCCCCAGGACAGCCATGCCAGGACCCAGGAACCATGGTTAGCCCCTTCTCAGCAGCTCCATCCACCCCTCCCTATATCCCATGGGGCTACTTCAGAAACAGCTCCAAGTTTCTTCTCTAGTCTGCTTCCATAGTCCCCATCCTGGGTCAGGCTCTCTTTAGCAGTTAGAAGCCTCCCTTCCCCCACCAAAAAAACCAAATACTCCCTTCCTCGATTCTACTCTCCTCCTAAGCCAAGAAACTTTCCAAACTGCTAAAGGAATTGTCTTCTAAACACACATTGTACAACCTAGCTAAAAATAAATAAGTACATACATACATACATACATACATACATACATACATACATAAATAAATAAATAAATATAAAAAAAAAGAGATGGCATGCATTCGGGTGGATCCCAAAGGAGTATCAGGCAAGGGACTTTTTATTAAAATTCATTTCCACTTTGTATTTTACTACAGAATAGGTGTCTATTGTATTCCTATAGAAATATTTTGAGTTATCATTACAAAAGACAACAGTCTTAGAATACATACTGTCTCTTCAGGTGCCAAAATAATCACAAAAACCGCCATTCGCAGCTGAAATTTTTCATCACGGCCCCTCATGATTTTTTCCCAGCCAACTTTACAAACTTAATCACCAGTGCCCTGTGCAGTAACACAGTCAAAACACTTGTGATGTCCATGCTGTGCATCCTCAGGCCTCTGCACCTGCCTCTGGCCAGGGGCCAATTCTCTCCATCAGGAAGCCACGCTCACCTCTAAAGGAGGCTGCAACGAGTGTCAAACGCCGGGTCCTTGAGAAGCCTAGCCTCCCCTTCCCCACAATAGACAGAGTGAATATCCCTCCTTGTAGCCCCTCAGCATTTGGTTCCTCTGGCTTCTTTTTCTTCTTCGATTTAACATAACTACTGTTTATGTCCATTTTTTTGTGGAGCCAGTTTTCGAAGGAGAAGGACCTATCTTTGTCATGTTTATATCTCCAAGTTTGGCAAGCAAGTAGGGAATCAGTGGTATCTAGCCTAGTGACATATTAAACAAGCACAAATTATTTACTGAAATCATCCTATTTCCCTTACACGTTTCATTTTGGGTGTCTATGCCCTTTAATCTGCTCACTGGTGATGGGCTGACCTTGCCCACATCAGTGTGTTTCTCCCTCACTATCTTCTTAACAATTTTGACCTTTGTGATCATTTGTTTCTGTCTACTGAAGTCCTCCACCCTCAAATTACATCTGCACAGGGACAGGCACAGATTGGATAACCATCTCATCCTGCTATGCTGATCATACACATTAGAAATGCCTAAGAAACTATCCTAAGAACTTGTTTTAGACGTTATAAATGAATTTTCCCCAAGAATCATAAACACAGATAAAATCTTTTCAAAGCGGCACCAGTGTGACCCCCACTCCTGCTAAACTAACCTCTTGACACTTCTTCTGTGATTCTCTGACATCAACATTGCCCAAAACGGTCATTCGTGTGAGAAGCCGATGAAGAAGCACCTCTCTGCCTTTTGAAGTGCGGGTATATACGCAATGTCATCGCTGCAGTATCCACCACGTGTACCAGGTCATAACCCTGTGTCAGGTGTAGTGTCTATTGTCAGATGCGTGTCTATTGTCCTTGTGGGTTTCCCTGTTTCCTTCCCTTGTCCTCTGGCCCAGAGCAAGTTACTAACAGGTCGTTCCATCTTTGTAGTCTCTAGAACCTATCAATTCTCCAAATTGCTCTCAGATTACTTTTCCTAAAGTAAATCTTTGATCACAGCATTCTCCTTAAACGCCTCCTCATTGTCTCTTGCATGAGATTCAAACTCTTTTGCTTGATAACCTCAGTGCCTCCACTCTTTGCATGTCATGTATGTGCCATCTTCACTGTCCCCTGCTTCTCTATGTTCAGGCTACACTGAGCCCTCGCAAGACACCTCCTTTCCTCTCTCTGCCGGAGGACTTATCTAAAACTTGGAAACAAGGCAGAAAATGTGGGCGGTGAGTCCTTTCAACCTCATGGGGGCAAAAGCCATCCAAAGGTTTTCCAGAGCAGTACAACAGGGCCTTCTCCAATGTTGCAAATGTTCCAGGTGTGCAACTCACTAGGCAGCCACGGGTCCCACGTGGCTATTGAGCCCGTGGAGTGTGGTGAGTGCACCTGAGGAAGTGATTTTTTAATGCAATTTATATTTAGTGAAGTTACACATAAATAGCCAGGAGTGGCCAGTCAGGTCTAGGGGAATATATTTAATGTTAATATTGATTAAAGGTCTCAGACTTAGTGAAGTTACTTGTCATTTGTAGATTTTTGTCCAGTAGATTATAATTTCTGTAAAAGCCCTAGCAGGAGCTATCTCTGAGTTAGTACGCAATAAATATCCACCTTTACTCCTTCCTCTCTACTCTGCTTACAGATCTAAAAAGGCATCATTTCTCCCTATTTCTACACACCCTAATCCCCCTTCCCCGTAATCTTTTGAAGCCCAAATGTACCACCTCCTCCAGGAAGTCTTAACTAATTCATCCATCAAATGTAAATCCTCTCAATTCCCACTCCATTTTATTTGCATTTTATTCCTGATACTTAAGTCATTTTCTATCCACCACATCCCATGGATATTTTTATCAACCCCATTCGACTTTAGAATTTTGAGGGTAGAGACTACCTTTCACTACATTCATTTCTTCTCTGGGTCAGTGAATAGATAATGGCAAATATATGGGGGAAATTCAAATGACTGGATTTAAAACTGATGCTGAGGTATCAGGACAGTCTTTTTACCTTGCGAACGATAAGATCACAATACACTGACCGTAAAATAACTTAATCTCTGAAACAATATAATGAGGAATGTTCTCCCAGACCCATTAAAATGACAGGCAGGTTGATAATTATTTTTACAATGTCGGGATTCCAAAACAAAATGTTTCTCAGCTCCTGTTATTTGGCAATGCTAAATGAATGTTGTCAAAAAGATTAAATATAAATTGGTTATAAATCTTCATTTAACTACATTGCATAGGGAAGGTTCCATTACAACAGCCATGTTTGTGTCAGTGTTAAGAACAGAGACTCTTATTTTAATAGTATTAAGACTTGCTGAAGTTCTTGTTTATTCTACAGAACAGGCTTTGGATTTAGAGATGATGCCATTGATGGTCATCACTGAATATATGAGAAAGGCTGAAAAAAAGCTGAGGGCAATGAACTGGACCTTCTGGACTCCAAATGGACAGCATGGCCTTTTCCCAACAGCTGAAGTCACCATTTGCAGGGTGCACTGTCATTGCCTGAAAGGTACACTCACTTTGCTAACCAGATTTTTCACACAATTGAAAAACCTGATTTCAGAAACAGTCCTTTTTCAACCCAGTTTGACTGACATTTTAGGCAATGATCCGTGGTTTGATCACCTGTCCAAACCACCTGGTGGCTTGAATGGGATCGACTTACAATCTTGCAAAGGGGCTCTCTGAGGCTCCATAGCCACCCCTGAACTTTCAATTGTGCTGTCATGTGGCCACAGAAGCCTGATGAACATCCTCTCCCTGACTTACCAAGCTAGTCATTACTGAATGATGAGGCCAGGCTGCATGGCTATCATGGTAGGAGCCAGCAAAATCTTACTTCAAGATGAAACTCTTCTTTTGTTTATGGACTTCAACTTTGGGAAGATGACAATTGGTACTGAAAAAAGGACTTTGTAAGGGCGCTTAGGTCGTTCAGTCGATTAAGCGTCCGACTTCGGCTTAGGTCATGATCTCGCAGTCCTTGGCTTCAAGCCCCACATTGGGCTCTGTGCTGACAGCTCAGAGCCTGGAGCCTGCTTGGGATTCTATGTCTCCCTCTCCTCTGCCCCTCCCCCCCACCTCTGTCTCAAAAATAAATAAACATTAAAAAAATATTTAAAAAAGGACTTTGGAAGAAACTAATGCTTCAGTGATTAAAAGAAAAGCTTATTAAATTAAATTGAATTATGGTAATAATTATGACATAGGAATTATATCAAGAAAAGCCTGAAACATACTCATTCCAACTGTAATAGTTAATTGAAATATGGTAAATATTACCCAAATATCAGCATGCATATATATATATATATATATATATATATATGTACACACACACACATACATATATATAAACACATATAGTATACTTTTATAAATATAGACATACAATTAATACACACATCCTATAACTGAAGAGTCTTTCTCCAACCAAGGATAATAATTTATATCCAAAAAGTGGAAAATATTTTTTTAGAAAAATTTAAAAATGCTTACTTTCCTATTTAATTGATAAATACTCCTTAAAATATCTTACTTTAGGTCTTTAGATATTTAGAAAATATCTTACCTATTTAATTTATAAACACTAATTAAAATATCTAAATTTTTGCAAAAAGTTTCTCACATGGTAAGATCACTAGAGATTTTTTTTCTTTCCTTTATTTACTTTATGCCTTGCTATAGGGGTGAAGGGGCTAATCTATCTTAGTTTTGTCTTCGTATTTTGTTTTCCTTAGATTTTCCAAGTTTGTTCTTTTTCACAATAATGATACATTATGTTTTTAATAATAAAAATAAACTTCTAAAACAACCTTGCCCTTTAAAATTATAAAGCAAGATACACCTTTATAGAATGAATTCTATGTGTGGATGTATCTATCTCTCTATCGTCTATCTACCATCTATTATCTATCTATCCATCATCCATCAGTCAATTGACTGATCTATTGATGTATCTATTAATGCTTCCTTTAGCCTCTTTAAGGAGAAACGCCAAGAATGTGGCATGAGGAGAATGAAAAACAGAACAGAAAAAGCTACTGAGGCAAAAAAACAAAAACAAACAAAAAAACACAAAAACACAGCAGAGAGGAAGGTGTAGGGATAAAAAAAGAGAACTGCCTAGGAGAAAGAGCACAGAGTAGCCAGAGAACCGGGGAAAAAGGATGACTATTGAGAGAGAATACGAAGTTGCATACAATACTACTCTCCAGTCTTGTGACCCCTTGGAATATTACTCTGTGATACGCAGGCTCTATTTTCACTGCTGTAAGTCTGACGGAGCTACTGGCTCCTGACATGCTCTCCAGGCGGTGCATAAACCAAGGCCTATCATCAGTTCCCTTCTAGCTCTCCTCTTGTCTCCACTGTTTCTGCTCCCTCTTCCTACAGCCTCTGTGTGGAGGGTGCGGGGCTGCAGAATGGCAAACCCACTCTGTTCCCTCCCCAGGTCCCTGCTACATGCTGTGACTTCTCTGACTTGGTCCCTACCTTAAAAAAAAGAGACTATTTATAAACACATCAATTAGAAGACTACTTAAATTTCCATTGAAAGGAATAATTACTTTTAGCTCAAGAATAAAATCAGCATGAAAATGTCCCCTAAGGAAGGAGACAAACAGAAATGTGGGAGGAAATTTCTGCACAATCTTTTGGTGAGAAAAACAGGTGGTTCAGTGTACAACTGAAATATAAACCCTGCCCACATGACTGAAACACAGTCTTCCCCTGTGGGGGGCCAGGTCAGACTCTGGCAGGACCGACCAACAGTGTCAACACACAGCTGTATAGATGAAGAGCCACAGTCCATAAACCTTACTGAGTTCCTGGAAGTCCTTCCTGGAGAGCAGTGGGATCAAGATTGGAGGTGCTCTCAGAACGCAGCACAGCTCCCTGCAGATGCACCTGTGGGGAAGGCAGTGTGGGGTGAGCCTGTCCCCTGATGGACGTGTGAAGGGGGGTTAGCACGTGGAAATACACCACAGGGAGCATAAGGCTGGAAGGAATCAGGCGCTCCAGACAGAGGCTGGAGAGCTCCTGAGTACAGACCATTATTCCCCTGCTGAAAGGGGCCACGGGGTCACCCAAATCGGGAGGCTGCTGGGACTTGTTTCTCTGCTCCCTGGTCCAGGGCATGTGGCAAAGGGAGAGACCTTGAGCAGTAGTCTGGAACCCTGGGGAGGACTGTGGCTTGGGGCAGGATGGCCTGTCCCCGAGAGCATCCTTGCAAATCCACATACATGGGGGTGGGGCCTGGAAATTGGTTATTTATTCAGTTTTAGTTGGTTGTTATTTTTGAAGCTCACAGGATAATCCTGATGCACAGCAAGGTGTGGAAACCATCGATAAAAAGAGTCATGACATTCAAATGTGAGCCGAGTGGCAGAAAACAGTCATTTCAGGAGGAGAAGGCGCCCTATAGTGTGGGGTCCCACTGAGACAGTGCTGGGACTCTTAAGGACAAAGCTGCTGTGGGGGGGACCTGGTGTAGCATGTGATGTTCAGAGCTCTTCGCTTTTGCTCATCCAGGGCAGTGACTTAAAGAAAGGTCATCTTCTTATCCCCTGTCTGTGCCCCTGCTGCCAGCCCACATGCTTCTCTATTCAGACAACTCTTCTGTAAAAACCAACCTGAGACTCAGCTTATCTTCGTAGAAACCTGCCCATAAAATCTACTAAAACCTAGTAGACGCGGAGCCCTGTAACATAGTTCTTTATCTACAAACTGCATAGGCAATAACCACACTGTTTAGTAAAAATAATGAGAATTGACAAGCCGTTCGCTTTTTAGCTCTTCAGTTTCCTCTGCTGTTCATTACTTGCTTTATTTCATTTCTAAATTGAACTGTATATTGTAAAATCTGGACAAACAGATCTTTGTGTAGATACTGTGTCTTGCTTCTGCCAGAGATGATTTTTCATTCAGGGTGAACAGGAAAAGGCAATATGAGATACAAAATGCATTCAAGTTTTAAAATAAGGATGAAAAACCACAAGTGCATCATTCAACCGTCCTCCGCAGCATTTTACTTCATATCACAAATGGAGATCTACAATTAAACCACTTTTGTTTGGGTTGCTAGTTTTTCCTTGCTTTGACTCTCTGGTCAGGAAGTAATTACATTTTACAGATTAAATGATGCTTGTATTGGGGGTATGCCATGACAACAGCGATAAATGTCACTGACCTGCAAGAAATACACACCATCGTGGTTCCTGTTTTGTAACCACTTCTTCTTTGCATGAAAATTAATTATAAATATCTTCTGCCCTGACGTGTATGACTTTGAAATCTTGGCTTACACTAAAACTATGAAAGTAGAATATACGTTCTTTATCTTATATTTCTTAATAATTTTTTACAATGCACTCCACTGCTATCAGACCCCATATATTCAATGCCTACTCTGGCACCTGCTCCATGTCCGGTTCTGTAGAAGACCCCTGAGAAGTTTATGTATCTACTTCATAAGTTTTACAGATGAAAAGTCTGAGTTTCAGAAATGTAATCTGCTCAGAGTCACGTGGCTTTCTAAATGACATTTGTGGATTTAAACCCAACTCACTAGGACTCCAGTGCCTTCCCTCTTCTGGCCACAGTACACTCCAGTTTTTTGAAATGAGACTTGATGCTTTAAAGGCAACCTCTCTAAGAAACTAAAATCAAACTTAAAACCTGGGAATGGGGTTGAGGTTGCAATTAACATAATTTTGGATTCAGGAATAAACTGGATTCCAATGTCTGTTGGGTCACTAACAGCTATATGAATTCAGATTGTGTTTAAAACCTTTGAAGCCTCAGTTCCACTATCTATGAAATGGGGGTAACAATACACGCCTCTAATAATGGCTGAGAACAATAAACGAAAGAACATATTTAATGGCTGGCACCTATTTCCAAACCTCCTGAGTGAAAATGGTCGGGGATGAGCCCAGCTGGGCCAGAACACAGGGAAGGGAAATTTCTACATGAGCTAAAGGAATGACAAGATCAAATGAGAGTAAAAAGTCAAAGTTCAAGTACAAGGAGGTTGGCAAACCAGCGAACAAAGTCTTGGTGGGCACAGAATGGGCCACTTGCAACAAGGCAGGGGAAGAGCAGACAGTCCCCAGGGCAGAATAAGTCAGGAGGCAGCACTCATCAAATATCTGAACTTGTTCAAGGGCACGGACCTCGGTAGGGACTTGTCATGCAAGGATCAGAAACAGGCACCCGCTAAGTCCTCAGTAAATGCTACACTTCTGCATTTCACCCTTGTCTTGAAGTGGGATGTGTGGTGAATGCATTCACGGATCACATCTACTCCTAAAGCATCCTGTGTTTTTTTGGTCAGCTGCCCCAATTCCCTTGTTAATGTTTATGTCCAAGGGGTTACATGAGTACTGACAAGAGAGAATGGTAACTGAACCAGTCTGAAAATCTTCCCTCCTTACGTCAGCACACACCGGTGTGAACGATTTGTTCCCTCTTCCCTAGCTTCTCTTTTGAGAATGCAGTGTACGAAGAATGCATATTTTGTCTCTGTTTCTTCACAACATGTTTATTTATTAAGAAACTATTTTCTTCTATTTTTTTTTCTTCTTCCTCACCCCTAGTCCTCCCTGGAATATCTTGCATTTGCTGTTAATGGAAGACATTGAATTGGCAGAGAAATGAAATACACCTTCTTCATTTTGAGAATTATTTTGCATCTGTGTATTTCTTTGGCAGCAACTTGGCTGATGAATGAAATCTGTTGAACTACAAAAAAAAAAAAAAAAAAAAACAAAAACAAAAAAAAAACCTTCCAGAAGTCCTAGTCTTTGACTTTGAATGCTATCTGAAAACACAGCCTCTGAACTTTTCAAATGAGTGTGCCTCATTCAGTAGTTCCGGACGTACTCAAATTTAGGGTAGCAATGAAAACAGAATGTGGCCCATGACACAAGATACCATTCGGATGATGTCACAGTGCCATGGCCAGAGCTTAGCAACACTGCTCTGACCCATTCTGTCAAATATCTTATTCTCACAAGCCATCGCTGAAGTAGACCTTGCTTCCCTGGCATTATTTCATTACAGAAAAATAAGATGATTGGAAAGTATGTGAAGCTTACAATACAATGCTAATGGGGCAGAAGATGGGGAATGCCAGAATGTTTCCTCACTGGTTCTGAGATATAAATATTCAGGCGACACTCCGTAAATTCTGACAGGTGTTTTAACAAATGTAAATTAAGGGGAGATTGTAAGATGACAAGTATTTGCTTTATCATTTTGAAATCTCAGCTTAACAATGACATCATCATGAAGAAGAAAGCCTTTTCAAAAGAGTTGACAGAATATTAAAGGTATAGAGAATAGAGATACTGAGCTAGTTACACGGTCTTATCTGTGTTAGTGATTTCTACCATGAGGTGCATGTTGTGTTTGAAGAGAAAATACAGATGATAGCAAAGATAAGAGTAGATTTTGTTGGGCAGTCTCAGAGTTGAAGAGACTTTAACTTGAATCCCAACCTTTTGGTTTTCTAATCTTGGGCAATACCGGAGGCAGAATTCTATGACAGTCCCCGATTCCAGCCCCTTGGCATACATGTCCTGAAAAATCCTCTCACCTGGAATGTGGGTGAGATCATTGAAAATGTTTAGCTTTCAGGATATGGCAAGGGTGAAGGGTTTTGTCGATGCACAGGAGGTCCCGATCTTGATTTGGAGCTAGTCAAAGGGAGAGAGAGACACCCTGGGTGGGCCTAGCCTCATCACCCAACCCTCTTACAAAAGGGACAGAGGTCTTTTCTGAAAGAAAAGATGGAAGAGAGAGCGTCTCCTGTTGGCTTTGAAGTGGGCTCCCAGTTGTAAGAGTGTCCATGGAAGGGTCACATGGTGGGCATTTGGGGGACCTCTGGGTGCTTAGCACAGCCCAACTGACTACCGGCAAAAAAGCAGGACCGCGGTCCTACAACTGCAGGAACTGAATCCTGCCAACAACACGTGAGCCTGGAAAAGGACCAGAACTCCCAAAAGGGACACCTTCAGTGCAGCCTATGAGACCCTGAGCAGAGGACCCAGCCACACCGTGCCCCGATTCGCGATCTTCAGAGAACTACAAGATCATAAAAAGATAGTTTGAAGCCACTAAGTTTGTGGTGATTTATTGCACAGTAAAGCAGACTAATACACCTGAGCTGTTTACTTAACCCCATAAGCATCGGTTTTTGTACATGTAAAATGGAAATCACAATAGAAGATCACTGCAAGGATTCAATGTGATTAAATCTCTCTCCCAGCACATGCTGGGCCTGTAGGAAGAGCTCAGGAAAGGTCGTTGCTGTACTCACAGCACTACCAGCAATAGCAGCATAAACTCCAGTAACTATAACACGCTAGACACCTGGGTATGCTTATTAACAAAACACACAGAGAAATAGGCAATGTACCTGTATCCTATAAGCTACGATTTGATTAATCTTTTTGTTTATTTTTATTTTTTGAGAGAGAGAGAGCAAGTGTGGGAGGGACAGATAGAGAAGGAGAGAGAGAATCCCAAGCAGGTTCCATTGACAGTGCAGAGCCTGATGCAGGGATCGATCCCACAAACCATGAGATCACGACTTGAGCTAAAATCAAGAGCCAGATGCTTAACCAACTGAGCCACCCAAGTGCCCTTTGACTAAATTAAATCAAGGTATCATTACATCTGTCAACATCCGCACATATGTATATATTGACCAGCCCCAAACAGAGGCATACAACACACACACACGCACACACATGCACACACACTCACGCAGCTCCAAGACTAACAAATTACTCCCAGTCTACAAATACACTACATTCTTTATGTCTTTTTTCCATGCACTGCTCCTTCCCACTGAAATGTCATTTGCACATTTCTACCTATAAAGTCTATTCATTCTTCAGTGCCAGGCTCAGCTTGCATGGCATCACAATGTCCGAGGACTGTGCTAATCACAAACATTATCGTGCTCAGTAACAATCACATGAAATAGATATTAGTGTTGCTACTCCTTACCCCTTTCTTAAAGGATGTGAAATGAAGGTCCAGAGAGACTAGTTGCCCAAGCTCACAGTGCAGAGCAAGATCTGAACTTAGCCAGCTGTGCCCCAGTCTGTGCTCCCAACCACTATATTAAGCGTCACATCGATGGCCTCCTTATAAACTCATCCATATCTAGTTACAGTGGATTTTTCTTTTATCTGATCTCCTATTATATACATTTTTTGACTAGTAGGGTTTAAGATGAGCCTAAGTTGAGCTCTATATGGTATGTGGAATTTGTTTGTTTGCTTTTTTATCTTAGAGAGAGAATCTTAGGCAGGCTCCATGCTCAGCATGGACCCTAATGTGGGGCTGGATCCCATGATCCCAGGATTGTGACCTGAGCTGAAATCAAGAGTCAGATGCTCAACTGACTGAGCCACCCAGGCGCCCCTGGCATATGGAGTTTGAAAGCAAATTTTAATATATTTACATAATATGAGGAAGGACAAATTGGAGAAAAATATTAATCCATGCCCTCATTTACATTTGCCCAATTGGAGGAGAAGAGCCAGTCAGAGGCAATAATCAGGAGGGTTTAGGGCTTCTGTAGGAAATCTATGAGGGAAAGAAAACTTGGGACTGGACGGGGAATCTTCTGGCCACACAGCTGCTCCAACTGTCTCCTCTGGTATTATCTGTCCCAGCAATGAAATATGAGCAAGAAACAAACAAACAGAAAAAGCTGTCACTGTAATACCCAGGGCACAAGTCACCTTGCTCTTTGGTGCTATGAGAATTTCAGACAGAGGTGAAACTATTTCCTGGCCTAATTCTATGTAAAAGCATGCTCATCTGTGGCCCAGTGTGGTGGCAATGGTCTACTATCTTTCTGTCCTGGGGGAGAAGCCTGGAGACTGTGGGAAATTCAGCCTATTTTAGGCACTGATTGTGCTCTATTTTATTTTATTTTATTTTATTTGTTTTGATTGTGCTCTATTTTAAAGCTCAGAGATGAGAACACCTCTCATCTCTCTGGTATCTCTGATATTTTGGGGAAAAAAACAAATTTTAGTTAAAAGAAATGTTCACGTGAACTTATTTTGCATAATGACCTTGCTCTGATGGAGCCAGCAAGATCTGGAGAACATGGTATCTATAGAGCCTATGGTCCTCACTCCCCACCCTCCCCAGCACTGGGAACTTCCAGAGAGCAGGGTCTGTGGGCTGCTCATCTCTGCACACTTCATGGAGCCTGCCCCAATGCCTTACACTCAGTAGACACTTAATAAATGTGCACTGGTTAAAGAGGAAAATATTTTTATAATTCCACAAAAGCTAAATTACCAGCAGATGTAGCTAATGTGTTTAACTTTAGAAAACATGTACTAGGGGATCTAATGCAGAAGAACAATGGGAATTTACTTTGGAGATAGTTAATAACTGATCTAAAAATGAACGGCTGGCTACAGAAAATAATTGCTATTAATGTTGAGTTGTCTTGGGAATCTGGGTATATTTTTCCCCCTACTGTGAAGAAAAGGAAGTGTAAAGTCGAAATCTGGCTAATGAGAAGATATTGCTTTAAAGAAAAAGAACAAATCTGAGCAGTGTTCAGGGTTGGTAGCTACTAGATTAAACAAACGTGATCTTACAGCCCGTGTTATTCAAGAAAGAAAATATTTAACCACAGCAGATAGTGATAGCATTTTAGGTGCTGTGTTTTTTACCTTTAGAAATGGTTCCCCCTGCTTCCTAAGACCCTGTTGCAGGCTCTATGGATTTCTAACCCATCATTTACAACCCTGTCCCAAGCCTGACTCCTTCTAAACTCCACTCTTCTTGTTGACGGTGAAAAGTCTTACTCATCTTCTTATCTCCAGTGTCCAAGCACATATGTGACAAACGACAGCCGCTGATTAAGCGCATACTGGGTGAATAAAATACCTGAAGCATTTTACAAAGTTTAGAATTAATAAACCTTTCAAAGTGGTTGTCTTGGCTTAAAGTCTTCTTGATACACACAATGAAATACTGCTCTATCTGATGATAATGACATGAAGAAGAGGGGACGCCACTGACAACAGATCTCAGTCTGACGTGTGGCTCTGCACCTGCCATCTGATGATCCCTTATCATCCTTCGACACGAACATCCTGTGAATAGAGGTGCCACGAGGGTGGCAATCTGTCCACCTTGTTCATGGCCACACCCCATGGCACAGCTCACTAAATGACTATTGGGTGAATAAATGGATGAAGAAACATGAGAGACCCTGCAACGACTTCTCTCGAGCTTCCATGCAAAATTCTTTAAAACCACACCGAACCTTCTATGGTAATCTAGGAAACAACCACACAATATTGTCTCCTGAAATACCTTCCTTGTAATTAAAACTCTGTTGTGCACATGTTTTTGGTTTTTTTGTTTGCTTGTTTGTTTTTTGTTTTCCTATTTGTGCGTGTTTCTAACAACATGGGTGGGAGGGTAGGGGGACAGACAGACAGGGACACCCAGCACACCAAGGGGGGCGAGAAGTCTCCTTCCAAGCTGCACTGAGCCCTTTCCAGGTGCCTGGTGTCAGGGAAAGAGCCAGACCTTTCCATGAGGGCATCCTAATGGGGAGAAGCACTGCAAATGATGAAAACAGTCATTAGCAGCAGGGCCCCTGGGTCAAGTTACCTCCTTCCCTCCCTGACATGAGCCACTGCTCAGGAGGAAATCCCAAGGGGAGAACAGAGCCTGCTCATTCTCCTGCTGCCCTGATAAAAGGCCAGACAGGACTGGCTGCTTGCACTGTTCGCCCAGAGGCTTTCCTGCCCAGGCAGGGCAAGGGGAGTGAAGAAATAAAGAAGATATTTATCTGCATTTAGCTTAATTATCACAATATATGTATGGAATGGACATATGACCTACATATATACATATTTAAGTAGCCAGCATGATCGCTCTACACTGCAATGTTCCCTTGACTTCCACCCTCTTCAAGTCATTGACTAGTTTCTTCATTTTTAGCTACCCAACATTTTGAAAATATGTTTTTTTTCCCTTCTTAATGCAACAAAGCAAACCACTGAATATGTTCTCTTGGTTTTCATTATCTGGAATAACTAAGTCTTTTTTTTTTCTAACCCTTCCTATATCCATTAGAACGCAGTTCCTGAAAATCACGGTTTTTCAAAACCCCAAACATATCCCATTATAGTTATAATGTAAGAAACTCTGTAAATGATCAATAAATCCAAAACCCACAGGCATTTCTGTTTTACTTTAGAAATATCTCAAATATGTGAGTCCCAAATTATGAAATTATAGTGCTGATTTTCACTTTGTACTTGACCTCTACATTAAGTTGGAAAGGCAGATTTTACATCAACTTACCTTACTCTCTTCTTCTTGTTCTTTAACTGGGAAAACATGCTTGGAAAAGAAAACAAAATTGGATTTCTACCATTCTTATTCCCAATCCCAAAGTGATGCATAAAAGCCAAAATGAAATTAACTACTTAGTACAATATGGTGAGAGTATCATCACAGTCTCTTATATCCATAGAGAAAGCCCTAAAGACTCAGATTGTGCATGTATACAGAAGTCTGTAGCACAGACACATCAAGGGGACAGGATGCCTCACTGAAGTCCAGACAAATGGGTGGAACAGTTGCTGTTGTTGTTGTTGTTGTTGTTGTTGTTGTTGTTGTGTTAAGCAACTCCATTTAGGAAAAGAAAATACTTAGTAATTTGATTAACTTCAATGTCTTATTGTTGGGGCTATTTCCCCAAATTGGACTCTAAAGGTGCAAAGTCCAATATATTAGTGACCATAGGAGTCTCCCAATTTAAGTTGTGGAACCCTTACTACTCAGATCATTCAAGGAGATCCACATAAAGAAAAATTTCAGTGCAAGAGGGGTTGGCCACATAATAAAACAGATGTCTTTCATCTTTATTTAAGAAGGTATGTTTTTTGGTAGACAATTCAACTGATCCACAAAAAAAAATCACTACATGCAAATCAAATTATTTATAAGACTCATCAGAAGGATAGTGGAATTCATTCTGTAAAATACATTTTGTTGGAAATAGAAATTTAAAGCATCACATTTGTAATCTAAAGCATAAATTATCCCCTAATAGTATACCTGGTCATGCACATGTACCAATGGGGGCTGGAGACTGTCCTTTACCTCCTCATAAATAATAAATATTGGTAATAATGCCCACGAAACAAATTCTCTGTATAAATGTAAATTTTCATTAAAAATTTGACACTTGAAGGAAGCTATGATTCATTAAAATGGAAAATAACAAATTCAGGGGAAACTTTTTTTTTTTTTTTTTTTTTTAGTCCATTGATCTCTCACTTTGTTGAAAGACAGCTAAATGGTTTGAAATGAATGCTTGATAAATATGTGAACTGATTGAAGCTATAAATATCTTCAAAGAGCTTATCAAAGCTTATGAAAATCCTTTTAATGAGGTGAAAACATGAAAATTAGCTCTACTTAAATGCCTAGGAGAGCCCAATATTGTATTTCACATATCGATTTACAAACATCGATTTCGGTCTTCTCGAAATAGAACTCCAATCTTATATTGTTCTGATTTTTCAAATATCCCTACATTTTATACAGTCAGGTACAGTCACCAAGAGTGGATCCTCCAATAACATAAGCCAGGCAGTGGGGTCCTACATGCATCATCCCGAGCTGCTTCCTTGCCGTGTTCTATGCCGGATCCTTTCCTAACCTGCAAATGTTGGAAGACACGATGATCCAGTTCATGGGCCTCTTCTTTCTATCTATACTCACTTGCTAGGTGATCTTCTTCAGTCCCATGGCTTTAAATATTTAAACTTTGACTTCCAAATGTACCAAGTGAGCAAAGAGTCAAAATCGAGCTCCAGATTTGTACACCAAATTGCCTCCATAGCTCATCTGCCCTCATCGGCATCTCAAAACAATATATCCAAATTAGAACTTATGATCACTCATCAGTTAAGCCTGCTTCTGTCCCATCTTGCCCAACTTAATAAAGAACACCTCCATTACCCAGATGTTCCAGACAAATGTCTATGAATCATCACGAATTCCTCTATTTCCATCACACTCCACATCTGATCCACTGACAGATACCACAGGTGCTTTCTTCCAAATGTCTCCAGAATTGGACCACCTCCAAAGCTGTTCAACTCCAGTCCAAGCAAACACCATCTCTTACCTGAATCCTGATAATTGCTTCCACTCCTTCCGTTTCTGCTGCCCAAGCCATTTTTTCTACAACAGGCTACAGCAGTTGTTTAGAAACATAAATTAGATCCTGCAACTCCTCAGCTCACTTTCTTCTGATGGTTTCGCATCCATATACCATACACATACCTTCCAGATCTTGCATAATCCTGTCTAGCCTCTCTCCAACTTCATCACCTTGTACCCCCATCCAGCCACATTAACTTTCTTCCTATGCCTCACACACTCCAAATTCAATACCTTCACTCGGCCTTTGCACTTTGTGTTCCCTCTTCCCTGTGCAATTCCTCTCAGTATTACGTATCGGTTCCCTCCATCCATTCAGGGCTCTGCCTAGAGAGACCACTCTTCATCTCAAACACTTGCACTTCACTCTCTAGCCTTCCAATCTATTTTGCCTTTAGTTATGGCACTAATTGTCAGCTCAAATAATATGATGAGTTAATTTAGTTACTTGTTTATGGACTATCTTGCCCAGTGGTCAGCTCTGTGTATCAGGGACCCTGTCTGCTGCGTCTACTATTATATGCAAGCACCTAGTACAATACTGGCACAGGACAGGCACTCAATAAATATAACTTTTCTTGAAGGAAATATTCATGAATGTGTACCCTTTTCATAGCCTATGTGACTAAACAAGTCTTACAATCTATTACTGTCATGCAATGTAAAGTATAAATACATATGATTTTGAATAGCAAGGTTATTAGAGTTTTTATTGAGAATATATACATGCACATGTATATATCTTAGTTAAGCAATGAATTATTTTACCATTGGCCAATAAATACATGAATCAACTATAGATGTGTCTGTTGCATGTAAGCCTAGAAGTAGCTTTGACAACAGCAACCATCTACAGACTGGGATGTGCTTTCGTGCATTTGGTGGATTCCAATTCCCCAAGTTGCTCAGAAAACTCTCCTGAATCAAGTGGGAAGGAGGACACCCTTTCTGAAGCGGGTTATTCTACTGTCCTCTCTCTCTCTGCAGAGGATGCTTCATCAGTTTTGACACTCTGACTGTGCAAGAATTTTAGAAGATGGACAAAGTCATGAAAGACTGTTGGAAGCCAGCTGGGAGCCAGACTCTTCTTGGTAGGAGCCAGGGAAAGAGCTAAGAGAAAGGCACTTGGCTGATAACCAACATCCTAAAATGCTCCACTTCCATTTAGTGCTTGTTATTATTACAATTTTAATAATGCTCATCAGGGACTGTTAGGCTGAACAACGTATCCCCTAGGACTGGTCTACTGACTTCAACTTTAATTTTATCATATTTTAATAGAGAACAGAGTAAATAGCTTGAAGATAGGAATCTACACAGCTGTTGATAATAGAGGAGGGTCACAGAAATCTAATGACAGCCTGTAGAGAATCACATCCTTACTTTGCTATCATGCCAAGTCCATTGCATTCCACAAGAAACTCTTCCTGTTAATTCACTGCTCCTATCTTGTACCGCAAACCAATTCACAGTGAATAAGGAGGTTTTTGTGGCTCTTTGAAGTAGTACTTTATAAAAATTCTATGCATGTCCACCTGAAAATAACTTTAAGTCACTATTGTAACTTTCTGGTTTTCTTTCCCTCCCATAAAAATATTTGAAAATAAAATAGTGCATTCAGACACCTGCCTTCTCCATGTGATTCAAATCAACAGATTGATCATTTCTATACTATAGTATTACTATAGATGGTGGAATAATTCCATAGACAGTTTATCAGTTTTCTCAACAAAGAAGGGGAAATGCACTCTTTTGGAAAAAATCAAATAAATAATTCCCCTTCCTCCCTCCATCCCTCCGTCCCTCTACTGTAAGCTTCCAAATAAAATACCTTGGAGTGTAAGGGATCATTAACAGATACAGACACCAACCCCCCACTTCATTCTCAATGCAGTTTTTCTTACAATAAATCCCCATTGAAATATTAACATCTCTCATTGTTTATGGAGAGAACTTATTTTTTTATGGGAAAATCTAATTTGTTGCCCCACCGTTCTAAAGAATCCTTGTATTATAAATGGATTTCAAAGAAGGGATAGCTGTGTCTTAATAGACAAACATACTTTTTAAATAGAGAAAAAATCCTTGAGAAAAATTTAGCAGTGGTGTTTCATTTTCCCTAACTCCCCAAAGTCTTTGAAGATGAGGAAATGCTTTTTATTTATGCCTAGAACAGCAAGAAAGTGATACGGCATAGAAGTTAATCCTGGAAAGACAGAGCAGAAAATAACAACTGCCTTCTGGATCTATACCCAGAGCAATTGAATACCACTATTTTAGGTCATTTGGGAAAATAACAGTCCTGCACATAGTCTGATCCTGGAAAAATTACTCTCATGTGGCAAACCCATTCAATCAATTAATATAAAACATGCCAAGGTTTTTGTATTGTGAAATTAAGGCATCACCTGTTCATTCATAAATCAGAAAGCCTAACTTAATCACGTTAGCCATTGTCCCAAGTGATTAAATCCATCCCGAGACAGAAAAAATTAACTCAAACAAGGCAATCTGTCCCAGAGAAGACAGGAGAAAAAAAGCACTCCTTTGCACAAAGTGGCCCCTGTTCTAGAGTTTCACAGGTCCCACCACTATAACGAGCATGGTTGGGATGAGGCTGTCATATCATCTTGGTAGTGATACCACGACGTCCCCACCTGTCACACAGAGCTCCACAGGATGGAACTTTTTCACCTTGGCTACATTCACACCCCTCTGCCTCCCAGGCAGGTTATCTTCATGGCCCTTGGAAATGCATTTCCAATTTGGCTTCAGAATAAACTATCACTCCCACAAAAAGGGGAGAGGGGACTGATCTCAGGGTTAAGAAGAACGAGGGGTGGATGAGAGGCTACTCATGGATTTAGCTCAGCGAGTTCTCCATCCTTCGCCGGCATATTTCTGACCGTGAGTCACAGCCTTTTTGCAGAACTACACGTGTTCCTGTATTGCCCCCCGCCCCCGCGCCCGCCTCACGCCTGGCCACTGTTCCTTTCCTCTGCAGCCACTGCCTTGCTTTGGAAGGGGGCAGCAATGAGACAGACAGCTTCTGCAGCTCACTGCCCGGCCCCCGTGGTTCCTGCCCGCCGTCCTCACTAAATACAGCATAACTTATTGCATGGTGCATCGGACGTCAGGGAAAAGTGACCCTTTCCCTCAGAACTGGTGGATTAATTGCCTTTTCTTTCACTTTCCTGTACACAGGCATATAATAGAGCAGTAGTTGGGTATGAAGTCATTGATCTGCCTCCAGCTTGAGATTAAACCAGTCACTTTAAGCATTTTAATATTAGCAAAAGGTTTTGTGTGATTTTTTTTTTCCTCTCTGCTGTGACTTTATTCGAGGGCTGAAGATCATAGTGGCTTTGACAAGTCTGTCAGTGATCAGGGGCCACCATAATCATGTGAGAAAAAAAAATCCCAACAAGACCTATCACGCATGTTTACATCATAGGACCTGTTTAATGCCAGTGTCTGTGCAAAATGTGGGTTGTAAACCACAGTCTGTGGAGGACGTTAATCAACACAGCTTGTAGAATTTACAGCTCATGAACAAAGAGATCAGAGTCAGAGCTTACATTTAAAAACCTACAAGTGGATCAAAACCAAAAATCATGATAAATAAGTAAGAGGTGAAACACCAGCACAAAAATGGCTTTATTTCTTCTACAAAAATATTACCACAAGCACTAATGAACAACTAGATTTCCTTACAAAATATTGACGTAGCAATAAAATAATTCAATAACACAGGGAGACTTCTAACGGAAAAACTTAGATGGAGTATTATAGTCATTGTTAGGTACACAGATAGTTACATATATACTACAAAAAGAGGTGTACCTTCTACTCCAGTATTAACTCTCTAAAGAAAAATGTTTTGGAAATGTCTTCCAAATCTAGTGAAAATAGTTATTCACTGGTTTTAGCTAATACATGAATGTGATATTTAGAAAAATATAAACTGATTTTAAGGTAAAAGTTATGCACTTATTCTTATAATTACTTTAAATACTGTATTTGACTGACAATACATAAAATAAAAACCGATCCATTGGTTCCAATCCATCTCAAAAAGCTTATCCTAAGAATATCATGAGTCAAGAGAACACATATGCATAGACAGGATGCTTTCTGAAGTAGTCTTATAAAAGCAGAAACTTGAATAAGAACGGATGGTCATCTGTATGAGATGGATTCAATGAATTACGTTATATCCATATAAACAACAGAATACTATACAACCATTAAAAATCTGGTATTTGATAGGAAAACAAGTGTTCTCCACTGAAGGGACAAAGATGGTCAATTTCAATAACTGAAAATATGATTTTTCCACTGCTTTTGGCAGCCACTGCACTGAATACATTCATTTATTTATATATTCAATAAATACTTATTTTATGTTTAATCAAATACTATGTGCCAGATACATGTACTGATAAACAAAACAGACTTGGGCTTATAGACACTACAGATTTAGTTACAAAAATAAATACGTAATTGTAATCAATTCCATGACAGAAAACCACAAGATGCAACCGGAAATGATAATACTGGACCTAACACCTGGGTTGGAGAAGGGGAGCAGAGAATGTACTTCTAGGACATGACAGGGATGCTGAGAACAGTGCAGTAAAGTGTCCTTGGCATCTTCCTGGGACTGACACGTGGTCAGTCTGGGGCTTGACTGCATCTGCACTGAGTGAGGGCAGGGGTGGGGGACGGGATCTAGAGACAGTGGCAGCTGGGTCCCAGTGTGCCTCATCAGCCAGGTCTAGGATTTTGAATGTTGAATCAATGAGTTCATTTGACTCATTGAAAGGCTTGATTCATTTGATTCATTGGAAGGATGTGCCACGGGGAAAAAAGCATGAGTCACATTTTTAAATTAAATTTAAGAATCACTTATCATATGATGTAACATATTGACAAGCCGCTGCTGAAAAGCTGTCCTTTGCATTAATGGCACCATGGCCGTCAAGCAGTGTGGACATGGTCACCTTATCACAACCAACCCAGACCTCAGTTTCCTCATCGGTAAAGCAGCTGGTGGCTGAGGTAAGTGATATCACTCTCCCTACATTTCAAGTGCAACTAAGCATTGTGGGGACATTGTTTAGGGGTTCTGTTGCAGCAGTTACATTTTTACCAGTGTTTAGTCAATAAAATAGGGCTTCATACAAAACTGTATGAAAGGATTGGTTTGTTATTCTTGTGATACACAAGAAAAGTAGTTGAATCAGAGGCTTAAGGGATATTTGACATTCGACCAAGTTTTAAAATATGAAATACCGAAACTTACTGCTAAATCCTCCCCTCCAGGATGCTTTTACAAGTTCTACTATTAGGGGTAAGTTGGGAATCAGACTGTATTCCCAACTACATAACTATTAGGTTGCCTGATTTTTTTTTTTTAGTCAATTAATATTCTTACCTGATAGCAATGTTCAACACTGTCTGAATGTGTATGTGGTTTGGAGTCGTACTATAAATGAGTATGACAGGCCCCCCTCATTTTGACATCATGGACAAATGACATAACTACCCATGAATAACACGCATAAAAAATGCATGTTGATGATGTTGAATTTTTTAAAGTTATTTATTTCTTTTGAGAGAGAGAGAGAAAGAGACCATGCGAGCAGGGGAGAGGCAGAGAGAGAGAGGGAGAGAGAGAATCTCAAGCAGGCTCCACGCCATCAGTCTGGACCCGGCACGGGGCTGGGTCCCAAGAACCCCAAGATCAGGATCTGAGCAGAAATACATTTAACCAACTAAGCCACCAAGGTGCCCTGTGATGATATTGAATTTTATCTGAGCTCTGTGCTCCTGAAAACAATGAAGACTAAAGGAATTTTCACCCTTTTGTGTTTTGGAAAATAGCTTATTGCAAGGAATGACCCTTCCCCATAAAAGTCTCAGATGTCCCCCACCTTAAGGACAGACATGGACCCTCCAAAGTCCTATTCTTTGCTTCACAGATGATGAGCTAAACTGCTTGTCCCCGCTGACCAGTCAGAACACAATGCTTGGTAGCCAAACTTCGGTTAAGTTTCTCTCCTTCCTCCAAGCCCCTCAACTTGGGTCCACTTTCAGTTTCAGCTAGGAGACAGCCCCTCCTGAGCACAGGGTGGCCGCAGGGGACAACAGTCTCTGATCTACTCTCTTGTAATGGTGCCCTTTCACTCTGCTTCCTCATGAATTCTTTCTAGCCTTGTTTGCTCCTCTCTATTAAAACTTACCAACAAACAAAACTTCTTTTCCCTAACTTTGAGAGGCTTGCAGACCTTCTGGTCAGAACGTTCTGCCCCTTCAATGGCCCCCCTGCCCTGAGTGCCAGAGTCCACCCCCAGCCCCGACAATAATCCTTTCCAACAAAGCCTCTCTTTGTCAAATGGCGATTTATTTATATTTTTATTTGACAACATTTACAAGGAATTCTGTCTGTGGAGGTCAGACTAGTTTGTTGTTTCTCAGTATCTCCTAACTTTCCCTCCAGGATTTGGAAAGGCATGCTTGGTGTGTGTGTGTGTGTGGGGGGGGGGGGGGCGGGGTGGGGATGTGATTATTAGACAATAAAAATCATTTTAAATCACTAAAGAAATCTCCACAAATCATTGGGCATGATCCAGAACATAAAAAAAAAAAAAAAGTCAAACAGTAACAACAACAAAACTACCTACCCACAAAGGAAACATGATTTACATAATCAGTTCATGCTTTTCTCCTTCCTATTATGGAAGTTTCTTTGTTTACATGATCTCTAGTGGTCTGTTAAATGCTTGCAATGCATCAGTGCTTTTCCGAACAACATTTTGTTAGCAATGAAAAATGCTTTACCCATCAATGGGAAAGGCAGCTGAAAGATTAGAATAAAGAAATGAGTTGGTCTGCAATACTTATTTGGTTTTAGCCTTAGCTCTCAATCACCGGAAGGAGGTCTAGAAGGAAAGCTTCACTTTCCATTTTTAAGAACATTTTAGCAATCAGCAAAGGGTGACAAACCTATTTAAAAAGGTGATGAGTTGGTGGTATCTTGTATCACTCTGAAGGTGAGCTATCCAGTAAACTCAGATGGTATTTCCAAACCTATAATAAGTGATTTTAGGGGCACCTGGGTGGCTCAGTTAGTTAAGCGTCTGACCTCGGCTCAGGTCATGCTCTCACAGTTCATGAGTTCGAGCCCCGTGTCAGGCTCTGTGCTGACAGTTCAGAGCCTGGAGCCTGCTTTGGATTCTATGTCTCCCTCTCTCTCTCTGCCCCTTCCCCGCTTGCACTCTCTCTCTCTCTCTCAAAAATAAATAAACATTTTTAAAAAATTTTTTAAAAAGTGATTTTTTTCAATGTCAAGTATCCAATACAATGTAAGGGGCAGGAACATTCCATTAACTCTTGTATCCAGATACTGGCTACGAAGTAGGGAGAAAAGTAGGTGACCCCAGCTTAGGGCCTACAGATGTCCTGTTCCTTATGGTGTGAGACACAGGAACCCACAAGCCATGGTACCCAGGCTAAGAGGGTGCAATGTGTTCCCAGGAAACTGGAATGAGAAGTAGGAAACCTGACTTCTAGGGGAACTCCTATCAGTATCCTCATCAGCAAAATGAATAATGTCAAATATGCCAACTTGCACACATTTGCATGTGGCTTATACATGTTCACATCTTTTATCTCTATATAGAAATCCATAATGGGGCACCTGGGTGGCTCAGTCGGTTAAGCATCTGACTTTAGCTCAAGTCATGATCTCACAGTCCGTGAGTTCGAGCCCCGCGTTGGGTTCTGTGCTGACAGCTTGGAGACTGGAGCCTATTTTGGATTCTGTGTCTCCCTCTCTCTCTGTCTTCCTCTCTCTGACCCTCCCCTGTTCATGCTCTTTCTCTGTCTCAAAAATAAATAAACACTAAAAATTTTTTAAATAAAAAAAAGAAATCCATAAATACTTGTAAGGATGAATGAACTCCATCACTCTAATCAGGGCCTTGAACAAGCATTTCACATACTTAATCCTTACAACAAAAAAGTAAGGAAGAGATTATTGTTCCCATTTTATAGACAAGGAACAAAGACTCTGAGAGTTAAGGGATCTTCCACGAGGCCCCATGACTGAGCCAGAACCCAAACCTGACTGACTCCAAAGTCCATGCTCTATGCTCCTAACCACTCAGGTTCTGACCCAGAACATTCTGGTGAGTTTCCAGTTGTTTGTAGAAAAACAAAAACAAAATCAAAGAAAGGATGTGTCAACAAGAAACTTAAAAAAAAAAAGGCCTCATATTCTTATTTGAGTGCTACTAGTAACCATATAAGAATGATGTTTCCGGCCCATGGCAGACCCAGTTACCACTGTTTACAAATGTCGGCTCTGAAATGTCCACTCCATGAACAGCATTGGAAAAGTAGCTGTAGTGTGAGGAGTAAAGCAGGTAAGAGGTGACTAGAAGCAAACGCCCCCAGTGTGTGCAAAGCCTGCAGCTGGCCTTCTGTGCCCATGGCAGCCCACCAGGACACCTTTGTCAACTGTCCCGACCCTGTGAGAAAGGGGTAATTCACTATAATATTGAGATGATCAGGATCGTTGAAATTTCCTTCCATGACACACAAAATGAACGTGCAGGGTGAACACACTGTTGCTGCGACAAGACTCAAAATACCTCTCTGAAAGTACAGTTAAGAGAGGGAAATGCTTAAATTACTATTTCAAGTTAACAGCTGGATAGTAGTGGTATAATAAATAAACTATGGAGTTGATATTCAGTACTAACAATCTTCTATGGCAAACTCATTCTCATTTCCTAGAAATTGGAAACTAAGTTTGCAGGACAAACTTTCCTCACCAAACAGGAAATGCTGGCTCTCAGATCACCAAGCTAACCACGCCCCCCCCATTTCATTTTCTATTTCATTTAGATTTTTCCTAACTAATTTGTTTCTATTTTCTTATATTTCATGTGCTTTTATAAATTTCTTCAAATATTTTTGGCATAAGATATTGTGAGCATGAATACCTACAAGATCTATGTTTTCATTGTGAAATCAAATTATGATAGCATGCTAAAACATGCTAGTATATGAATATCACCATGGCTATCGTGTATTTGCAGCTTATGTGAAACTTAAGAGTCTTAGATAATTTTTTTAAATTTATTGTCAGGTTAGCTCACATACAGTGTAGTCTTGGCTTTAGGAATAGTTTCCCACAATTCATCACTTACATACAACACCCAGTGCTCAGCTCAACAAGTGCCCTCTTCAATGCCCATCACCCACCTTCTCATCCTCTCGACCCCCAACCCCCATCAACCCTGTTTGTTTTCTGTATTTAAGAGTCTTGTATGGTTTGTCTCCCTCTCTGTACCTTATTTTTCCTTCCCCTGCCTTATGGTCTTCTATTAGGAGTGTTAGACAAAATTTTCCATGCAATGGAAATCTTGTTTTTACCACTTTTCAGAGGATGAAGTGGAAGCCCAGGGGCAGCCAGCAGCACGAAGTAGAACTCAGTCCCCTCCGCCTCCCAATGGCAATGGATCTTTATTTCCTAGGAGTTGAGGAGCTGTCCTCAACCACGTCCACCCTCACTGCCCAATCCCAGTGGATGAGAGATTCCAAGAATGTGTTCATGGTACTTGAGGATTCTGTTTTCAGCCCTTTCAAGAGGACCCCACACGGCAAATCTAATTAGGGTGAAAACAGCCTAGGGCGAGACACCACCAATAAAAAAGGGCTTGCCTATGTCTCCCTGTGGGTTCTATTA